>NC_134580.1:21843548-22143548 GCF_037038515.1 Microtus pennsylvanicus | reverse complement strand
GATGATAAAAATATGGTTTTATCAACACACAAGTGACAGCGCTGAACTGCCATAAAATAGACAGCTTCCCTTTAACCGTTAGAGAGGAAACTGGCTTACAGGATGCCAATTATATAATTAGGAAAACTATAATAATGTTTGCCTGTTTTGCTTTAATAACTGTGTTATTATAGGAACAAAATACTACTTGTGTTATTCTCACACTGAAGCCAATAAAAATTATAAGGCAGCTGATTTTATTTAAAATGTCTCCTTATTACAGATTTCTTTTCGATTTAGCCACCACAAAAATGACTTTATGGCTATAAATACGGACGACCAGATCATTTACTACCACATTATCTTAGCCAAATCAAATCAAAACATATTTGACATTTACCTTCCACACAAGTAATTTTTCTTTAGCTGTTTTTTTCCCCCAACCTTTCTTGATACATTCTGACTGGCTGGTTGTCTAGCTTCTGGTCAGCAACCACAGTCGTGCACAATGGACTGCAGGATGTATAGGGGTAAGCCTTGCAGTAAAGCATCAGACATGCGCAGAGTTAAGGAGCGGGACCACTATGATGAACTAAGGCAATGTTGGTTGGGGGAAGCAAGTGACAAGCTCAGGGCTTGGGAAGGAGTGTCAAAGGTAAACTAGAAGTTTCTTCAACCGTGTCCACTGTTGGATTAGACGAGGTTGGCCCCATATCCTGGAGAGTGGTATGACAAGAAAGTCCGTTTGGACTCATACAATCCAGCAACTCCCAAGCTGAGAGTCCAGACGCTTGAGTTGTGAAGGTGGCATTGGTTTACCAAGCTGTGAGAGGCATAAGGTAGAAAAATTCCACAGAATATCCCACATGGAGGTAAGCATGGAATAGAGCCAGGGGGTAAAAAGAAGTAAAATGTGAAGAATATATACATGGTCCCAAGAAGAAAGGAACTATACTCTAAACGTAAAAAATGCCAAGTGTGTGCGCTGTCAACAAAGCATTTGAGGCTCCTGCCTGCAGGAGCTAATCTCTTGGTTACTTCTGTTCTTCCTCCCTGCCTTAAGAGACCATAGTAATACACACCTCAAATTTAAGGTACCTTTTGTTCCTTAAATTTAAGGTACCTTTGTTTCTAGAAAATATTTAGCAAATATTAGCCAAGATACATTAAGAATATGTGCATATACCCCATGATACATTTTCCACAAGCAAGGATAAAGGTGTACACCCAACCTAATGTTAGGAGGAGATAGGTCACATCATAAGTTCAAGGACAACCTCGGCTGCTCAGAGAGACTCAAAAAAAAAAAAAAAACAAGCCAAAAGCAAAACTAAACAATACAAAAATTAAAGGAAAAATTACAAATAAACTCTTTCCCTTCCCCAAACAAAGAAATAAAAGCATTTCTATTAGATTTCTATGAGCTTTCATTTGTCCCAGAAGCTACACTGTCTGTGATATGGAAAGATTTCTTGAGTAGCAGTCACTGGAGGAGCACAGATGATTGATTACTCACTAGTAGGAAACTTTGCTGTAGCATTATATTCGATTTTATACTGTTACTACGTTCTAAACACTTGGCGATTAACATGAGAAGACATCTAAATATTAAATATCCAGCAAATGTACATTACCTCCCCTAAAGAACATCAACTTCTTTATTTTCTTTCTTGGTACATTTTATTTACTTGAACTATTTTGAAATAGTATGTGACTAATCAGAAAAATGATGTGGTTTTAACCAAATTTAAGTGACACTAAATTCTGCAATTCAACAAAGAAAAAGCTGACTTTTAAAAAACCAACAAAAACCACTGAGGATCTCCAGAACTTTATTCTTGCTCCATCAAGTATTCTGCCAGAACTTCCTTTCCTCTGCCTAGTCCCTGACAAAGGTGCTAGAAAACAGATCACCCACAAAAGCAAGGGTGGAGGCATCAGTAGGGACCATGGCTCATGTGACTCTTCCAAGGCCAGTCCCCAGCTTAGCTCACGAAAGGCGTGTCACAAAGGCTTGTGGGAGCACTAATAGTCCTATAATCCCCATTTTAAAGTATTATTTGATACAAAAGTAGGCCCACTAATTGACACATGACTGCTCTATGATCTGTGCATCCGTAATTCTTTTCTGAAAAGTCTTCCCACCTCTCCCTGCATTAGATTTTTTTCCCAGCATGCCTGTTTCTGAACCTATTCCTTCTGCAGCTTCTTGGTAAAGCCCTCATTATTCAGCCAACAAAGCCTCTTCTCTTCTCGCTCTTTGCTCTCTAGATTGGACCACATCAGTGTTCCTTACAGCACACAGAGGACTCATGGATGCGTGTGTCTACCCAAGGCCTCCCCGCGTCCTACAACATCACCTCTGTTTTGGCAACTGAAGAATCCATGGTCATGTTCTTCCCATGTATTATCTCAGCCAAAGGTGGTTTTCTTACATAGTTTCAAGTCTCAGCAAAAAAAAAAAAAAAGCCACACTCTAGTCACTCAACAACATCCCCATGTTCCCCTTTGCTTTTGCATTCAATGTCTTGAGTGTACGTGTTTTTGTCTCTATCTGGTAACAACTCATCCAAGACGCCATCATCTTGCCCCCTCGCTATTCCTTTGTCTTTATTCTATCCACTGCCACAGGGAGACGAAACAGAATCAAGTGGAATTGTTCCCTTCTGGTTCAAGACCATATAGCCTAGGAATTAGGGAACATTTTCAACTCTCACGGCTCCCCAAAGTGTACAGCAACACCTAAGACCAACAGTCACGAGCATCCACAGAAGGTTGTTTCACACACCAGGCAGGTTTCATTCTGGTTCTGCATCGTTTACTAAATGTTTATCATCCTTAAGCTTTCTACCCATCTAGACTTGCAAACTTTGCAGTAAATACTTGTTACAATGACCACATATACAGCTCTCCTATCTGTGTGAGATAATCTTTACCGTGTACTTATTCAACGCTCATGGGTGCCTGTCATAGTCAATCACAATTATCAACTTGATCTAGAATCATCCAGAAAGACAGGCCTCTGGGCATGCCTATGGGGGATTATCTTAATTGCATTAATTGAAGTGGGGAGACCTGCCCACTGTAGATGGCCTCAGTCCATGACTGGGATCTCGGACGACGTGAATGGAAAAAGAGCCTCTCAATAGCTTGCGTTCATTTGCTGTCTGATTCAACTGTGAATTCAGTCCCCTGCCACCTTGACTTCCCTCCCATGCTGGACTGGGACTGTGTGCCAGCATACACCCTTGTCACTTGCTTTTGTCGACTATTTTATCACAGCACCGGGAGAAGAAACTACAATGCCAGTGTCCACGCCAGGAGCTGAACAAACTTCCATCTGGGACATCACAGAGCTTACGTCTCCATCTTCACTGCTCAGAACTAACCCGAGACAAGGCTACTCACGGGGTTAAGTTTAACACTGTAGTATCTCTGAAGGTACACCAGCAGTGAACTCTGGGCTGGGTGCTGCTTGGTTTTATCACCTGTCACAAACCTAGACATATCTAGGAAGATAGAGACTTGATTGAGAAAATGGCTCCATAAGACCAAACTGGAAGCAAGTCACAGGGGCACTTTCTTGATTAGTGGTTGATACAGGAGGCCCAGGCCACTGTGGAGGTGCCATCCCTGGGCAGGTGGTCCTGTGTTTTCTTAGAAGGCAGGCTGAGTAGACCATAGGGAGTGAACCAGTGAGTGACATTCCTCCACAGTCTCTGCTTCATCTCTTGCCTTGAGTTCCTGCCCTGACTGCTTTTTATGATGGGCTGTGATCAAGTCATATAAACGGAAATAAACACTTTCCTCCACATGCTGCTTTGGTCATGTTGTTTTATCTCAGCAATAGAAACATAACTAAGACAAGCTGCCAAAATACAAAAATTAAGTTCTGCTCCACCACTTGCTAGTTAAGTGACTTTGGGAGATATTGTTAAATCTGAAATTTGTTGGAAGTTTGAAGAAGACAATAAAGAACAACATCAAAGGTGTTCTACAACTTAATATTCCACAGCGCTGGCTTTGGAGTCTAAAACCTGCCTTCATGGCCATGTCTATTCTTTGTAAAATTGAAACTTCTCTACACCCACTCACCCAACTTTACCATCTCTAAAATGGGAGACTATCTTTCCCACCTCAGTGAGGATTCAATCCACTCAAGAACAGGTGCTCGATGCACTGACTGGCATGGCCATGAGGCTGAGGAAGGGGAACTGTGGGGAGGAAGGGGAGAACAAGAGGTACAGCCATGGAGAGAGAAACTAGGAGAAAGTACAGACCAGGCCGAGCAGTTTCTAGAGTGACTGAAGAGAGGGATGTTCCGTAGGCTGTCAACAGCTGTTTAAAAACCAGAGGGAGATGAGAAGAAGGTCAGGAAAGAGAGTACTGACAGCCTTGTGTCTCACCAGTTAGTAAAACACAAGATGAGAAGATGAAGAGACTCTCAAGGAAAAGAAACAACCAACCACACAGTTTCCCCAAAGATTGCTGGTGCAGTCATGTATGATTTTTCATTCCTTGGGGGAATCAGCTATTAGTGATCTCTGTGGGACATTTCTGCATTACGGCAGCAAATGTTTCCAGTGCATTCTGAGTGGAGAAGCCTGACAAACATTACCTCAGCCGGGGTGACAAGGCCCAGACCCTCGTGATGAGTCACGTGGATGTGTGTCACCTGACAGAACTTTACCTCTCTGCTCATCATCATTCTGGGCTGCCTGTTGTAATTTAAAACACACCACAAAGAGAAGTCATGCCATGCAACAGGGCTCACATAGGAGATTTACTGGAAGAGGAGAGAGAAGGGGAAGAGAAAGGAGCAGAGAGGGGGCAGAGACTGGTCCCTGGGAACAAGAAAGAGAGAGGTGGGACGGGGGGAGAGAGAGGACAGGTGGGCAAGGCCCACTTTGTAAAAGGGAAAACAGTGAATGGGCACAGAGGGTGCTCTTAGGACCCCCAAAAGCAGGCCTAAATACTAGCACTGACTATGAGCAAAATATTAGGTACATGTTTATGAAACCTGTTACCAATATTTCTCAAAACTCCCAAGGCCACTGAGGGACTTTGAATGAGAATGGCCCCCAATAGGCTCACATATTTAGACGCTTGGTCCCTAGTTGTTGGAACTGTTTGGAAAGGGTCAGGAGATGAAGCCGTGTTGGAGGAGGTGTGTTGAGAAATAGGTTTGGGGCTGGAGAGATGGCTCAGAGATTGGGAGCACTGACTGTTCTTCCAGAGGACCTGGGCTTAATTCCCAGCACCTACATGATAGCTCACAACTGTCTGTAACTTCAAGATCTGAGACTCTCACACAGACAGACATGCAGACAAGACACCAATGCACATAAAATAAAAACAAATTATTACAAAAGAACTATGTTTTGACATTTCAGAAGCCCACACCTTTCCCAGTTCTCTCTCTCTCTCTCTCTCTCTCTCTCTCTCTCTCTCTCTCTCTCTCTCTTCCCTCCCTCCCTCCCTCCCTCCTCCCTCTCGTTTGTAGATCTGGATGGAAGTCTTCAGCAACTATGCAGCCCCCTGTCTGCCTGCCTGCCTTCTGCTATGCTCCCACGGTCCTGGACTCTAGCCTTCTGGAAATGTAAGTTCCCAATTAAATGGTTTCTCCTATAAGTCTCCTTGATCGTGGTGTCTCTGCACAGAAATGGAAATGTAATGAGGCAGCCATGCGACCTAAGGAAAATGTGAGGCACGATCACAACCAAGAGGTGAGCAGGCAGAGAGGATGCCTGAATCCTCCACAGAACCCCGGAGCAGAGGAGGGGCTTTAGGCAACAACTCCAGAGGCCTTAGCAAACTCTGGGCTTCACTGACGAACAGTGGGTCAACACAGTTCTGCCCACTGCAGCAAATAAGCTGGGCTGGTGCTAACAGAGGGGAAGTGGGTGGTATGGCCTCACGATTTTTCTAGAAATCCCAAACAATACATGTCTTCTAAAGGTGACTTTCCCTCCAACTAAACGTAGTTCCAACAGTGAAAGCAAACCATTAATGGGTAGGCCAAGCAGAACTTTGGCTCCAGGACTAATCAGCGGTGAGACTGACTTCAAGTAAATTGAAAGAAAAATAAACAAGTTAAAGGAGGACATGACTGCTCCTAGGCATGATGGAAGAGACGGTTTCTTATAGGTGAGAGGGAAAGTACAGCCAGGGGTAGAGATTCCTGGGAGAGCCCAGAGTGGGCATGACCAGCAGACTGGGACAGGCCATGTGAGGACAGGGGAGGGGATAACTAGAAGCCAAGAGGCCAAGAGAACAGAAGACCAAAAAGGGGCACAAGGGCTCATGAAGCCAGAATGTCTGGGTTATATAGGAGCTGGCCCCTGGATTGGAGAGTTCAGGGTAGGGGGTGGAATATACCAGCCAGAATGGCTGGGTTATACAGGGACCAGAAGAGCTGGGAGAAGGGCAGCCCAGGAAAGGGCCTCAGATTAGAGAGTTCAGGGTAGGGGGTGAGGTATGCCGGCCAGGAGGACCCTGTAACAGGTAGAGATTCTGGGAGAACCTGGAAGCCAGGATCTACTTTAATACCTTAAGCACCTTAATCAGTTATTTGTCCCAGGCTTGAGACCGAACATCAGTTACCTATAATTATGGAGTATCTTTATTCCTGTATACAATAAGAAGGATACATTGTCAAGTTTGCTGAAAGGATTAAATGGCTTAGTGTGTGGACAGGGTTGGCACTCGATAGGAAGAACTATTATTTTTACTGTCATCATTATTGTTAGTTAGAGGCTTACCAGTTAGTACACGACAGGTAGTAACAAATATCAATTTCTTTATCCATTCTTCTGTGTATTGGTTCTTGGTACCACACACACACACACACACACACACATATACACACATTAATATATTACTTCAAAGAACAAGAGATTCCACATGTCTATCAAACTCTTTAAGACAAGCATAGTATCTCCTCCACTACACAAAATGTCACTGCGTCTACTCCAGGCCTGTTCCGCATCCTTCCAAGTAAGTAATGGTCTTCCATGTGTGTCATGAGCTGGCTTCTGTTCCTTTCATCCCTTCTCACCAAAGTTCATTAGGCCTCAAGCCTCATCTCCTCTTATTCACCAGTATTTCCACGTGGTCAGTGCCTCTGGTCCCGACTGAACAAAGGGAGCAAAGGAGGATGTGCGGAATAACGCAGTACGAAGCCTGCTCATAAGATCTGAAGGAAAACATAGCATGACAAATTCTTTACAGCTCACTTCCTACTGGGAATTGTAAGGGTGTTCTCTGTATTATGCAGAAGGGAAGAGGCATACAAGAGGAGGGAAGTCATATTTCATGGCCTTTTTCACTGACTTTATTATAAGAGAACACACTTTCATGTAAACACAAAATGTAATGTCAACTCATTTTATTATACCTATTAATCATATCATATAAAATATATACGGACCAAAGAAAAATACAAGTTTGAGGAGTTCATGTTCTTCCCTCTTACCTTGGTGCTTAAAATTCTCAACATTACTTTATCTTCTATCAACAGACAAGATCTTTTCGGGTTCTGTTGCAGTTCCAGCTCTATTGACTCAAATATAATTCTGTCTCATTTCGTTGGGCCACTATTGGGAGCACGGAGAACACAGACTCATAACACTGGGTCTTCAGGGACAGAAAGTCACAAATATGCAAGTCCTGTGCCAGATGACTTCCTCAACAACAAATGACGTGAAACACGAAGATAATTATTAGATGCACTCACCCAGAACACGAAGTATAGCGGGGGATGCTTAGCCATTGTCCCATTTCAATACCAAGGGATGGAGGAACCAGTGAACAAGATTTAGCACATCATCCCAGAGAAGAGCAAAGAGGACCCAAGGAGGGACCCAAGAAGTGTCAGAATGTTCATAAAATCTGTTAAGTTCATCATCCAGTTTAGTCCTAATTGTTAAGTACTTAAACTTCACATCAATTGCTTTTATCACTTATTAAACTATTTAAGTTGCTTATAAATAGTATAACTCAGTTTTGTGAAGGTCATCAAATATAATTCTCTCTAATCCAGTGGAATGGTTAGGTGATGCTAAGCACTCAATTCCACTGAAATTCTTTCAGAGAGGCGACATGCCATGTTACTGCTGGTTCCTGTTGGTCCCTTTGCCAGGTTCAGCATTCGCTTGTGTGAATAGCTCAACAGGACTCAGAAAACTGACTTTTAAAGAACGAACACAATTGGGAAAGAGGCAGTGGACACTCACCAGGGTGACCTTAATTAGCATGATGCTCATAAAGGTAGAAAAACTAAAGAGAAGTCTTCACCAACACAGTGGGGGTGGGGGCGGGGAGGGCCAGAGTTCTTGTCATCACCTGAGTCTAAAGGATTCCACTTCATGTATAGGTTCAACTCTCTTGAGTTGCAAGATATTTCAATCAGCTAAACATAACCATAGACAAATGGTCTCATACTCCTCTACACTTCAGTTTTTCCTAGGTCAGTCTAAAATGTCAACTTGGATCATAGATCTAGAAGCTTTTGAGAAGTACGTTTGGAAGTTGGATCTCAAAAATTTTTTACAAGGCATTTTTGTAGACATTAGAAGATGTCCAGGCTTCTAAAATAACAAACATGCAGCCAGCCATGGGTGTCAAGAATTACTCAACTGGAAGCTAAGTAGTTCTCTATGAAAGAGTGGTGTGGTCTTTGGGAAAAGCTGGGACAGGGAATGCTGAGAATATCTGTGAGCTACCCATGATACCATTCTCCTCACTAAAGCAAAAGCTCCAAAAAAAAAACAAGAGTCTTAACATTTTCAAGGTTCCATGGCCTCATACATCACCCAAAACTTCACACAATAGAATTTAGGGAACTCAATTGATTCCTATCAGAGTCCAAAGGTACATATGGCTTCTAATCATAGCATTGCTACCAGTTGCTCCTCCTAAGACAGGTCGGCTCTGTCCTAGGACAGTCTGGGACAAGAGGAGAATCCTTGTAGACCAAGGCAAGGACAGGCCAGTCTTGAGGCTTCTCTCCTCTCTTGTGACTTTGATTGTACCTAATAAGAAAACCGAGGAAGGGGAACATAGATGGTGGGCTTCTCAAACATTTTATATAAGAGTGTCCTCTTTCTGCCCACCCGTGCCCACCTCACCTCACCCCAGCAAACATTCATGGCCGAAAAGCCTGCTGTACAACATTAAATACTGATGCTGAGTGTTATCACGTCTACCTCGACCTGGGCACTGCAGGAGATTTTGTGTTCTTGTTCAACAACATTTTCCCTTCTTCCCTGAGGGAGAATGGAATTTCCTCTCCTCTCGGGAGGTTGACTTGGCCGCGTGGTTTGCTTTGGCAGCGAGCTACAAGGGGAAGGAGCTTTCCTGAGGAGCTCTGAGAGGCAGTCTGGGGCTCCTTTCTGGGGCTCTACCAGGAGGCTTTCAACATTCCATTCAAAACTTGCCCTGGGAGCCTAGTTCTCAGATGAGTAGGATGCGAATCCCTCCCTGTGCCAACCAACAGAGGACAAATGACACAGGCAAGAAAAGAGCCTTTGTTTGCATAAGCTGCCAAAATCTGAAAGCCCTTATTGAAACTACAGCAAAACACCACCTATTGTGACTGCTACAAACATACATTCTAAAACCGAGGCATGTGCCGGGTGCTAAGATACTAAATTAAGCTGCATGGACCCTCTTCTTGAGATGCTCCAATTATGTATACAGCAGGACGTCGTTTGAATTAGACTGACCGACTTCTCATAGGGCCTCTCCGGTAAACATTCTTCAGGAAGTGCAGACACATCAAGTTGGCGGGATTGGGCCATCATCGTACATAAAGAGTGATACTGAGCACTCTGGTGTCTAGGGGACTCTGCAGCACATTCTGCAGCACTAAACTGATTGTGTCCAAAGGTCCGTATTTCCCAGAAGAGTCGCTGTGTGCTGGCTGTCCCTGTGATGCTATCGGTAGGCTTTCCTTTTATTCCTTGAGACCTCTCAGTGGTAATGAATCACATTAATGGTAACGAGTATTGAGTTCACTGTCTGCTAAGATGCTTAGTGTGCAGATGCCATGCTGGGCAGGCCAGGGTTATTAGGCAGGGCATGTGTGCCAGCCAGACCAAATGTTCTAATTCCATTCCATACCTAAATCACTCTAAGAGGAAGTCAGCTCAAAGGCTGTGCTCTGCTCTACTGTGCTCTGGCCCTAATGGACCTTCATACTCTCGCTGCATCTGATTAGACCTGATATAGACAACACCTGACCATAAAAACTGTGATGGTTTGGATAAACTTCCACCAAAATCCCAAGGCACTATTGAGAAACGACGGAAGCTTTATGAAATCACTCTTAGTAGGGGGACTTAGGTCATGGTGGACATATTCTCGAAGAGGATACAAGGCCCCAGTTCTTTTCTCTTTCTCTCTTTGGCATCTTGGCCATGAGGTGAGCATTATAACTTCTCAGAGCCTCTACCATGGCCTTCAGGTTCCCTGAGAAAGGCCTGGAAGCAATGAGTTAGCCAGATATGAAGCCTCCAGACCTGGAGCAGATAACCTCGTCTCTATACACTTATTGTCTTGGGTATGTGTTATAGTGATGGAAGCTGACCAACTCCGAAGATATCTGGATACCATGGAGACCAGGTACTTTTGAGGTAATACATTTTAAAACTCGTTCCTTCATTTAAGGAATGGGCACTAAGCACCCAGTTCTGTGCCAGGTCCCCCACGATGAATACTGAAGGACCAGTCAGTCATGTGCTCTGCTTTAAAGCCTGACAGTAAGATGCACAGGAACAGAGTCACACCCAAGTGATGAAGGGCCATCAGGGACGCTGTGCGACCCCCATTCCTCACTGAATGCCACTGAAGGCTAGGAGCTGGTGCAACCTCTCCCCTGGCTGCTGTGGTGGCTTAACCTACCTCCTGCTTCCCTTAAAGCCAAGCCCCATCTGAAACTGCCAAAACTAGCAGGTCAAAAAACAGGATGCCAATTCATTTGGAGACTGGGTAAGTTGTGGCTAATTTCAATGTTTCGCATCTTATATATGACAAGCTTACACTGAAAATTATTTCTTGTTTAACTGAACTTCCAGATTCCATTGGATGCCCTAGATTTTATCTGGCACTGTTACCATTATTTCCTGATCACGACAGGCCATAGGCAAACATAGTGTCTCAGTTAGAGATTAGATAGATAGATAGATAGATAGATAGATAGATAGATAGATAGATAGATAGATAGATAGATATAGATTATTTTATTTGCATACTAATTTTACTATTCCTTGTTTCCCTCTTCCAGCTCTCCCTGCCTTCCCCTCACCCCATCCCCTATCTGCTCCCCAGAGAAGGAAAGGCCTCTCATGAGGAATCAAGCAATTCTGCCACATTACCACGCTGAGGCAGGACCAATGCCCTCCCCCTCGTGTCTAGCCGAGCAAGGTTTAGAGACGCTATTGCTATGATGGAAGCCCATGAGCAAAGCTACATGGGGAGGAAGGGGTCACCTGGCTTATGCTTCCACATCACTGTCCATCACTGAAGGAAGTCAGGACAGGAACTCAAACAGGGCAGGAAGCTGGAGGCAGAAGCTGATACAGAGGCCTTGGAGGACTGTTGGCTACTGGCTCACTCCTCATGACTTGCTCAACCTGGTTTCTTATAGAACCCAGGACCACCAGCCCAGGGGCGGCACCACTCACAATGGGGTGGGCCCTAACCCGTCAATCAGTAATTACGCAGTACACTACAGGCTTGCTTACCGATAACCGGGGTTTAGGGAGGCATTTTCTCAATTGGGGCTCCCTCCGCTATGATAACTCTAGCTCGCGTCGAGTTGACATAAAGCTAGCGAGTACACAGTGAGAGGCAGGCTATGTGGAGTGCTGAGAGTATGGGTAGAACATTACCAGTAGCCAAGGGTTCCCTGCAAGTCAGCCCTGATGTCAGTTCCATTTTGAGAATCCACAGGACATCATTACAACTCCTCTTCTTGGTAAATCCCCCAGGGTGACCTCCACTTCCAGAATCTGGACAGCTCTTGTCCCCTCATCATTCCTGAATTCTAACTGGTTGTCCAGAGCAGCAAGCCTTCACAGAACGACCATTCAAAGTTCAGCGCTGCTCTAGCTGCCTGTGCGAGATGTCGGTATGTTCCTTACAGACTTGGTTTTGCCAACGAGAATACAGCATCATAAGCTCAACCCCTCAATCAATGCGAACGTACCAAACACTCCCTAAATGTTGGCTTCCGCACCGGATTCCCGCCGATGGTGCTCCACCCGGCCCCTTCCTTCAAGGACCTCAAGTTGGATGAGAAACACAAGAGTAATAAGGGAACAGAAGCACAGAGTGACAAATCTGGAACCAATACAGAGAACTCTTCTAGCCAACTGCCTGCCTCCTCATAGCTGCGCACAAGTGTTAGCTAACGTTATTCGTCTCCAGGGACAAAATCCCATGTCTCACCACCCCAGCCCCTCTGCCACCTCACCCTTCCTTCCCTCTCTCACTGACGGGTTACTGCGACCTTCAGGCCCAAAGAGAAGCCCCCTTGCCAGGTCTCCCTAACATCTTAGGCTATCTTTTCAGTCTTCCATCCTTGATCTCCAGCCCCACTCTCCTGCCAGAACCGCCTAATGCTTCCTGTAAGACATCCTGGATGCTGACCTCCCACCCGGATGGATGGCTGTAACCCAATTCCATCAATCTGTTTCCACAGCCAACTCACCCACAGGAGACATGTCCCAGCCTTTCATTTACCCAAAAAGAAAAATATGCCTGTGTCATATAAAAGGTTCCTTTTTTTAGGAAGCCCGGATGCATGCAGGTAATCACCGTTTGACAGGCATTGCATTGACGTTAAAGATTTATAGCAGTGTCAGAGATGGGAATAATAAATGATGCAGCCTTTCCAACCAGGAAGTGGGCTGGTTCATACAGCTACCACTTTAATTCTTCTCCAGCTTCCTAGTTTCTGGGTTGGCTCAAGAAATGTCCAAACCCATGGCTGCAGCACCAGCAGCTTGCGAGTAGGAGTGTCAGTACAGATCTATTTCTGCGGCGAGTTCAGCACAGGCAGGGTTTGAAATATGAAAAACAAAACTGAGGCGCATGGCTGTGCACGGAAGGGGTGGGGGAGAGACACAGAGCTTCTCCAGAGGCACCAGTGCCCTCCTCCCAACCACAGCGTATTACAAATGAGTCTCTATTCCAGCTCCTGGCACCATGTGCCAAGCTGAAAAAGAGGCAAATCATTGTGGGACTGACTGTGTTTGCTTTTAGTAGCCAGTACTGTTCATGCCAAACCCTCCCATCTTCTCACCAAATACAGAACTGTAACACAGAGGAAACTGTCTTTGCTGAGAGAAGGAATAGAGAGCCTCTACCAATGAAGTAGCTCTTACTGTTCGCTGGGAAGCTCAACAGCAGAGGCAGAACCGGTGTTACTCTGTGGGTCACACAATCCTCAATATGTAGCAGGCGCAACAGAGGAGGATTTGGGCAGTTCTTTTTCAAACTGCCCAAACGTATCTCCACCAATAGCTGGGGCCTTGCATCATTGGTAAGGCTTAGACGCCGACTTACTGAGTTAGCACTTATAAATGTGAGTGGTGTGAGTTCTCCATCCTGCCTGACTGCTGCCTGTTACGGGCCCTGACCAGGATGAGGCTAGTGAAAATCTAGCCCATTCCACTCCTTCCCACCACCACTGTTGACTTTGGCTAGTCCTCAAGGTGGCCCAGTGGCATGAAGAGCCCCTCACTACCCCACAGTAGGTTCTGAGACACATGTAGGAAACTGACCCAGTCCTCCCTCACAATGGGCACTGAGGCCATGATGAGACTTAGCTTTGAGACTCAGTATGGGAACAAGCTCTTCTTCCTTTCCTGGAGACCTGCTCCAGTGTGTTTGCCTGGGACAGCATTCCAGAATGCTTTGAGGCAGGTGGCTTCTACTTCTCCTTTGTTTTTAAATTACTGTATGTATTTTCCCTCTCTCGTGACAACCATCATGTTCTGACCTCCTCTCCTCACTAACACGCCAGCAACATTGACCATAAGCCACTTCTAAAATCATAACTTACTTGTTCTTCATTGTCCATCATTCTTTATTGATTTCTAACTACCCTTCTGTCCTCCTTCTTCTTCCTCTCTCTCTTCCTCTCTCTTTCTCCCCTCCCCTGTCTTTCTCTGTATGTGTGTGTGAGGGAGAGGGAGAGAGAGAATACACAAATGTGTGAGTATACCCCTATATGGTCACGTGCAAAAATCAGAGGCAGGCGTTCGTGACCCATCCTGTCCCACTCCACCTTAGTTGAAACAAGGACTTTCACTGAACTTGACACTAGGCTGGCATCCAGCAAACACTGTCATCCTCCTGTCTCTGCTCACCCAAAGCACGGAGGTTGTAAGCTTGAGCACAAGCCTAGCATTTCACAATGGTGATGAGACCCGAACCCATGCTTGTGTGGCAAGGGAACCCATCTCTCCAGCCCCTAAGCTAACATGAAGGAGAAAATGGAAAAATCCTACGTGCATCTGAAGAGAACCATCTGCACGAAAGGGAAGTCATATCTGAAGGGGTAGAGATTTAGGAGCTTTGCAAGTTGACAAAAGATAAGTCTTTAGAAATTTAAGATAGAGACTCAGAAGAGATTGTCATCAGATAAAAGATATGAATTCTGCAATTTAATAACAGCATCAAGGGGCATATATAAATCCTGTCTTCCACTTATATACAGGATGATAACATTCCAAAGACCAATGACACATGCAAAACTATCTTAATAGCAACCAGAGAGAAAAGACTGGCAATCCAAAAGAGAAACAGTTGTTATATGACTGGCCTGCTTCTTACCAAAAATAATTGAAGCCAGACAATAACAGACAAAAGTTTACAAGGCTAAGAGAAAAAGAAGGATTCTAACCATCACAAATAAAGGGGAAGTGCTTAACCTACACAACAAAGGTAAAATCCATAAAAAGTCTAGCTACCAAGGCAAGTACAGGACTCAGAAGCAGCAAGAGTTGGGAACCACCACAATAATGTAGCTTTTACTCCTGAAGAAACAAGAGAGAATGGTTAGACTCTGTAGACAGTCGAGGAGAAAGGCCACCAGTGGCAGCTCTGTAGCCAGCTGGCTGCCAACCTGTCTGTCAGAGAGAGTAAAAGAAAGACATACTTCGCCACTTTTCTCCTTGCTCCATCTGGTTCCTGTCAGTCGCCCTCCCATTGACCAACAGGCTAGAACACAGAGAGGCCCGTGATGAGTGAATGGGTGGAGAAGGTAAAAGTTAGTCTGGACGAAGGTAGAACGACAACATCCAGTATCACCAGCATCACTGATGCTAGCGTGGATAAGATAGAAAGACAATGTCTGGTACCGCCAGCATCACTGATGCCTGCACAAACACAACTGTCCTTCAAATCAAAGGTCAATGTAAAGACTTTCCTAAAGACTGGGAGGTTTTGCAACACCAGACAGCAGACAGAACTTACAAAAATGCATGGACTTTAAATTTTTAGAAAATAAATCCCAAAGTAAATGACCCATTCAAGGCAAATTGTGGAGTCCAAACCTTTTAGGCTTAGGAAACACGCAGAGACTGCAAGGACAGTATTAGTCAGAATGAATAATGAGACGTGGAGTAAGATCAGCAGTCCCTGTTGGCTAAGAGAGGACTTGATGAGGGAAATAATAGTATCTGCATTGGTCAGAAGAAAGAGAGAGACACAGGTACGTTCTTATTCAACTCAGTGTTAAAAACTGGAATAGTAACCACAAAGTTAACAGAAAGTACTTTGGGAAAGGGAAAAACAGAAAACGATAAAAAAAATCACTCCACTAAAAATTGGGCAATGGAGAGAAAGATGAAAAACTTAAAACACAAAGGACTGTAGAAATAAATTAAAATGTATGAAGAAAACGGCTGTGCCTGTGGATGGTTTAAATGTAAATAAACTACGCTTTCTGATTAAAGCAAGAGCTCTTCCATGACTGTTGGTCTCTATCCATACTCTTTTGAGCATGTGTCCACGCTCCATCAGGCCCCGGGTTGTAGAGGGTTCTTTTGATCATGGTAGCAATCCAAGTCACTTGCTCACATAATCTTATATAAGGGAGGAAGATGTAACTGGCTGCAGATGCTCAAACACCAGCAAATCGTCCTCCAGCCAGCCCTGCAGACTCGTCACCCATGCCCAGAACTGCCTTTCAGGGTTCCACACAGGTCTCACCTGGAACGGCATGGCTGCAGTTACAGTTGCTGTTTTACATGCCAGAGCTTCTGTCCCAGTCAACAGATCACCATTCCATGTGTGCCTCCCCACACAGAGCACAGGGCTGGCTGTGGAAATGAGTGTGATAGCCCTCTCTGAGAAGAAAAGTAACCCCCAACATACCTTCTGACACGGCCGCCAGTTTAGGAAATGTGTAACTCTTCTCCAAGTGCACAGCGTAGGTGGCTTTTATTTCTACTCATGTTTCCCAACCTCCCCGCACCCCAGCCTGTTTCTCTCCTTCTTAGGGAGGACCCATCCCATTTTTGTATGGTGATTGGAAACTTTACATAGAGAAGACATTTTACATATTCTAAATGATACCTATTGAATAAAAGATGATGAATGCAAAAACTGTGTTATTCAGTTTTCTACTTCTCAGGGGAAAAAAAGGTTTGATTTGGTACAGGGTTTCAGAGGCTTCATTCCACGGCTCTTCTGAAGTCCAGGGCAGTCATAACATCATGGTGGGAGGTACACGGTTGAGCAACCATTAACTCTAATCTGTGAAGCAAACAGAAAAAGAAGAAGGGTCCACAGTCTCCAAGGTGCCCTCAGGCTCCGCGTCTTAAAACATCTATCACATCACAATCAGTAAAGCGGGGGGCTAAAGTTCAACACATGGGCATTTGGGGAACAGGGCAGACTCCAGCTCTACCAAGGACTTTCTTCCTTCGTTTGAAATGGCACTGGATTGTGTCAATGAGAGTCTCTGGCTGTATGTTTGCACTTACAGCTCCAGTGGTCATCCCTCGGTGAATACAAATGTTCTTTGTATCCAACGTTGTGGTCAGCAGGAGCCGACTCGGCTTTAGGGGCAGTGGCTCAAGCATCCTGTTCCTCCTGCATCCCAGACCCACAGCAGCACAAAGACCAGTTCATCTCTGCTAGACATTCCTCCCTCACTTCGGAGGTGCCTTAGCAATCTTGACAACGACATTTTGAAGCAGCATCTGTAGTTTTCAATGACACAGCATGTCAATCACCAACAAATCATTATCCATTTACCCTAATACCACTCAAAGGAGGCTACTGATTGAGCTTGACAACATTTAAATAGAACCTTAATTCGGGGAATTAGCAAGAGTTGAGATGAAAAAGGCATCAATTAGTGGAAATACAGCTAATAATATGAAATAGGCAAAGACTGCAGAGGGTATAGATCATCACTGCACAGATCAGTGGCGGCAACGCTTGTCTGCTAACTATGCTCTTCCTCTCCTTCTACCGCCAACTCTCTAGTAGATACTAAAAGCATCCGTTAAAACAAGCAGATAAATTGCTGTGAGGAAGAGTGGCGGATACAAGCGTCAATTGTACACATGTTCATTTTCCCTTGCCAGAACGTCAGCTTCAAAGAGAAGGCTCATGCCTTGAAAATCCTATCTACAATAGCTTTTATGGGTATTTTTGTTTGTTTGTTTGCTTGTTTCCAAGCTTGTCGAGTTTCAGACCTCACAGATTTCATCAGGGAGCAGCACTGATCACACACTCACACACACATACATGCACACTCACACATTCATACACACATACACACACATATACATACACATACATACAAACACATACACACACACAAACATATATATACACACACACACACACACACACACACCACTCTTCCCAACCTCTGGAGAAAGCACACCTTTCCACATGCTTACTGTGCCCCTCGTAAGATGCATTGCTCCCATATGGAAAATGCAGGAAACACACCCTACTGTGTGGAACAGTGTCTCCCAGCGCAGACTGTCGTCCATACACTGTGCTTCAGGCGGTGGGGGGTTAGGCTCTGCCTGGTTTACACAGGACTGGATAGCTCAATGTGCTTCATGAATGAACACGGGTTTAAAAATAGCATGGAGAAGGATGCCAGTGTTTCACACAGGCCAGCTTTAGCACCTTCAAATTACATAACCCTTCCGAGGTTGGGACGACTTCGTATTTTCAGCTGCTTGCCTGGGTTTTCCAAGGCTGGAAGTAAAACCCCAGCCAACATGTCCACCCTCCTTATCTGCAGCTATACTTATCTTCACGTGGCTCTTTCTCCCTTCTCATCCTAGCTTGCTGTCTGGTTTCCATATGTTAATCTCTGCCATTTCACTTACCCTATAGACCTACTTCCAGACGGTCTGTAGTCTACGTTCTTCTATTAGTTAAATCCACATTCCCTATTAACTCTTTCATTTCTGGTCCTTGCAAAGAATCACTGTGTTAGAGAACACCCTCTTGAGCTCTCGTCATAACTCTGTTAGTCTCCCAACCGCTTCCTGATGACATTTCAAAGGCATTTCAAAACCTCTCACTGAGCTGCAAACCAAGTATGTCCTTTATCGACACGTGACATCAAGCCTTCTGGTAGCCGAGAACTGTGTTGGCGCCATCCTGAAGATACCCCGCTAGCAGCGCTGGTATGCGTATGTCAGAACACATTCGAGGCTGGCCAAGAACATTCGCCTGACATGCAGCAATAAATAAGCCCGTTAGGCATAAAGCCCCATGAGACCGCCGTTGTCTTGCCACGTGGTGATGAAGACAACTTAAAGCTCCCCTTTGTGAAGAACGCTCAGAATAGCAGTCATTCTCCAGCTCCATTCAGAGGGCGCTTTTTTTCTCTCACTCCCAGAGTATTTATAGCCAGAGCCTCTCGGCAACTAATTACATCCTGTCTTCAATTATTAGCTGATTGTTGGTGCAGAGGTTGTCTCTGCGGTTAAATCCTAAGTTCTGGCATAACAATTCTGCCTTCGTGGGTATTACCTTCCAGTTCGTGATCTGTAAAGACCGGACCTAAATTGGAATATATTCATGATGGAAGCCTGTCTAGCAATGACGAGCCTAGCTAAAGAGAGACATTTTTTTCCATCTCCTTGGTTTTATGGTAACCTGCTCAAATCATGACTTCTCATCAGCACCCCCCAGTGCACCTGCTAGCTTCCTCTGCTCCATAAGCCTGCTCGGCTGCCGTCATTATAAATCCTTATAGACACGGAGTCAAACTAGACACCACACACAGCTCCCAGAAGAACCATTTGTTTTTTTCATGAAAATGGCTACACCATACAGAAATATGTGGAACTAAAAATCCAGATAACTCCACGGTGCGACATTTTAGGAAATGGTTTCTAAAGTGTCTTCCCTACAGAATTTATGAATTAACATATATACAAAACTTTGTTATACACAAATTTGCCATATGGAAAAATAGTTTGTTTAACTAAAGTTGTGGTTAGGGGGGTTATTAGAAGATTGAGCAGAAGATTTTACATAGAAATGACTGTATCTTCAAAAGGGTGATGGAGCACGTATAACTCACTCAGTTTCAGAAAACGTTTTTCAGGAGGGTCATTCCCAGAACACATTTTAACAGATGTTACAAGAGCTGGTATATAACTAGAATGGTGTTTTAAATGAAGATGTAATTGCATCTGTCTTTTCTTGTGGGCTGGATATTCCTGGACAATAGAGCCTAACGCCAAATTTGCTTCCTGCTCTTTGGAACTCAATAGCCTACTTCGTTTGTTTTCTGCCTCTCCAAAGTCTCCTTTCAAGGCTATTAACCTGTCATATTTGTTAGCTGTAAAGACACATAACAGGCACTGAAAAAAAATCATAAGTGATTTAATGGTCAAAAGCACATTTTTAACCTTTTTGAAATCTCTATTCTCAAGGCAGACCTTAGCAATAGGCTCTCTATCTAGAGAGACAATCTGGATCTAGAGGAGAAGGGACTATGTCTTATTATGAAGACTAAATAAGACCCAGGATGGCCCCGCAACCGTCAAGTGTCCCAGATGGACAAGGCCTATTTTCTCTCATCCTAAAGAACTCGGCTGCGATGGATGGTTGTAATTGAGAGAAAATTGGTTCAGAATGAAGGATAGTCTGGGTCCCTGCTGTCCAAAAGTGGAAGAGAGTTTCTGTGTCACTTTTTCACAATGTAATTAAGCCGATTGCTATTTCTGGACTCTACTATTCTACATTTAAAGAGCTATAAAAACTTATTTGCATCTGCCATGACTGCACGCCGGTCCTGTTATCCATTGTAGCAATAGAAGACAAGTGAACAGGCTGTAAAATGTTGTGTTTTATCATCAGCATAGAATGACTGTCACGTAGCATGTGGCTCAGGTTGCTCATGTCATGTAGCTCAACGAACGGGACTGTGCTGAATCACGAGCTTTAGGTGCTAACTTTTGTACTGAACTCCTCAGAAAACTCCCCTTGCCTGCTTAAATTTCTTTTTTTTAAAAAAAATGTGTATGAATGTTTGCCCACATGTATTTGTGTGTACCATGAGGGTGCGAGGCCCCCAGATTCCAGAAGGGGCATTAGTTCCTCTGAACAGGAGTTACAGATAGATAGGTGCAAGCCGCCATGTGGTGTGGGGAACTGAACCTGGGTCTTCTGCGAGAGCGCTTTCCCGCCCAGCTATCTCTCCAGCTGTTTAAATAACTTCCTTCGGGCAGACTTCCAGATTCAAGATTCTCCTGGTGTTACCCTCCTCTCTTCTCCTCTTTCCTCTTCTCCTTTCCCTTCTTCTCCCCTTCCCTCCCTTCTTCTCCTCTCCTCTTTTTTCCCCTAAGTAAAGTAAGTGACTTCCTGTTTTCTTTGAAAAAAAAAATACATTCCAGCACTGCCCATTGTCTCCATACAAATTCCCCTCCTTCCTTCCACGGCTATCTCCAGTCTATCCCTCAGGCCATCTCCCACTCTGCTCTCTACACTCTCCCAACATTTCGATTTTTCCTCCCTCCTCGGCCAGCATCATTGTGCCGTGAAAGCTTTGCCACAGAAGTGTGAACTAAATAAAGAATTACCAGCAAAGCAGGAGAGGCTGAAGCATCTCCTTGAGACTGCAGCACGCTTATCTTACATGTCAAGCTATTGGCGGATGATAAATGGATGCATTGGGTCATCAATCAAAGGCCAAGTCACTTACGGAATTAACTTCCTTGCTCCAGATCTCTCTCCATCGAACAGAAAGAAGCTACCTCATTTTAAACCTATTTATTGACTCATTGCACGCCACACCCTTTCAATGCAGGGTGACACTGAAGTGCTTATGGTGGGTTTGCACCTTCTGATTTCTGTGTGTGTGAGAGAGATAGAGAGAAACAGACAGACAAACAGAGAGACGGAGCGACAGAGAGAGAAAGTAGAGGTCAGAGGACAACTGTCAGGAATCTGTTTTCCTCCCTGTCTCTGGAATCCAGGGATCAAACTCAGGTTACCAGGTTTTCAAGGTGGGGCTTTTATCCACTGAGCCATTGTAGCAGCTCCTAAGGAGATTTTGAATTACACTTTCTCTACACCTACAGATGCCTTCATTAATATTTTTAGTTATAATTTAAATTACATAATATTTATAATTTAATTTTAAATTTATTCTTTGGCAATTCCGTACCTGAATATAATGTGTTCTGCTCACCCGGTTATTCCCATTCTGACTCCACCCTGACTCCCAACACATGTGCATCCCCCCCAACCATTCTGAGTCCTTCCTGACTCCCCATGTATGCGTACCCCCTCCCAACTTCATCTTTTCTTGCCTGTCCCCCTACATACAGCTGAGTTCTACCAGTGCTTCCCATACCTACATGGTGTAGGGTCACCCACTGAAGCAATGTACTATGGGTCAATACTGCAGAAAGCTGACACTCCTCCCCCAGCAGCCATCCACTGCCAATAGCTTCTAGTCTGGCAGGGGAGGCTCGTGAGTCCCTTCCTCTCCAAGCTGTTATGTTGACAACTTTGATCCTGTGTTGGCATCCACAGCTGCTAAGTCCATGTGTCCAACAGCCCTGCCACACCCAGAAGAAACCATCCCAAAGGACTCTTTCCTGACCTCTAGCTCTTATGCCTTTTCCGTCCTTCTTCCGCAATGTTTCCTGAATCTTGTGCGGGAGAGGGGTGTGATACAGATGTTCCATTTAAGGCTGCACACTCTGACCGACTGGGAATCTCTCTATATTATCCACCACCTACCATATAAAGAAGCTTCTCTGATGACAGCTAAGAGTTGCTCTAGTCTATGTATCTAAGGATGAGTATTTAGGAGGCAATTTGATACCATGTCCACTTGGTAAAATAATAGTAACAGGACTCGTGACTGCCCCAGTCAATGGGTTTTGGGTCAGGTTTACAGTACTGGGCATGCATTTCCTCCTGTGAAATGGGCCTTAAATCCAACCAGAAAGCTGTTGATTACCCCCACACCATTAGTGCCCCTGCTGATCCAATGACAAACCTTGCCAGGCTAGTCATCTACATATTTGCACGCAATGTAAGTAGGGAAAGGAATTTTGCAAATATATTAAAGTAATACATTATTGAAAATCAAAATTGGATTCACTATATGTACACGTGACAAATGACAAGATTCCCTTATATCATATTAGAGTTAGAGCTCTAAATACACAGAATAAAACAAGTCTACTGAAAGCTGAAAAAAAGAATCATCAAGTAGTGTGTGCAAACCAGTCAGAATGACAACAAATTTCACAGCAGAAACTCTGAAATCCAGACAGTGAAAAACAATGTCAGGCAACCCAGACTACCGCGTCCCATAGCTATCCTACAAAACTGAGACAGAAATAAAGATTTCCCAGGATAAATACAAGAGAAATGAATTCACAGCCATTAATCCAGCTGCACAAGGGACACTGGAAGAAATACTGTATACAGAAGATTAAAATAAACATCCACGAAGCCACAGGAAATGATAAACCATGCTAGTAAAAGAAATAAGCAGATGAGAATTAGGAAAAGTTCTCTATGTCACAAAAACAACAAAATGACAGAAAGAAATAGACACCTTTAAATAATAGCTCTGGATGTTTATGTTCTCAATTCTAAACTCAAATACAAAGACTCACTGAGGGAAATTAAAAATAAGACCCAGGACTGGAGAGACTGCTCGGCAGGTAAGAGTACTTCCTGTACTTACAGAGAACCAAGGTTTTTTTTCCCAGCACCTACAGGGAGATGTAAGAACATCTAGAATTCTAGTTCCAAGTGATCCAAGATCTTTTCTGAACTTTGTGGCTCGCATGCCCATGGTGCACAAGGCTTTGCTAACCCTGAGTAGTTAGCTAGGTTTCCAGTACTAGGCATGATTTTCCTCTTGTTGGGTGAGATGTAAGTCCAATTCAAAGAATACAATTTTAATTAAGGTTCTTAAGAATAAAAAAATCTGGAAGAAAGGATTTGATGAAGAGCAAACCACCAGACCTGAACACTTCAGAAAAGATCATAGTGGCCACGAATACGCAGCCACAGGGCAGTGACTGGTATCTGCGGTCTCTGCATAAGAAAATAAATGTCAGTAACAGGATGAACATAGAGAGAACACTAAACATGAGCAGAGGCCAGATTGGGCAAAGAAACCAAACGGCCAGTGACAGGCGGGCAGATCATGCATAACAAAGATTGCCCAGCTCAGCTTTCTGTGCAGCCGCGGAGTGGTTACTATATATACACCCCAGTAGTTATGGCTACACTCATTTTCAACTGTTTAGCTTTAGAGACTTTTAAAGTTATAAATTTTAGTATTAAAATCTTGCAAATAAAAACATCACATGCCAAAACTAACCAGAAACACAGTCTGTACCTCTAGGTGACCATCTAGACAGTGAGAACAGCCATTCTGAACTGCGGAGTATCACACCGGATTCCATACTTCCGTGAGAGCGAGTATTTTGCTACACTTACCCACAACCCCCCGAAAGATCCGTGAGATATTTCAATCTAGATAAACAATCCTAACATTTGGTTTCTTTTATTTATACTTTCTACTTTTATTGTGTGTCGTTCATCTGGTTACCAATTAGCATTAAGTCCTTCGGAGCAGATGTGAAACACTGACATAATCCAGACTGGCAAAGCTGAGTTCCCCGTCCACACACTAGGGCCTTCCCCTGAGATCACCACCCAGTGGCTCTACTTTGAGTTCCTTGAGAGTTAGGTTCCTGCTGCACATCAAACGCTTTGATCCCTGTTTCCTGATTTCTAAAACGCCAGCATGCCTATTTTCACCTTTTGTGACAGACGTGTTCTTGCACCAACACTCACCTCCTCTATTCACTCCTGCTCACTACCGCTGTCTCCCCATTTTGTATCTACACGTGCGACTCTTTCTGATGATGAGATGGCTTCATATTTCCGAATAACAAATGAAGGTCTTCTTGTGACATTTTCTATTGAACTGGATCTAGGAAATCTAGGTAAGCATGCCATGCTCACTGCAGTTACTGATAGGATCTGTGTTTAGAGTAGGTGGAATTCATTTGGAAACATCTTCTTCCTTTATGAGACACTTGGCAGGAAGGGAGCACTAAGTCCTAACCTTTTCCATTTGCTCTATGGCACTGAATGAGAAGATAAACACACTCACAGGGAATTAGCTAATAACTGTAGGAAAAAAAGAAATGATAGGCTGGGCAGTGGTGGCACAGGCCTTTAATCTCAGCACTCGGGAGGCAGAGGCAGGTGGATCTCTGGAGTTCAAGGCCAGCCTGGTCTACAAGAGCTAGTCCCAGGAAAGGCACCAAAAAAGCTACAAAGAAACCTTGTCCCAAGGGGGGAAAAACAGATATGATAGCTGATAACAAACCCTCTGAATAAGATGAGCCAGAAGTCTACACCAGGATGTAGGGTATGGTCTTACACCACTCCTAACAGAATTTTGATGGGAGCCACAAAAAAAAAAGTTTTGTACATGGTAATAGACATGGATCTATTTTCATTTTTCTATATGTTGATATCCAGTTATGCCAGCACTACTTGTTGAATATGCTTTCTTTTTTTCATTTTATATATGTTGCTTCTTTCTCAAAAGTAGGGTGTTTGTAGGTATGTGGATTGATATCTGGGTCTTCATTGATCCTCCTGTCTGTTTTTATGTCAAAACCAGGCTGTTTTCAGTACTGTGGCTCAGTAGCAGAGTTTGAAGTCAGCAATTGTAATGCCTTCAGAAGTTCCTTTATTGTACAGAACTTTTTTGACTATTCTGGGTTTTTTGCCTTCCCGTGTTAAGTTGAGCATTGTTCTTTCAAAATGCACAAAACTTTCAAGTCCAAATGGATCAAAGACCTCAACATAAAACCAGCCACACTGAACCTCACAGAAGAAAAAGTGGGAAGTACACTTGAACACATTGACACAGGAGACCACTTCCTAAATATAACCCCAGTAACACAGACACTGAAAGAAACAATTAATAAATGGGACCTCCTGAAACCGAAAAGCTTCTGTAAAGCAAAGGACATGAGCAACAAGACAAAACGACAGCCTACAGAATGGGAAAAGATCTTTACCAACCCCACATTGGACAGAAGGCTGACCTCCAAAATATACAAAGAACTCAAGAAATTCATCAAAAGAACAAATAATCCAATAAAAAATGGGGCACAGACCTAAAAAGAGAACTCTCAACAGATAAATCCAAAATGGCCGAAAGACACTTAAGGAAATGCTCTTTAGCCATCAGAGAAATGCCAATTAAAAAAACTCTTACACCTGTCAGAATGGCCAAGATAAAAAACACTGAAGACAGTTTATGCTGGAGACGATATGGGATAAAGGAAACACCCCTCCATTGCTGGTGGAAGTACAAACTGGTGCAGCCACTTTGGAAATCAGTATGGTTATTTCTCAGAAAATTAGAAAACAACCTTCCTTAAGACCCAGCAATACTGTTATGGGGTATATACCCAAAGGATGTTCAATCATACCACAGGGACACAAGCTCAACTATGTTCATAGCAGCATTATTTGTCATAACCAGAACCTGGAAACAACCTAAATGCCCCTCAACCAATGAAGATGTAGTACATTTACATGACGAAAATAGTGACATCTTGAAATTAGCGGGCAAATGACTGGATCTAGAAAACATCATATTAGAGTGAGATAACCCAGACCCAGAAAGAGAATTATAATATGTACTCTATCATAAGTGGCTTTTAGACATAAAGCAAAGAAAAACCAGCCTACAGTTCACAATCTCAGAGAACCTAGACAACAAAGAGGACCCTAAGAGAGACATCCATGGATCTAATCTGCAGGGGAGGTAGAAAACAAAAACAAGATCTCCTGAGTAAATTGGGAGCCTGGGAATCATGGAAGAGGGTAGAAGAAGAGAGGGGAGGAAGGAAAGGGAGCAGAGAAAACAATTAAAAAATATACAAATTAAAGGAGAAAAAAAGAAAACATTTAGGACACCCATCTTGGACATATCACCTCTATCAGGGGACCCGAAGGAGTCAAGAACAACAAACCAATAATGCAACAGTAAAAACAAACGTAAAAATATTGCTTTCAGTCTCAACACCTATTTTAAGTGGAACTGTGACCGAAAGCTGTCATACTATCCTTGTGCCCTTTCTCAACTCCCTCCTTTGGACATTCACATCCTTCCTCCACCCCACCTCCAACAGCCAGAGAGCTGAGGAACAGCTATGCACAGTAACATCCAGTGGGTTTACATAGAGGAGAATCGCTAGTATGCGTGCCAAACTCTACACAGTGGGCAAGAAATGACTGTATTAGCCACTTGGAATACTTGCAAAATTTCAACTCTCAGGTTGTGAAGTACAGCCCGCACAGCTTCTTTTACCCTTCTCATAGCCTATTCCACGAAATGCATAACACGGACTTGTCCGCCATGCTTTCCCAGGCTGTCACCTGTACTGTGGCCCACTGCCCAACCCTGTCCTTGACTCACCTTATTCTTTTGACTGCTGAGATGTAAAAGTCAAGACTGTCTTACTTCCTCTCAGAGATAGCTTCTGCCTTGGAAAATTCTTCGCTATTATTTCTTTCAAATATTTTCAGTGTTCTCGGCCATGCCTTGGTAGAGGACCCCCGTTTTCAATCATTCTAAATTCAACATTGAGTAGAACAATCACCAGATTGATCCAGCCCACTCCAGGGAATTAATATTTTTAAGACTGATACATTCCCATATGGTACTCTGTCATGTTGTAGCCTTCAAAGTGGGTGCGTCTGTATTGGGGTCATAACGCCCTAGGACAGAATGGAACGCTTTGGCTTGCCAGCTAAGAGCAAAGGTCATTGGAGGGGTAGTAGGAAAACCAAATACAATAAAAGTTTCCTAAAATATATGCAAATAGGAAAGTGATCTAAATGAAACTGCCAAATACCAAGGGCAACAGAGCTAACCTGGACATGCGTTGTCACCAAATGACACTTCCAGGACCAAGAGTGGTTACATCTAACTGATTTGTTGACCAAAGGAGTGCCATGGGAATCCCCAAACAACACAGGCTGTTGCCAAGACTATAGGCTTCTCTCAATAAATTGGCATCAAGACCCCATTGCTGAAGATGACACCTTCACATAGAGAAGTCAAATTGATGCCTATAGAGGGCCTTCATCCCTATGTGCTAGCATCTTCAGTACAGGAAGGTACTATGTACAAGACCAAAGGAGAAATGTAAAGACCAACCCAGATGCAAACCTTTTGATCTAAAATGATGTCCTTGCCGAGTGGTAGTAGCACACACCTTTAATGCCAGCACTCAGGAGGCAGAGGCAGGCGGATCTCTGTGAGTTCGAGGTCAGCCTGGTCTACAAGAGCTAGTTCCAGGACAGGCTCCAAAGCTACAGAGAAACCCTGTCTTAAAAAAAAACCAAAAATACATGCATACATGCATATATACATACATAAAATGATGTCCTGCTTGCAAGAGATGCTAATGCAATTGTAGCACAAAGCTTGGTGGGAACAACCAACCAGTATCTGCTTTGACTTAAGGACCACTCCACAAGATTGAACCCATACCCAACACTGCTTCGTGACCAGATAAGATAGAGGACACCAAGGCTCAGGGAACTCATAAGGAGAGAAGGCAGACCAGGCTCCAGCGGGTGGCTTCATACCCATCGAGCATACGGGCAGCACAAACTGGACTCCATGGATTATTAAAAAGGACACGAGTTGAAAAAGACTGGATGGATCTGGCATGAGCTGGGGGAAGAAAGGGAAAGTGGCTATGACTGAAATACACTGTGTGCTTGTATGAAATTCTCAAGGAATTAGCTAAAGTACTGTGTTTTTTTTAAAGGGGAAAAAAACTACACATTACA
Organism: Microtus pennsylvanicus; assembly: GCF_037038515.1. NCBI lineage: Eukaryota > Metazoa > Chordata > Mammalia > Rodentia > Cricetidae > Microtus > Microtus pennsylvanicus. The sequence goes on along the minus strand of NC_134580.1, from coordinate 22,115,195 downwards.
CTACACAGGCCTTTTTTCCAGACCACAGAAAGGCTCAAGGGACTATGGGTGTGCCTCAGTGCTGTGGTCAGTGGTGCAGCATTTGCCTAGCATGTACCAGGCCCAGGGTTCATGTCCAACACCATGAAAAAGAGAAGAATAAACTAAACAGAAATAAAGAACGGTTCCCACAAAGCCTAGTCACAAATTTGAATAAACTCAGTTCCTGAGTAGATTAAGGTGAATGGCTCTAAGTGTTAGATGCAAAAAGTGTGCTCTCTGAGGATGCAGACAGCACCACCCAGAACACCATTATCTGCTCTTGTCCTGTATGTCCTGTAGTGAACCAAATGCTATTTTAGAAAACAAAGCTCTCTGACCAAAACCAACACAAAAAAAAAAAAAACAGAAAGAAAAGACTATAAAGCTATGTACTTTTACTTTTTGTTTACTTGTTTGTTTGTTTTTCGAGACAGGGTTTCTCTGTGTAGCCCTGGATGTCCTGGAACTAGCTCTGTAGACCAGGCTGGCCTCGAACTCACAAAGATCTGCCTGTCTCTGCTTCCTGAGTGCTGGGGTTAAAGGTGTGCACCACCACCACCCAGACTTAAAATGCTTCTTATTGTGTTAGGAATTAGATGAATGGATAAGAAAAGTTATCAAAAAAAGAGAGAAATAAATAAAATTCAAGAAGCAAGAAATGCCTTAGCTGACATTGAAATTATAACAAATGTGACAAAAAGAGAAAAGACACATGGATGGAGTTGGTGAATGGAAAACTCAAAATAGTGAGGTCGAGTAGAGACAACAGGATGAACATCCAGGGAGGGGGGCTGGAGGGACAGGGTGGAAGAAATGTGGCATTTCTGAGTGGTAGGCCTTCTAGTCCCTTGTGGACAAGGGAGAGAGAGAGAAACTTTGAACAGACAATGGCTGCAAAATTGACAAGTTCCACCCATTCCAGTAGGTGTAAATTCAGAGAGCAGTGCGCCTAAAACAATGTCAGTGAATCTACTGAAAATCAAAGACACAGGGAACTTTGAGGCAACACGGGTCAGGGATGGGGCACTTCTGTCAGTGAAATCAGTAAGGCTGAGCAGTAACTACCTAACAGGAAACTGGTCCAGCAGACAGTAAGGAAGAGTTCACGTGCTGAATGGAATAAGCACAAGAAAATGGTAGAAAATGCAGGAAGAAAGGAAGAACTGTACAAAAAGAAATCTAAGCAAACGCTATTCAAAGTAGCAATAATATGTTATGGATTCAAATTATATAGTACTTAAGTATATAATAACAATATAGGAAGGTGTAATAAAATTAAAGCATTCTAAGGTCCTTCCATTACACAGACAATTAAAACTAACAATTTATATTACACATTATCTATCAGGAATAAATTAAGTAACACAAAATTTAATTTAAAAAAGATGAAAAATGCTTAAAAGTCAGGAACATGGAAGAGTTGGGATAGAAAAATCATAAATTTAAATACAATTGAATCTATAAATTACTATTAAAATAAACAATATAATTCAATTGAATAAAGGTTAAAAAACTTTATGCTGTTCATGAAATAGGCCTTTATACTAAAATGCAAGAAAATTTAATGCTATCTCTGGCTAGATATAAGTGCATGCAGATATAAATAGCACAACCTTAACATTTACATAAAACTCTTTAGTTTAAACCAAGATATAATATAAGAGGCAAAGTGAACAAATCTCAATAATTTGTATATATTGTAATACACAAGGAAAGTATATAATTTTTTATTTGTATGCACCCAATAACATAGCTTGAAAACATGTAAAACAAATAATAAAATTGAAACTGATCAATCTAAAATCATAGTCATGGATCGTTTCATACTGTTTCTAATAATGGGCAGACCACACAGATGAAACTGTCTTAGGTACTTAGGCATTAGTAATATGTCATAAACAACCCAGCTAATTCATGGTGATATTTAGCTAATAACTATATGTACCGATGACCGAATTTGTTCTATTTTAAAGTGTTCATGGAACTATCCAGCAAAATGAGTCACACATGAAGCCCCAAATAAAGGCTCAGTATCTCTCAAAAGCACAGGAACACACCTCTGCTTCCAGAGCTACAGAGACAGGTTGGGTAGCATAAGGAGAGACAATAAGACTGAGCTGAATAGGAGGCAGGATGCTCTCTATTGTAGGAGAAAAGGATAGAAATCATGACAAAAGACATTTCCAAAAACCCAAACGGAGAAATTAAGCAATTCATTTTCAAAAGTCCTATGGATCAAAAAATAAATAATGGGAATTAGAAAAATGCTTTTGGCTAATTGATAAGAGACTGTGATGCAGCCAACACGGTGAAGAGGGAATGTGATAGGTCAGAACGTATTCGTTCAGAAGAGAGAAAAGGCTGAAAACCATTGTCCTAGCACCCATCCTGAGAACTCTGAGGAAAACTAGCCGAAAACAAAGAAGCAAAGACAGAAGCAAACATGATAAAATACAGAAAAAAAATATATGATAGAAAGAACCCAAACTGAAAGTTAGTGTCCTGAAAAGCTAGTGATAGTAAACTAAATAAATGGCTGGAGAGGCAAGCTACGAAAAAATGAAACTGGAATGCCTTGATATGTTGGAAATGAGAGGGGTTGCTATCAGTTCTATAGAAAATGTTTCAGTGAAGGATTATAATCATGTCAAATTAATTTTTTAATAGGGAAATTGTGGAGTGTCACTGTAGGCTTTACAGCAAGCAGGGGAACCGATTGGGGTGAGATAAGAATGAAACTCGGTTCAGCTTGATTTAGATAACCATTGCTGGGCCAAGACTTTGAGAGTCTGACGTTGGCTTATATATTTTTGCCATATTGAAGCACAATACAATTTTGGAAAACGTTTTCAGATAAAAGTTAACTCAGTCCTCTGAGGACAGCAAAGCAACAAAGCTTAAGACATGTTTACATCGAAGCTCTTTACAAACTGCTCTGGCTTCTTCTGTAAGGTGAGTTCTGTTGACTTAGAAACCATACACACGATAAGGGCCTGGGGAGGATGAGGTAAACAGAATGCCTGGGGGAGTCAGAATCGGCCTGGCCCTAAGATAACAGAGAAGTCACTTAGGCTGCTATCAGATCAAATGGTCTCACTCCCAGGGATGAGTTTTATAGCCTAGAAGTAATGCTCAAGGCTTTATGGCCAAAAAGTCTGGAATGTGGGAGGATATGGGCAGAGCCTGGCTCAACAGGTAGCAAAAGATTACCAGGTTGTAAACCCCATCCCCCCCACCCCCAGCATGCTGAGAGAATAGCCAAGTATCTTCTCCTTTAGAGAGATCAGCTGTGTGTCAACTTTTCTCCAGTGCTTATCTGTGTGCACGGGGACTTTTTTTTTTTGCCCTCTACAAAAAAAAAAAAATGTCTATAAGTTAAGAGTTAATGCAAAATATCACACAGAAAGACAGGACAGACAATTGTACTGCCGAGTGTGGATGATCTTATTGCAAACCACAATACAATGTCAGGCAAGCTGACTGGATGGCTCAGCCATTTGCAGATACAACAGAAGAGCTGAGTTTGAACCCAAGAACTCACCAAGTGGAAGAAGAGAACTAACTCCAGCAAGATATGTGCCTACAACAAAACAAAGAAATACGTAAATCTTTAAAGAACTTAAGGATCTTTGTAATATTTCTAATAAAAATATGAGCATGGGAATGGAATACCTGTGGCAGCCAGCAGCATCGAGCCCTGCAGAGCTGGTGCTACAGGAGCTAGGAATTGCCCAACTTGGGCACTGGGTCCTCTCCAAGAGTGTTATGTGCTCTTAACCTCTGAGCCATCATTTCAGTCCTCATTTTTTTAACCAAAAAGGCAATTATAAACATGTTATTCAAGCTCTTCTGGCACTAAAGAAGGAAAACACATTTCCCAACTCACTTTATGAAGACAGCCAAAACTAGACAAAAGATGGTCAAGAAAACAAACTACAGGCCAGTAGCCCTCATGGAAGGACAGGCAGGGTTGCTTAGCTCTGCATTAGCAGACCAAACCCAGGAATAAGTTTGAAAGCTGGTTCAGTGTAGTGTGTTAATTTAGTATTTAAAACCCCATTAATAGAAATTGTCATATTAGCAGAATTAGAGAGAAAGACTATAGTTTCTTCAAATAAAATTCAGGAAATGCAACTGAAAAAAATCAACATGTGCCATGACCAAAGCTCTCAGCAAACTGAGGACAGTCACTTCAAACACTGTGCCAAATATTTAGATCCTGAAAAATGTCCTCATGAAACAGTGATGACTTCTCTTCAGAATGTCCTGGGGTGGGGTTCCAACCCACTCCAGACAATAAATTATAAACAAAAAAAAAGCTAATGACTGAAATAAAAGGGAACCTCTTAAACCTATAAAGGAAAACCACCAGCAATAATCAATATTCCTAAAGATTACTTATGCACTGATATGAAAGCAATAAGATATTGTTAAATGATAGTTTAGAAGCAATGCCATTTTTTATAACATCAAAATCATAAACTGTCTAAGACTCAAGAAACTACAAAAAAAGTTACTGAGATAAGGACCCTTGCTAGGGGTGATAGGCACATGCCTAGACATGTGTCACAAGCAGCCGAACTGTACATTGTGAAGGGTGACCTGTGTGGTATGAAAACTAGACAAAAAAGAGCAGTCCTACATAACATTGACAGCTGACATCTGATGGAAATGTATAAGCCTGTAGACAAGAGAAGGAATAATAGTCCTGAGGACAAGAGGGACAACCGTCCTGAGGACAACAGGGAGAACAGTTGTAGACAACAGGGAGAACAGTCCTGTGGACAAGAGGAAGAACAGTCCTGTGGACAAGAGGGAGAACAGTCCTGTGGACAAGAGGGAGAACAGTCCTGTGGACAAGAGGAAGAACAGTCCTGTGGACAAGAGGAAGAACAGTCCTGTGGACAAGAGGAAGAACAGTCCTGTGGACAACAGGGAGAACAGTCCTGTGGACAAGAGGGAGAACAGTCCTGTGGACAACAGGGAGAACAGTCCTGTGGACAACAGGGAGAACAGTCCTGTGGACAAGAGGGAGAACAGTCCTGTGGACAAGAGGGAGAACAGTCCTGTGGACAACAGGGAGAACAGTCCTGTGGACAACAGGGAGAACAGTCCTGTGGACAAGAGGGAGAACAGTCCTGTGGACAAGAGGAAGAACAGTCCTGTGGACAACAGGGAGAACAGTCCTGTGGACAACAGGGAGAACAGTCCTGTGGACAACAGGGAGAACAGTCCTGTGGACAAGAGGGAGAACAGTCCTGTGGACAACAGGGAGAACAGTCCTGTGGACAACAGGGAGAACAGTCCTGTGGACAACAGGGAGAACAGTCCTGTGGACAAGAGGGAGAACAGTCCTGTGGACAACAGGGAGAACAGTCCTGTGGACAACAGGGAGAACAGTCCTGTGGACAACAGGGAGAACAGTCCTGTGGACAAGAGGAAGAACAGTTATAGACAACAGGGAGAACAGTTGTAGACAACAGGGAGAACAGTCCTGTGGACAACAGGGAGAACAGTCCTGTGGACAACAGGGAGAACAGTCCTGTGGACAACAGGGAGAACAGTCCTGTGGACAACAGGGAGAACAGTCCTGTGGACAAGAGGAAGAACAGTCCTGTGGACAACAGGGAGAACAGTCCTGTGGACAACAGGGAGAACAGTCCTGTGGACAAGAGGGAGAACAGTCCTGTGGACAAGAGGAAGAACAGTCCTGTGGACAAGAGGGAGAACAGTCCTGTGGACAAGAGGAAGAACAGTCCTGTGGACAAGAGGGAGAACAGTCCTGTGGACAAGAGGGAGAACAGTCCTGTGGACAAGAGGGAGAACAGTCCTGTGGACAACAGGGAGAACAGTCCTGTGGACAACAGGGAGAACAGTCCTGTGGACAACAGGGAGAACAGTCCTGTGGACAACAGGGAGAACAGTCCTGTGGACAAGAGGGAGAACAGTCCTGTGGACAACAGGGAGAACAGTCCTGTGGACAACAGGGAGAACAGTCCTGTGGACAAGAGGGAGAACAGTCCTGTGGACAACAGGGAGAACAGTCCTGTGGACAAGAGGGAGAACAGTCCTGTGGACAAGAGGAAGAACAGTCCTGTGGACAAGAGGGAGAACAGTCCTGTGGACAACAGGGAGAACAGTCCTGTGGACAAGAGGGAGAACAGTCCTGTGGACAAGAGGGAGAACAGTCCTGTGGACAACAGGGAGAACAGTCCTGTGGACAACAGGGAGAACAGTCCTGTGGACAAGAGGGAGAACAGTCCTGTGGACAAGAGGGAGAACAGTCCTGTGGACAAGAGGGAGAACAGTCCTGTGGACAACAGGGAGAACAGTCCTGTGGACAACAGGGAGAACAGTCCTGTGGACAAGAGGAAGAACAGTTGTAGACAACAGGGAGAACAGTTGTAGACAACAGGGAGAACAGTCCTGTGGACAACAGGGAGAACAGTCCTGTGGACAACAGGGAGAACAGTCCTGTGGACAACAGGGAGAACAGTCCTGTGGACAACAGGGAGAACAGTTGTAGACAACAGGGAGAACAGTCCTGTGGACAACAGGGAGAACAGTCCTGTGGACAAGAGGGAGAACAGTCCTGTGGACAAGAGGGAGAACAGTCCTGTGGACAACAGGGAGAACAGTCCTGTGGACAACAGGGAGAACAGTCCTGTGGACAACAGGGAGAACAGTTGTAGACAACAGGGAGAACAGTCCTGTGGACAATAGGGAGAACAGTCCTGTGGACAACAGGGAGAACAGTCCTGTGGACAACAGGGAGAACAGTTGTAGACAACAGGGAGAACAGTCCTGTGGACAACAGGGAGAACAGTCCTGTGGACAAGAGGGAGAACAGTCCTGTGGACAAGAGGGAGAACAGTCCTGTGGACAAGAGGGAGAACAGTCCTGTGGACAAGAGGGAAAACAGTCCTGTGGACAAGAGGAAGAACAGTCCTGTGGACAAGAGGGAGAACAGTCCTGTGGACAAGAGGGAGAACAGTCCTGTGGACAAGAGGGAGAACAGTCCTGTGGACAAGAGGGGGGAAAGTTCTGGGTACAAGAGGGAACAGTCTTGTAGACAAGAGGGGAAGAGTCCTGGGGACAAGAGAGAGAACAGTCCTGTGGACAAGAGGGAGAACAGTCCTGTAGACAAGAGAGGGAATTATATAAATATCCTGTGTTAGTGAATAAATGTCTTTCTCATGAAATATGGATCAAAAGTTCTGAAGCTGCTTGACTTGCATACCAAACTAAACAAACACGTAAGTAGTTAGTGATAGGCACCAGGTGTTTTATTAACAAAAAAATGGGCTTCACTGGCAAATAAGAAAGAAGTCTTAGAATACCAATATAAACTATATAGCTTAAGATGTATAGTCTATACATATACACCAATGGATTAATATAGAAATAACTCCAGAAATGTTAACATTCGATATAGACATACATACACACATCATATCTACCTACATATGTTTACGTGCACATTCATGTATGATAGATATAGATCTGTATCTCCTGCTCCACCCATTGGTAGACCTCAAAACCTCGAAGCAGTAAGTACACCCAAAGCCTTGCTAAAACTCAGGTTCCAACACAATTCTTCAGTAACAGGAAGGGCTTACAGGAGAAACAACTGGTTTAGACTGGAGCAGGGAATGTACAACACTAGCGGCTATGCAAGCAAAAGTGTATGTCAAGGACACAAATGAAAATTATCTCTGTGGTTAAAGCAGGGGACTTAAATATTGAAGACATATCAAACTGTTATCCAAAGTATAAATATATATATATTTATATAAGTGTAAGTCCACATTGATGCAAACATATGTCGATTTAGTTGACTCTTTCTCACAGAATTTCAAGTAATATACAAAGCTATATTCCACAGATAGTAGGTCTCAGTACCTACCACTCCCTGTTAGAGTGGGCAGGACTTAAGCAGGAAAAGAGAAATGGCTTCCCAATGGAAAGACGTGTCAAATATTCCTCCAACCAAGTTAAGAAGGTTAACAGCCCAGGCAACTTCAGGTGAATATCCCAACTCTGGGACAATGTGAGAAGAAAGACACTCCAATCTCATTGCTGTAGTCCTAGCAAAAGACAAGATAAACGCCAGAAAAGCCCCAGGCTAGGGCTGTTCTCTGGGATGACTGGCCGGTACTTAAGACTGCCAAAGTTGTAAAGAAAACCCAAGACAGATGAGAAACTGCCACAGACCCCAGGAGACTGGGGAGAGATGACAACCGAATGTGGTGTGTGGCTGCATTCTGGCAAGAGAGGGGACACTGATGGAAACCCTGGTAAACCCAAATCAAGTCTGGAGTGGGCTAATAGTAGTGTGTCACTGTCCGCTTCTTAGATTTGATGAGAGGGATGGGAGAAGTGAGCTGTGGGAGAAACCAGATGAGGAGGCACATGAGTATGCTTTGTGACTTTCCTGTGAGAAAAAAATTAATAATGTAAATGAAAGGTTCATTAAAATGTTTCCAAGCGAAGTTCTTGCAGAAGTTGACAATACGATTCAAAAATGGATGCCAAGTGCAGTCAAAACAATATTCACAAATAGCAGAGTGTAGGGGCCTTAACCTCCCAATGATTGAGGTTTTATACATTTGTTTATTAAGAAATTACAGTATTGCTGGGAAATGGAACAGAACAATGAAGTAAGTATATGCAAAGTCAGGAGCAAAGCTGCATTATAGACCCTGGAAATACGACAAAGAAGAAAGTAATGGGAAACCAGGAAGTGTGAAGTATGTTCTTAAGAAAGAGTCCTGGCCAGTCTACATAGTAAGTTCCAGGCTGCATAAATGAGACCCTGTCTCAAGAGGAGAAAGAGGGCAGGGGTGGAGGGGGAGTACAAGAGGGAAGAGAGGAATGAGAGGGAGGAGGAGAAGATAAAGGTAGGAAGAGTAAGAAAAATGAAAACTCAGGACATATGTGGAAAGGAAAAGAAAGACTTATAAGAGATAACAACAGTATGCCCCGATAACTTGGAATATGCAATAATTTATTAAACACAGGCACTCAAAAGCATCCATTACCAATGAAGAAAATGGGTTACAAATGTTGAGTACAAATTGGTAGAAAAAAATAAAAATTTTTAAAACACTTATAAGAAATCCATATGATAGAATGCCAAGAGGCCAATAAACCTATGTGAATATTTCTTTAATTTTTATTGCTTATCAAACAAATAAAATTTTAAACCAAAATGAGATATAATTGCACACTCAGTTAAGTAGCTAGTATTAAGAACACTTGGTTATAATAACAACATACAGGAAATAATCCAAAAGTTATCAACAGTAGGATCAATAAATAATCGATGGTGCACCGACACAATGGAGAATGACCTAGCAAAATCTATGAATGGATTAACTTGAATGCAGCACATACACTTACCCTGGGAAGAATAGGAATCACACACACATTTCACAGTCAATGTCAATGTATCTTAGCAGTAGCTCTAAGGCCTACTTATGGAAAGGGACTGAAGACTTCATTCTAGAATGTTGGCATTGTGGTCTTGCTTAATCTGAGTAATAGTCACTCTTTGAATAATGTAATTATTTTTTAAATCATTATTTATTTTATTTATCTTTGAAAATTTTATATATTTTTATCACAATCATTCCCCCTATCCCAGCTCCACCGATCTCTTCCTCAACTTCATGTTAATTCTCTTAGAATTAAAGAAAACACAGCATCAAATTTATGTTGGCTGACTATTACACTCCTAAGCATGGGGCCAGTGTTGGAGTATGGTTGCTCTAACCACTGTTATTCCATTGGAGAAAACAAAGATTTCTCTTTCCCAGCAATCAATTTCAAATAGTTTCTTGACTGGGGATGGAACGTTATGTCCACTTCCTCTTGTCTAGTCTAGGACATTGTCTGGCTTGAGGGTGTGTCGGTCTTAAGCATACTTCTTATGCATACATAGTCTCTGTGTGTTCCTATGTAATCTATCCTGTTGTCTCTGGAAAAAAAATTGCTTCCTTGAAGCCATCCAGCACATCTGTATCTGAGAATATCTTTGTCCCCTCTCCTAAAAAGTTTCCTGAGCCTTTGAAGATGTGGTATAATATAAATACACCATTTAGGGCTGAGCAATCCAAATTCTCTTTATTCTCTACACATTTACCAGTTAATTGGCATCTATTGCAAGAAGCTTCTTTGATGACAGTTGAGTGATGCGTTGGGTATAACATATGTCATTAGGTCTCACTTTAATTCTATGTTCATTTAGCAGAATAATAATAAATTTTCCCCCAACGATCCATCACCTACCTAGCCTCAGGTTTTTACATCACTGCCAGAGTCAGGTAAGGTACTATCTCATGTAGAAGGCCTTAAAGGTAGGGCACCATCTCATGTAAAGGGTCTTAAATCCAATCAAAAAGTAACTGGTTGCTTCTATAACATTGTGCCACTATTGCATCAGTGGACACATCTTACAGGTAGATCATTATAGCAATGTGTAGGGTGTGTAGCTGGGTGAGATTGATCATAACTTATCTCCTCTAGTAGCATGTATAGTACTTTCCAGCACTATGAAAACTAACTAGTTGGGGTGAAGCTTCGAGATGCATATCAGTTAGCTTTGTTCATATTCGATAACATGCATATGTGGTGTCTTCAGCAATACAGTCTTACTATCAAATTGTGGAGGGTAACTAATAGCATTGGCAATAGCCTGGAATGTTTGGAAAGTCTATGGGATACCACTGACCAACAACTCAAAAAGATGTAACCCATTCCTGGCACTAGGAATATTATTTAGTGGCATATAATTTCTAGTTGGGATAATGTGTCCCCTGCTCTATGGTAATTCCATTGAAACTCTTTTCTGACATGTACAAATTTTAAAACTAGTAGGTTTCCGTATGGCTTTTCAGAAAGCCGTTAGTGTTAGTTGTGCCTCCACCATTGCCTCCTTTATCCATTCCCAAACCCATTTAACCCTCCTGTAAACTATGTACTTATGGTTCTTGGACTTGTCTATATGTATTTTAACCTAATTTTTTTATTATTTTGTCTGAATTTTATACATGCATATTCTATGTTTGATTATATTCTCCACGTGACCCTCCCCTTAGCTCCTCGTAGATCCACTTCCCTCCTCCCCACTGCCTCCAACTTTGTGTACTATTTTTTTTTAATAACCCATCAAGTCCATTTTGTTCTGCTCATATATTCGTGGGTGTGGGCCCATCCACAGGAGTTTGGTCCACATACCACGCCCTTAAAGAAATCTGATTCCCCTTCCCTCCAAAGCCACCAGTTATCAATAGCTCCTCAGTTAGGAGTGGGAACTCAGGAAGTCAAGAACTCACAAGGAGTTCCCCCCCTCCATGATGAACTGTTGACTGACCCAATCTTATACAGGCCTTGTAAAGGCAACCACAGCTGTGGCAAGGTCATGAGTGCAGTGGGCCTGTCACACTGAGAGGACACTATTTCACTCTGATCCTCCACGATCTCTGGCTTCTTACAATATTTCCACCTCTTCTTCCAAGATATATTTTCAGCCTTGGGGGTGGTGAGTATAACACAGATGTCACATGTGTGGCAGAGGAGTTGCTGCTGCCTCTGCTCTTTGACTAGTTCTGAGCATCTACTGCCCAAAGAAACCTTTGTAATGAGCTCTGAGAACTGCTGTACTCCGTGGGTGTAGAAATATGAATTTAGAAGGCAGTTTAATGTTGTCTGTTTAGCAAAATAATAGTAGACTCCACAAAGAGCACTATGAGTGTATGTGCTTCCTCCTACCATGCTGGTTCTTGTTGTAGCTCATGCATTTCACAGCTAGGTAAGACCACTGAAGACTTTCTCCCCATTAGCCCACATAGCATCCTATGGCAGTAAGTCTAGCCATCAAGGAGGAAACATCCTGGTCAGTACCTCGATTTTTCCATACTCTGTAACTAAAGTATATATATGGGCTTCAGCAAAAGGCTCTTACCATTGAGTTCTGCTAGCTAACTAAGAGCAATAGCAATTGCTTGTGGAAGATCCCACAGCTGGCACTGGGCTTTCCATTAGGTTTCTGGGAGAAGCATTTCCCCTGTGAAGAAAACTCCAATTAAACTCTTTTATATGGTGTGTGTATGTGTGTGTGTGTGTGTGTGTGTGTGTGTGTGTGTGTGTGTGTGTATGTTTCCATATGTCTTTTGCAAGCATCCTTGTAATAATTATCCCTGCCTCCACACCCACATCTACTATACCCTTCCATCCCTCTAACCACTTAAACCCCCTCCCCATTATTTCCCTTTTCCTCTGCATGTCCCCTGTGTTCCTACTACCCACTTTCTAAAGATCTTTCTTCCCCTTCCCTACCAATGGCCTCTTTCTAGTTTCCTGGTATCTACAGGTAGGTATCCCCTGCAGTCAAAAACAGCAATCTAAAAAGTGAGCACTTGGTTATTACTATATCCATATTAAAATTAATTTTAAGTGTTAAATATACCTGTATAGACCTCCAACATCTAAAGATCCCATAGAAAGAAAATCAAACAAGTGCCATGTTTTTCTATGGCATCAAACAATGCACTATGCCATTAAAGCGGTGCACTTAGGGATGTCGAGGAAATCGGCGAAAGACACTCTCTATTGCTTACCCCCTCCCCTGTGCAACAACCCCACAGAGGTGTTACTTCCTGGCTTCCAGACAAATGAACTTAAAGGCGGCTATTCCTTACAGAGAAATATTCACTTCACATTTCAATATCACCCCACAAAAGCTCAGGACTAATACTGACAGCCGCTCTCCATATGTATCGTCCTACAGAGAAAGGACAATGCTGGATGATAGGGAATTTTGTGGCTTGGAGCTTTAAAGAGGGGAGAAAAAAAAAAAACAATGGAGTGCTCCGCCCTGGATCCTTATGGACAGTTAATTCTAAAGTGCATTGGCTCCCAATGCCACAGCAGGATTTGTGACTTCCGCTGTCCCGTCCTGGAACCCAGGCTGTTTGCAGTGTGTCATGGTAGGTACAGATTGCTTCCAAATGGCAAGATTCAGGGCGGTGTTTTACAAGAGCTGAGATTGCTACCTGGGTTTTGAAAATTACACATTTTTTAGACAAACAGCCTCCTTTTTCCTTAAAACCGCACAGTTTTCTAAATTTGTCTGTGGGTGAGGACACATATTTATTTGGAAAGACACACGATGAAGCATTCATTTAACCGCTTCTAGCCTAATCCAATCAAGTCAAGTGGTAGACACAGTGGTTTGGCCATCTGTGCAACCCAGATTCCAGGTAGCCTTCCTCTACTTCCACAGATCACAAGAGAAAACAAGCAAAGGGTCCCTCTTGTCCTGGTGCCGGCGAGAACATCACCTAACTTGACAGGGTCACTTACTCGAGTGGGCTACATACGTTCCTCCTCGGTTCTCCTTCTACCTCCCCTGAATCCCACCGGCAGGATGGAAGAGAAATTAACACAGATGCTAATCCGGGAAGGAGCGACAAGCTCTGGATTCGGAGCTATGAAGAGCACAATCAAATCACCAGAGAATTATCCACTTATTATCTGTTTGTTTTTATTGAGAAATATCAGTTCCAAATGTTGCTGTCCATTTGGGAAACTACTGCCCCATATTATAGATACTGCAATTCAGACACACCAGTCTGCATGGGATTATACCGGTCTGCATGGGATTATACCAGTCTGCATGGGATTATACCGGTCTGCATGGGATTACCAGTGCCCTTCTGGTACTAATTGCAATACAAACTACATGTCATTTTGTCTAAAAACTCACTATGGCTGATACTCTAACCTACTTACTTTCCTTATGGTCTGTGAAAACCCATCCCATCTCATAGTTCATATGTGCCCACTACCTACAATTAATTGATGTTTCCTGATTCTTCTCCTGGCATGGACTTCTGATGAGGTAAGTGTTGGTTCATCTTCAAAACCATGTTCTTAGATCATTTTCTAACCTCTCAGTAAACAGGAGAACAGTCCATGGCATCATAGTTTCAGCACAGATCTTACTAATTGATTAAACAGATTGTTAAAACCGGGGGGGGGGGGGGTGGAATATCACTTCCGCATAGTTTTACAAAGAACAAGGTATATGTGGTATACCTAAATATACCACAGATGGCCCAGGACCATGACTCTGTGATTAGAAGGTGGGCTCCTTGGGACAGCTAATCCATGTGTAACTAAAATCCTGGTGCACAGAATTTAAACAAAACTCTCTACGGGTATAATGCTTCCTAAATAGATCAAACACCTCAGAATAGAGGATATTTCGAAATTTACCCCGTGGGTGAAAAGTGTATAATTTATTCTTAGGATTTTCCAAAGCTTTAGCACAGACAGAATGTGGAAGGACCAGAAAACATGCTTTCTCGGTCAGTCAGATTAAATCTGAACTCCTAACCCCAGAACTTGTGGGTGCCTTCACTCTTCACTTTATGCTTTTAGTGGTTCTGACTGACTCACTCACTCTCTCTCTCTCTCTCTCTCTCTCTCTCTCTCTCTCTCTCTCTCTTTCTCTCAGGTTCTGAGTTGCTTATAGAGCTTTCACCTCAATATGGAAATCCTTGCTCTGGATCATGGATCTGATTTCTCTGAGGACACCTTTTCAGGCTCTGGGCAGTGCAAGCCCCCGCCTGACTTGCTGATGTGCTGTAAAACTGAGTTTTAGGGAAGCCACCACATGGTCTCCGTCTTAAACGAGGCCAACCTCTCTGACTGATGAGTGCTTGACTAACGTGTGCGAGGCTCATCCCTAGCACTGCGAACATGGAAAACAACCCAAGCAGATCCAGATTCAGTAAAAATATGTACAGCCATGTCAACATGAAATCAGATTGAAGTCCAGAAGTTTTACTCATTTAGGTTGGTCCAAGTCAGTCTCTCTGCTCCAGATACTTCATGGACATCTTTATATTGTTTCCAAAGAACTGCTGTTTTTCTCTCAGGTCTCCTTATTCCCTTCCTTTACCGAGTCCGGATATAAATTGCTTTAAGATCTAGCAATCCCACAGATTTTAAGCAAAACTAACAAGATAGTATTTCTAAAGCTATACATGAGTTTTCTATTTTTGTTACTAAGAATGTTTAAGTACTGTTTCAGTCTTGATATTAAAATATAAAAATAGTTTAGCATATATTATTTACTTAATGATAACTATTAGCTCATAAAAATGGAATTTATAACTTCTAAAGCAGTAAAGAAATAAAAACTAATGAAAGCTAATCAATGTGGCAGCACAGTAGAGAAAAAAATGAGAGCGACTGTGACACGTGGTGACAGAATGAAGGGGCAGAAGGAAGTGACATCTACCAGTTCATCAGTGGAAGGAGATGAGTTAATCTCTAGAAAGTCAAAAGTACCGCTTCTCTCTTTCCTCCTTCCTCCCTTCCCTTATTCTCTCTCTCTCCTTTTCCCTCTCTTCCTTACCTCCCTCTTTATCTCTCTCTTTGACAAAAAAACAAAACCAACCCCAATTACTGTTCATAAGAGACACTCGAGCTTAAAACGGCATAAAAATGTTCAAAGAAAATAGAGGAAGTGCTCATATTAATGTTACACTGAGTAGAATTCAAGCCGGAAGAGTTATATGAATAAAAGACAGCTTGTACGTCAATGGAAGGTGTAATTTAGAACAAAGATAATATAGAACTAAATAATGATGTGATAGATACCCAAATATATAGCCAATAGGAACCTAGCAAATCACTTTTATGAACTCAACTGCAGGTAGACTTAGTTTTGACAAGTTCAATAAGAACAAGTAATATAAAGTATAGGTACTTATGTAACATTAAAAAAAAAGTCTTAATAAATGCTGAAAACAAAATTCTTTCTCCTTAAATGTTGGAACGCTTACCAAAGCACTTACGTGAAATGACA
This sequence comes from Microtus pennsylvanicus, assembly GCF_037038515.1. Classification (NCBI taxonomy): domain Eukaryota; kingdom Metazoa; phylum Chordata; class Mammalia; order Rodentia; family Cricetidae; genus Microtus; species Microtus pennsylvanicus. The sequence continues at coordinate 22,099,294 of NC_134580.1, read as the reverse complement.
CAAAGGAAGCTTCCGGAATCCCAAGAAGTGACATAAAATTGGCCTCGTCATATGATCTTTGTAAAAGAATGTTTTAAGCTTTTTCAACTGCAATTAGTAACTACTATTTAGCCAGGTAAGCAGATTTGTATATAATGAGCTAAATACTGATAACATTAATGTAAGTTCAGATGAGCAATGGCGCTACTGACTAAAACGCGTCAGTGGTTTTAGTACTAACCGAATGGGAAACACTGTCCACAGACTCATGACCACCATCCAATGGCACTGTTCCGTGAAGTTGTGGGATTTTTAGGACACGGGCCCTACCTGGCAGTATGGCGTTACAGCAAGGGCTGATGGGTAATAGCCCAACCGGACTTTCAGGTCTCAGCCTCCGGACTGCCTAGAGGGCTGGCCATCTCACACTTCCGTCACCAACGTGGACAGACTTCCTTACAAGGGCTCATCAGGAAGCGGAGAGTAAACAGGAAGTGGGGGCCAAGACACAAAAACCTCAAGGCCACTCCCAGTGGCCCACTTCCTCTAGTGTGGCTCTATCTCCCAAAGGCTCCTTGGCCTTCCTAACAGCACCACTAGCTGGGGAATAAAGCATTTAGACACATGAGCCTGTGGAAGGCATTTCATATTCAAATCACAATGTTCTGCCCCTGGCCCATAGGTTCATGGCCATCTCATGACCCAAAATACATTCACTGTAGCTTCAAACATCCTCATCGTCTATAAAAGTCCCTTCACTATGAAAGTCCGAAGTCTCTTCCGAGAATCGAGGTTCTTAACTGGAACTCCCTATAAAATGAAAAAAAATTACAATACTACAGACTGGAAATTCCAATACCAAGAGGGAGAGATTTGGGCATAGAAAAGATCAGACCAAAGCAAGGCTGGATCCTGTCAAGGAAAACTCTGAGTCCTCTAACTCGATGCCAAGCATCTGGAACTCCTTGTGGAATTATCTGGTCTCCAAAGGGCTTGTGGCCTCTCCTCTCCATCCCTGCTTCTGCCACACCAACAGCTTCTTGTCTGGTCTGGCTCCACTCCATGCTACAGCCTTCCTTGGCAGATGATCCAGGGTCCAGCATCTGAAACATCACGTAGTCTCCAGTGAAACAGGCTTCATCTTCCCAACTTCAGGCAATGGTCTCTTGGGGCCTCCTTTAAAGGACTCCAACCCTGCCGCACATGGTCTGGCCCCTGTGACTTGCTCAAAATGTGGAGCAAGTCACACACACATACACACGGAGACATGCATGCATGCATGCACACACGCACACATGCACACACACACGCATGCACACACGCACGCATGCACGCACACCATGTTGGACATTGCTGCTATACTGTGCTGTCAACTTGAACTGCATCCTGCTCCCCCTTAGACCACAGCTGAATCAGGATCTCTGCTGACCCAGGGGAGAGCAGAGGTCCTCTTCAGTGGGGTCCTCAGTTTCAACCCTCTCCATTCAAACCAAACAGCATTGTCACAATATAAAACCTTCAGAAGGTGGAGAGCTGCTCTCAGGACACCTGTGCTGCTATCCCAGGGCAGAGCCCCAGCTTCCTCATTAACAGCTGGATCTCTTTAGCAAACACAGCTGCTTCGGGGCCTTCCCTGTCTCACCAAACTCCACAATGCTCATCTGTTCTTGGTCTACTTTGTGATCTCACTCCCCGTAGAGCTGGGTGACAGAGGGGTGCAATGACGATCATACGAGCTGAATGCTGTCCCAGCCTGAGATTTTCCCAGCCAAACAGACTAGCATATTGGTTTTAGATTCAGCCCCTCACTCATTCTCCGGACAGGAGCAGAATGCAGCTAGAGCCTTGTCCAGATATAAATGGAGTTTGCTCAACCTTGGGCCCCAGTAGAGTTCTCCGTCCTCTCTGAAACCTCATGGGCCCAGCCTCCACTGTCCACATTTTCCTCAGCATTCTGGTCTCCCACGCTCCCATTAGAACAGCCCAACAACCTCTGCTTTATTGTAATGATGGATTTGGTCAGACAGATAGCAAAGCCTGGTAAACAGTTAAATTTTTAACTGGAAGAAAAGAACTAATACCAAGAACAAAAGAGTGAGGCAACACTGTTAAATGATTCAGGGGCCTATTATTATAGTTATTATGTACCATGGTTACAGTGACATTTCTCCTGGAGCCAGGCCTGCAGAGGGGAAATTTTGTTATCTGTATCCGTAAGAGTCTTAGTATTCATCCCTGCCCCTTACACACCCTGTATGCTCAACTTTAGTCCCTTTGATAATGACAGAAACAAAAGATGAAACATTATTCATCAATACACTTTCTCATCCTAATACAAGGCTTGTCTTAGCAGAGAAGTCTCCAAACCGTAAGTACATATCATTGAGTGTAGCTCCTTACACATCAGTAAACATAAGGAAGCAGATGCTAGAGCTGGCCCTTTAGGTGTGTCCTTTCTCGGGATGACTATGACGCTAGCTAGCTATTTTGTTAGGCTTTTGTTTCTGTGACAAGAGTCTATGCAAAACAGCTGAGGGAGGAAACGCTTCTGCCTCAGTATTTCAGAGGTTCAGGCCATCATGGCAAGGAGAATTCACTGGAGAAGAGGAACTCACACCATGGAAGTCAGGAAGCAGAGAGAGAAAATGCCCACACTCTCTGGCATTTGCCTCTTATTTCAACCAGTGCTCCACTGGACGGGATGGCGTTCACATTCTGGGTAGGTCTTCCCCTATTGCTTAATCCTGCCAAGAGCAGCCTTCAGGGTCCTACCCAGGAATATCATTTACTAATTTCCCAGACATGTGTCCAGCCCAATCACTCTGGAGATCAAGGTTAATCATCATAGCTATTGGCAACATTGTTAACTAGAAGGTTACATGACCTTATTTCAATTTGATTTATGAATTGACCCCTAGAATCCCAGCCCCTCCTGCACACACGTCCTTTTTTTTTTTTCTTTTTTACTTTCAGTCTCATTCTCTAGCAGCTCCTTGATTGATTGGTTCGCACTAAAGCATGTTTATCTCAGGGGACATTTTCTTTAGGACAATGATCAAAGTTATTACTGACGTTTTTCAGGGAAAAGGTAGCATTTTTTTGATATCTTAAAACTCAAACATAAACATATATTCTAGTATTGTCCAGCCTGGAAAAATATCATACCAGCTGCCAGCTGCATGCAGTTACGGGAAATCTGTGAAGCGGTCTAATTCCACAGTAGAAACTGCATCAGTAGATGGATGGATGGTAGATGATGGACAGATGATAATCAAAATAAGCAGATACATGAGTGGCTGACAGATGATAGCTAGATGTGGGACAATGGTCTGTATCCTGTCAATTATATTTTAAACAAATGCTGATTGGCCAGTATCCAGGCAGGAAGTATAGGTGGGACAACCAGGCAGGAAGTAGAGGCGGGTGATGAGAACAAGAGAATTCTGGGGAGAAAAAAGCTTATTCTGCAGTCCTGACCCAGCCACAGAAGAAGCAATATGTGTCTGCCTGGCCAGATAAGGTACCAAGCCACGTGGCTAACATAGGCAAGAATAATGGGCTAATATAAGTTATAGGGGTTAATAAGAAGTCTGAGATACTAGGCCATTCAGTTTATAACTAATGTAGAGTTGATTGTGTGGTTTCTTTGGGACTTAATGACTGCGAGAACCGGGCAGGACAGAAACCTCAGACAAGAAACCTCCAGTCAACAGATAAGATGATTGACAGATGGTAGATAGCAATAGAGAGATCTCACATAAGACAGTAAATTTGAACTCAGTACTTGTGTTCTTTGCTCAAGATCTCTGTTATATGCTCTATTATCTTTCAGGGGTAAAGATGTGATTCAGTAAATATAAAACTGCTCAATGAGCTTTCGAATGGTATGAGAGGTGTTTGGGACTCTTCACAGATTCCTTTTTCTCCCCGAGGATATAGGCAAATGCCTGAATAGCTTCATCATACCGACATACGTGTTTCTATATGGCAAACACTCCTTTGTCCTTGGTAGCACTTCATCCTTCCACCCTGTTGGTTCTAGCAGTAGGATTCTTAGCTGTCTTGAGCCTTCTTCCTTTGGTTTTCTGCTCTGCTGTCAGAAAACTGAAACCACCTAACTCGTAAAGGAAACGCTGGGCAGAAAGCAAACGTGATTCAGCCGGCACATGTTTATTCTGCAAGGACAATGTTTTCCGCTAGTGATGCTGCCTTGCTTTCCACTTGCTGTTAGGATTATCAGGGCATCTCTCATCAAAACCAGAAAGGAGAGAAACCAGTGGCTTGTCCCTTGCTCCCTGGCTGGCTGACACTTTCCCAAAGAAAGCATCGTAGATCTGGATTGGTTGGGAGAAGTCAGGTGATCTGTGACTAAGCAGAATACTTTTAACTGCTGGTGAGCACGGCTCACACCTATAAACCCAGCACTTGAAAAGGTGAGGCTAGAGCGGCGATTCTCAACCTGTGGGTCGCAACCCCCAGTAGAATGACCTTCCACAGGGATCACATCTCAGATATCCTGCATATCAGATATTTACATTGATTCATAACAGTAGCAAAATGATGGTTATGAAGTAGCGACAAAATAATGTGATGGTTGGGGGGTCACCACAACACTAATTGTATTAAAGGGTCACAGCGTTAGAAAGGTTGAGAACCACTGGGCTAGAGGTTCCCAGCAAGCTTAAGGGCAGCCTAGGAGCCAAAGTGAGACTTATTTGCAAAGAAACAAGCAAACAACTCCCTATAAGTAAACGGTTTCCCTGTTTTAGAAAAGATACAACAAAGACTGTCAGTGGGTTGGTTTTCATCCACTTGCAGTGATGTTGCAAGAAAGAGCGAAGACAGAAAATGTCTCAGACTGGAAACAGGAAGAAGAAAAAAAAAAGCAAGAGCTATTGCCTCAATCCAAGTTTTCTTCTTGGATTTATCTTTCTCAAAAAGCATTTATCTAATAAGGAAAAAAAATGCCAAGGTAAAGACTCTCCAACATGAACCCTTTTTAAAGGAAGCAGAATAGAAAAAGAATAATGAAGCGAACAATGGAGAGGGATGGGGCATGGAGAAGATGAACAGGGTGATTCTAGCACCTGCCTGTAATCAAGACCTCTGCAGGTTTCTTAGATGTTAATACAGATGGAAGAGTCGCTTGACAGTTCACAAAGGCATAACCACACGGATAAAAACAGGTTGCCAGGTGAGAGTAATTGGGGCATAGGGGGAGGCGTGCGTTCCCGTATGCTCTGTAGGGCTCCTTAATATTGCCTGTGTGCCGAACCAGCTTTGCCCACCTCTGGACAACTGTTACCCCTCTTTCTTCCTTCAGAATCACTGGCTATCTTCTGGAGCCACGCCAAAGAACCAGTTGAGGTTCTTAGGAGAAGCCTGGGATGGACCTCGTGTTCTTAAAGACTCCAAGTCAATTTTCCACAGTGGGAATTCCTGGTCCTTGAAACCTACTTGATATCAAAGAGCCTTTCAACCAGAGACACATTGAAAAACAATTTGTAACTGTTTGCTCTGCGTTCTCATTTTCTCCTGTCTTCCAAGAAATTAAACCCCTGCCAAATCCGAAGGAAACAACAATGTGGGCCCTAAATCTTCAGACCGGTGCCTGAGAATTTTGCTCGTCCAAGCTTTCATAAGAAGCCTTGGAAGCAGAGCCTCACATAACAGGCAAGGAAGGCCTTTAATGATCCTGCCTCTGTCTTTAAATCGGCCATAACTAGTGCTTGGTTAAGTACCTAAATGCTAACGTTTCAAACAATGGGCTGCTTAATTTCCAGTGTGTATGTTCTGTGATATAAAACATAACATTTAAGAAAGTTACAATATATTATACCACACAGCCTTGTGTGTGTGTGTGTGTGTGTGTGTGTGTGTGTGTGTGTGTGTGTGTGTGAAAGAGAGAGAGAGAGAGAGAGAGAGAGAGAGAGAGAGAGAGAGAGAGAGAGAATGCATGTAAAACATTCCTCACATTCCAGAATGCTAATTTGAGGCTAAATGGAAAAATCTCTTTAACCCTTCACTGACAGAAACTCATTTGAACTTCTGTTAACCCTGACCATAATGTTTTGATCAATTCACCAAAAATATTTAAAATTTTAAAAAGTTGGATGAAGACAGACAGCCAGTGTGTGGGCCAGATAGGCGAAGCCTGTTTCTCTCTTGCTCCCTGAGGCTGATGGGAAAGAACCAGGACAGAGGAAGCAGGGAGAGGCATTGTGGTGGGAGGGGAGCACGCTCAGGATGCCTGGGGAGCCAAGGGCTCCCTGAAAGACCTGCAGATCTGCTGCAGCCAACAGGATGAGGCGCTAGCTGTGGTCCTCCCAGGAATGCTTCGCAGTTGTGAACAGTCTTTGAGTAGGTAATTTGAAGTTACAAGGCTTGATTTCTTGATTTTTTTTTCTTTCAAAGGCCTAATGATGTCACCCCCCTCATTCTTTAACCAGAATTTTACATTTTTAACATCAAGGTCCCTGGAAGAAAATATACGCCGGCTTGTTCCATTTTATGAAGCCCAGAGGAAAGAGAAAAATGGGGAAAGGACTCAAGGGAAATTTGCTTTTAAAAGTCAATGATTTCCTTCCTACGATGGTTCCCCGAGTTAATTCAAGCAACTTGTTATTTGAAAAACCACGTTATATTTTTCAGAGGGGTAGTTCTGCCTCTCTTTAGCTCTCTGTTGAGAGAGATTGAAGTGTTCCAGTGTTATTTCCCGCTTTCCTTCTCTTATCCCAGAGTAGACGTTTCCTCACGCCGCTCCGGAAATCCCCGAATACTCTAAACAGTGTGAGCGCATGCTTGAATTGTGCTCAGTAAACTCCGCAGTGTTTGCTCGCACATCACCAACCGAGGCTAAATAAAACTTGAATAGTATCCACTTTCTCAGCCAGGAGGGCAATTTCTCCACCAGAATCCCCTTCCTATCTGACTTCATTATACTCAGCGACGCTATCAGCAGCTGAAGTGCGCTGCGAAATCGGAATTGGATCATAGTTTGTGTTCATTAGTAGCCTTGATTTCAGAGAAGCTTTAGGGCTGTTTCACTCCTCTGGTAGTTTAAACAACTACTTCACTACCGTTTCCCTATCAGCCCTGAAGCTGGGAGCCCCTCCACACGTCCAGTGTTCCGACCGGTCTCAAAAAGCAGTTCAGTCCACCGTCCTCTGTATTAACAGCCCGTACTGTTAGCAATCCTCGCATAGTTTAACAAACACACTAAGTCTTTAACCACTCAAGATTGTAAGGAGGCTTTCAAAAAATAGAAACCAAAAAGCATTAGTGCTTCAATCATATCACTTGAAATAAAATATTGAAGATTGATGGATTTGAAGTGGGTTTTCGAAGACAAAAACAGACTGGGAAGCCCACAGGGGAAATGGATGTTTATTCATAAATCCAAGTCGAGTTAATTGAAACAATCTAGGGGCAGTTTTTTTTAAAAAAACAGCATTCATCAGCAGTGTCACAATTGTCTTTCACAATGGATTCATTAGCCAGGGCTGTATTTGGATCGCTTTCCTTCGAGGACCAGCTTTAGCCGATTAAAAATGATTTATGGCCCTGGGTTTAGGCATCTTGAAGCATTCGTGCACGTGAATGAACATGGCAGCATTTTCATCTGGTGGTCACTGGCGTTTTTTTCCCGGAGTTCTATAATCTGATTGGTTGACCACAAGAGGTGAAAGAGCTTTAAGAGTTTGATATGATCAGCATAAATGCTTATTGATCGTTCAAACTGGGAATACACGCGCTGCGTCAACCTCTGAAACCACAGTTATCTGCTCACCCACACGCCAGGCTCCTCTGTGAGTCGAAGCTGTCTATCAGTTTCTTCCTCAAGCAATATCAGGAGTGACAGAGCCTTCAAAATTTGAATTAATCATATGCTTTGCAGCTAATACATCAGTGGTTATAGATTGCAATATGTCTTATATCTCCTGATGCAAATCTGTTTCTTGTTCATGAAATAGCATTTTTAGCTAAAAAGGTTCTTCTAGAAGAGAATGAACCATACCATAATTGAACTAAAATGAATCCAGAAGATCAACCCCTTAGACACTAGACATTTTTTTTAAATGGAAACAATCCTGTCTAAATATTTATAAGCTCCCCTATGGAGGAGCTAGTCACTTCCCACCATTTATATTTTGCCTTGCTCTTCCTTCGCATCCGCTCAGTTTCTCGCTGTCTAAAGTAGCAATTCATCAAATCGAACACGGGCTTCGCTACCCTCGGCGTCATCTGCCTTCTTTCTTACTCTGCCCTCCACTCAGAACATTAGAGCTGAAGGAACAGGTCTAGAATATTCCATTAAAATACTTTTCATATTCCTCCTTGCAGGTAACCTGGGACTGCTCCAGGTGTGTCTGTGGGGCCCCAGCAGAGAGAGCAGCTGAGTCTGTCAGGGCCACTGTTCTCTGTGACGGCAACTGGACGATACACCTTTTGATCACTCAACAGATCGTGTCCCCCGATCACGGACACTCACTTTTATCAGCTTGAGAGAGTGGCAAAATATCACTTGAAAAGGCATTCTACAAGCTTGAAAACAGTCAAAACCAATGACTTATACACAAAGGTCCTCCAGGGCCTTGTCTTATTCTACCTGATTGAGTCTGGTTGCTTGGTTTCGATCTAACACCATCTCTTCACAGAAGAGCAAACTTTGCTTACCTCACAACCCCTAAGAAATCCATAGGAAACAGGTATGATGATAGAGAACTATAATCATATAAGCGATTTAAAGGAGAAGATAAAATCATGTAACAGTCTAGACACAAATCAAAGTGGCTATGCTAATTTCTCCTCAGGCCTGCGATTCTGTCATTCCCGTTGTGAATCCTCCGCCACCAGTGATCAGCCTATCTCACTTCTCAGCTACTCCGTTGGCTGTATTCCCACTTCATCTCTTTCTTTTTCCTGTATCTCCGAGCTGGGTCTACCAGCATTTCTAGAAACTGCTGTCTCCCAAGCAGAAGTAGAAAGGAAAGAGGGCGGAGAGAATGGAGAGAGTCCTTTGGAAACTTTCGGAGGTGGCCTTACCTTTACAGCCCTCTCTCCATCAGTCACCATTTGCCCAAGCATAAGAAGGAAGGCCGTGTTTTTCTGCGATGATGGGGCGCTGTGATAGAAGGAAGACAACTGGAATATACAATTACATCAATTTTCTTGAGAATTCCTAAGCCTGTGTTGATGGGCACCATCCCAAAGCTAGCCTTTTATTCTGATCTGGAAAAGAACTCAGATTCTGAAGCGAGTGCTAGGAGTTGGCAATTACCTCTATAAACACTAAAGCTCCCCAGGTCTCCGCCTTAAGTTTCCCCTTCTGAGTCAACTGTCTTCGCCTCTGTGTTGGTTTCCTTCACAGGCAGAGCATTCTTGTATTTTTATATGCTTCCCACCGCATTTTGAAAAGGACACAAAGAACATAAAATCGTATGTTCCAACAAAGACATTCTTCTTACAGCTGTCCACGTAGCCTCCTTGCTTTGTACAATGGCACTCTGGATTCTGGTGAGTGGGGAAAGCCTGACGGACCACACGGATGTGGCCCTGCCATCGTTATCCCTGGGAGCGGGAAGATTCTGAGCTTGTCAAGTTACAACTAACACACTGAATGTATTTCTGTTCACTGTGTTGACCAATTATATGAAAGTCTCCATCCCACTTGCTAAGCCAGCTCCCTTATTAAATTTTCAATTTCCATACAGCTTGTCCATAATCAGACAATTATAACTCTAGAGTCAGTGTTTTTCCAACTTTCCTTTTTTTTTTTTTTTTAGCAACTGTGGATATGCCCTGTTAATGTGCTTGCCAATCCAAAACCCAGGCTCAGAGACAAGGGGGCCTCTTTTGCTTTGGCTCCCAGAGCTGTAACAAGAGCACCATGAATTTCCTGCAAATACACCTCTGGCTTCTTGCCCCTGTACTCAGATGTTGTTGTGCTCAGATGAAAGAGTCTATAAGATCCAATCGCTTTGTTTGCCTTTCAGTCTTTTTCGATGGCCCATGAAGTCATAAGCAGAAAATAAGAAGGCATATGAATCAGTTGCCTCTAGGGGCCAGGCCCTTTGCTGAGTTCTGGGAATTGAACATATATAAGAGCCTTCGTCTTCACTAAGAGAAACACAGCCAGAGGCAGGTGAACCTACCTTGGTTGCTGAGACAGGACAAACCAAGGAGATGCTTCCTAAATGACTAGCCCTAGCTTTCCTAGAAAAATGACAGTACCTCTGAGATCCCTGAGAAAGGCACCCCGCACACTATATATATATATGGTTGCTTACATCAATTAAAAAACAAAACAAAACAACTAACACCCAATGATAGTAAACTGAGATAGCCTTGGAGACAAGCCTGGTTCTCTCTTTGTGAGTATGTAGTTTTGTGTCTGGAATCTGAGAAGCCCATCCTAACATAACCAAACAAACAAGGAAAGGAATAGTCCCTGTCACCATGAGCTTCGCAGGAAATGACTGCCAAGGGTCTGGTTTGTGAAATGCAGGTGCAGAGTGCTGACCTGGACACCCTGTCACAGCTAAGGGACCGTGGCCACATGCCTCCCAGACACTACAACACTGTTCAAATGAAAGTAAATAAAACCCAGAAACACACTCGCTTGAACACATTTCCTTTACTCGTGCTCTTGGCACACTGGAGATGAGCCGAGAAATCAGCCCGGAAACTTCAGCAGAGAGAGGGGTCTGCTCTACTCAAATTCTTTGAAGTACCTCTTGGTAATGAGAATAACACAGAGGTAGATGCGCCTCGTTCATCACAGGTGGAGTGATCCCAAGAGGAGGAAAGGTCCTGGAAGAACCCAAACCTCCTCCCAGCTCACTGTACACTACACTCCGTAAAGCCACCTAGGATTCCGCATAGCACGATAGTCCCTGGAGGGTCCTTGTACGCATTCCTCATTCCACTCTGTGTGATAGAACACTTACTTACAATTTCCTTCCTGGATAGCCTTAGAGGCTTGTAGAAACTGTAAATATTTAGTTCTCGAAGTCAAAACTACCCAATTTTGTTCACAATATCTCTCTTTGGGAAACTCTCAAACATCTGTTTAGACCATCTTCAAGCCAGTTCCTAGCCTAACACAAACGATAAAACATATACACACATACACAAAGAGAGCAATGGCATCTGCAGGAGAATATGATACATGGACGATCTGGAAGGAGGGACGCATGGTCTGGAACACAGATGTACCAACTGGCATGCCCGGGGTGGGAGTGGGGGGGGGCTCAACTCAAAATGTCTTAATCAATTGAGCGCATTATTTTTTTTCCATAAAGAAGAGGTTTAAATATAAGATGGTTCTAGAATGGATCGATTTAGCAATCACTTTCCCAAGTGTTTTTCGGCCTCTTTGCATGAGCCATCTCTTTTTCCTCCCCTCTGTTCTCACGGGCTGCATGCTGGCTGCAGACCCTTCGGGTATCACATTCCAGCCATCGGTGTTCAGAAGGGAAAGCCAGAAGACGTCATTTTCCTCAGCTTCTTTTTCACAGCAAGTACACCTTTTAGGATCCATTCTATGAAATTATCTTTGTCTTTTCCTTTTATTTATGACTCGGGTAGGGGAGGCACACACGTGGGAATCAGAGGACAATGTTAAGGGGTACTTTTCTTCCACGGTGGGCTCCAGGGCTTGAGCCTGGCTCATCATCTCTCCAGCACAAAATACCTCGATGTCTTATTGAAAGAATTGTGCCAGGAATCCATTTCTGAATCAATCAGCAGCACAATGGTGACATTGCAAGCTCGGGTAGAGTCAATCCCACTTAGCATCCTAGAACTGGGGGATGCTGAACATTCTTGACTGCCCGTATTAGCTACTTGCTGTGTTGACTTGACAACAACTATCTGACAAAAACAGGGTAATGACAAATGCTTTATGGGCGCTTATGGTTTGAGAACACAGCCCGTCATGGTGGTGAAGCTGTGGTGGCAGGAGCTGGGGGCAGCTAACCATGCTGCATCCACAGTCAGGAGGCAGAAAATAATGAATTTTCAACACCTAGAGAAAGATAGTAGAGCGGGAATCACCGCCGGATAGACGGCACGCATCACACCTGATGACAAAGGCACTGGGACTTGTCTGTGATGCCATCTTCCCAGGGACTGTCTCCCAGGCAAGCACAGAAAGTCCCTTAGAGCCGCAGTTAAGGCCACAGCATCATGATCAATGTGCCTGTGTTCAAATCCCAGCTCTGCCATTTAAAAGACTTTAGGTAAGGCCTTTCTGAGCCTACATTCCGGGGTATGTACAACCTCGGGGAAAAATACCATAACCTATGAGTGGCTTTGCATAAATTAAATGGCAAATATAGAGTGTCCTACTGGCTAACATTATATTGTCTTCAGCATAGTGTTGCTCCACAAACTAGCCCTTGATGCCTAAAGGATTTAAGACTCCTCCTTCCCATACTTCAGAAAAGCAAAACAAGGCAAAAGCCTCAAAAATGCAAAGCCATCAGAAAGTCTGGAGGTGGGGACAAGAAGGGAGCAAAGTTTAGCAGGATCAATGAAAGCATCCCAGAGGCAATGCAGGCACTTGACATTGAAGTTCATGTTTGACTTTGGGCACATAACTGATTAATCTCCTGCAGGAAACAAAACAGAAGAAGCACATTTGGCAGTCATAAAACAGACACACTCAAGAAGTTACTCGGCTCTCCGGAAAACACAGATGAGCGAGGTTGCGTTATAAAATCAGACGCATGGGAATCCAGCATCTCTCACCATAGCCTTTAGCTGTCATCCTCTTCTTTATTCTTTTGGTGACTGCATCCTCTAAAAATGCTTGGAGTAGAATCTTAATGTCTCCCTTTCCTCTTCTCAACTGCATTTGCAGAAGAGACAACGGCGCAGGAATTCATAGGCGCTACTTTAAAACAAGTTACACCTTATGTAAGATTTTGAACATTCTCTTGGCGCCTTGTCAGTTCTGAAAACTACGAGATTTCAGTGGTTAAAACTGGAGGCTTTAGGACATCACATTCCCAATTTTTGCCATATGCCAAATGCAAATGTTTATTATAAAAACATCCTTTTTACTTGGCTCGTGTTTACATTCTGACTTTAAATATACTTGGCACATGCAGAAAGTGGCCACAAATAGTTAACCAATCAAAAAAGTAGGTTCAGTGTGTGCTGTTGGCCAGCTACTCTCTGCTCTGGGACCAGCATTTTGTCACCTGTGACGTGTGACCAACACAGACTAGAATTTTAGTGACCTGTATAGATTTAATTTGTACCCCCACTTGAAATTTACTCAGAGAAACTTTTAGTTCAATGCTAAGGTATCAGAACTTCAGGTTGCTTCCAGTTTGAACCTGACAAGAGAGATAGCCAGTCTCCACTCAGGTTTGTAGAAACCCCTGAGGCAGTCTTCAAAACTTGCAGAAATGATTTCGGAGCTCTTCCTAAGCTCCTTATGGGATTGTTCTGTTCACTTCCTCAATGCACAACAGGGCTCCTAAGCCAGATGGGTAGAGAGAAAATCTATAACAAAAGCACACAAAATCTATAACAAAAGCACAAGTCTCTGAATCTTCTAAGACAACACCCAGTTTTCTTTCTTGATGGGAGTTTGCCAGGTGAAGAAAATGAGGGAAGGCATCTAAGTGCAATATCTGTGGATGCTTTGTCTAGGGGCCTAGGATGCTCTCCTATCCTCACAGAGAGATGGACTCCAAGCTCTCAGCATCCCAGGGGCTAGTTCTGTACCAAATTCGGGGGATGAGTTCTATTTAGTATATAGAGTAATAGATAAGAAACCTTAAGTGTTCTGTGAGGATGTAGTGTACACACAAAAGATGTGTAAGAAATCAGCATAATTTGAAGGAAAGGAAAAATCCCTCAAACAATACTAGTCAGGGCAAGAATTGAAAATGGCACCATCTAGCCCGTTCATGCTCAGGAATGTCAAGGGGAAAGATATGCAATCATTCTTTGGCTTTCTTTAAAAGAAACTTCTTTCTTGCTTCTTTGTTCTATGAGGGGGAAAAGACACTAATAATTAGCAAACCACAGGTAAGAGTGCCCTCTCTCATTGAGCACAGCATATATGCCACCCAAGACCCAAACTGCTGCCATGTCCGCTTGGCACACCCACCTCCCCATTGCTACTTTGAAGCTGCAGAGCTGAAGGAAGGAAGGTGTAGTGGGCTGTCGCTTGAAACGCCCTAGGGAACCAACTAGAAAAGTTTGGAGGACATTATTCAGTCACCTCATAGAGAGAAGGGATCAACACAAACGCCAGAGAGCAAGTCTTGGCTGAGATCTGCAGAGTGAATAGCGTGTGGCTTTGCCTCACACGGGGTTTCCCAAGCAAGGAAAGGAAATAATGACTGCATAGAAAAATAAACCATGTGCATAAGAATAAACAAGTTGTACAAAAGTGCAAAGTTTTCATATGGAATAGTATTTCTCTGTCACGAAAGCGGAGTTTTTGCTCCCTTTTGCCAGTCAGATACCCCATAAAATACAAGTTCCCCGGGGACGGAAGGCGCGTCTCAAGTTGGCCCGGGCCCCAGAACCGAGCAAGTGCTCAGTGACGTTTAAGTTCGTTATCGATATGAAGTTCTGTGGATGTATTTATACATCAAATGGAATAAGAGGGGCAGCTTGTTTTCAGGACTCCAGCCCAGCTTGTGGAGAGAGAAAAGGGAAGACAAAGACTAGGAGGATGGTGTATACACACCTGCAGGGACATTTGAACCGACGGAGGGTAAAATGGCGCAGTTGGAACATGGGATTATAGTGGCTGCATAACCACCGCAGAGCAGGAGCCAGCACAGGGCAAAGCAGGGGCGCTCAGGCAGGTGAGGAGGGAGGATGGGAAATCCCAGAGACAGGGCCCTGCTGGGCGTTTATGCACCAGCACAGCAGCTGAGTTTAAATAGCAAGGGTCAGATAGGCATGGTGGCCATTGTAGAGACTATCTTACACCAGGTGTCAAAGCCTTCTCTACAAACACAGAAACTATTAAGAGAATTTAGGAACTAAAGTGATTGACTTACAAAATAAGTATAAAAAAGTCAATGGCCTTCATGGGGCTAGGGAGAAGGATCAACAGGTAAGAGCACTTTCTATGCAAGGATAAAGGACCGGTGATCAAGTCCCCAGAACCTATGCAAAAAGCTGTGCATGGTCACGTGCGCATCTGTAGCTCCCATGTTGTAAAACTGGAGGGTCACTGGGCCTTGCTGGCCACAAGCGTAACTCCAGCCTCCATGAGATCACATGAGGGTGATTGAACAGGATGCCCAAGATATTTCCTGGCCTCCTGTGTACACAAGTGTCTCTCTCTCTCTCTCTCTCTCTCTCTCTCTCTCTCTCCCAGATTTCATTGAGATGAACAAGTCAAAATTATTTCCTTTTTAATGTATGTGTGTGTTCATATCTGGGTGCATATGGCATGTGTGTGCATGTATAGGTATGCATGTATTCATGTCTGGATGCATATGGCATGTGTGTGCATGCATAGGTATGCTTGTATTCATGTCTGGGTGCATACGGCATGTGTGTGCATGCATAGGTATGCTTGTGTTCATGTCTGGGTGCATACGGCATGTGTGTGCATGCATAGGTATGCTTGTGTTCATGTCTGGGTGCATACGGCATGTGTGTGCATGCATAGGTATGCTTGTGTTCATGTCTGGGTGCATACGGCATGTGTGTGCATGCATAGGTATGCTTGTGTTCATGTCTGGGTGCATATGACATGTGTGTGCATGCATAGGTATGCTTGTGTTAATGTCTGGGTGCATATGGCATGTGTGTGCATGCATAGGTATGCGTGTGTGCGGTGAGCAGAGGACAACCTTGAATGTCATCCGCAGAAACGCCATCTGCCTCCTTCTAGAGAGGATCTCTCATGGCACTGGGGCCCACCAATGACACTAGACAGTCTGACCAGACATCTCCAGGGATCCTCCCCTCTCCATCTTCCCTGACCTGAGATCACAAGCGTGTGTCGCCACCATCCCCACACTCGCATGGGTTCCAGGGATTGGACACAGGGCCTTCTGCTTACAGAGCAAATACTTTCTATTTCCCAAGACACCAACATCTGTTTTAGAATATCCAATTCATGATAGCTATGAAAATTAGACATATAAACAAAAAAGTCAGTACCAATCCAAAGAAAATTTTACTAAAAGACAGACTAAGGGGAGACATATACCCTAATTCTAGTTTTTTTTTAAAAAAAAAAAACTTTATAGTTTAATCATATAAAGAAGATACCCCCAGAATAAGAGGAAATTTTTGCCACCTACCTATGCAATGGAAGATTAGAATCTGGAATACACAGGAAAACCAAAAAAAAAAAAACAAAATTGAACACCAAGAAAATAAATGTGTATAAAGAAATGGGCTCTGAAGCCAATCAGAGGGTTCTTAGAAGAAAGAACAGGAATGGCCAGGAAAGGCTGACCGTGCTGAGTTCATCCACCTGAGTCAGGATGACCTTGACCGTCTGCAGAAACACAAATGACAGCCGATGACATTGTGGAGCCAGGGGAAGGAGAACCTTCTTGTACTGCTGGGGGGAGTCACTCTGGAGGTTTCTCAAAAACTAGAAATAGATCTAACATACGACTCCGCTCGGATCACTCCTGGGCATATATCTTACAACGGAGATACGTGTGCATCTGTGTTCACTGACACTCTGTTAACAAAAGCAAGGGAATGGAACCAACTTAACTGTTGACCGACTGAAGAACGGACACTAAAAATGGGGTACATAGTGGAATATGATTAGGTTGAAAAGAAAAGATCAGATCACTGAATTTGCAAGTAAATGGATGGAACTGGAAAACATCACAGTGAATGGGGTAAGCTAGATTCCCTGCCCCACCTCCCAAAAAACCCTCCTCAGGTTCTCTCTCATCTGAGGATCCTAGTTTAAAACCTTGTGCATGTTTAACATGGAACACGTGCAAACTAGAAAACTAAAAATGGTCTGTTGGCGTGGAGAGGGACATTCAGAGAGAGGGGAGAGCAGACTACACGTGAAATCAAAGTATGGATGGGAAACTCTGGGAACTGAAGCAAGCAAACAGCTGCATGGCGGGATGAGGAAATGAGAAGATAAAGGAATGTTTAACAAAAGAAATATGAATGAAGAAGCTACCTGGAAATCCATGTCTTCCAACCCAAGTAAAAAATATAATAAGGGGAGCGTGGAGCGCATGTCACATGAAGGAACGGGGGTTGAGTGGAGAACCCCAGGCCTAAAGGTTTAAGTGAAGAAGCGGACAGGAGGACAGGATGGGGCAAAGGAGGAGTGAGGGAAGGGTTTATCAAAATTAAGGAGGCATGAAGAAGCCGTAGGAAGCTCCACTAGCTTGTAGGCTAATTAATAATGTAACTTTTAGAGAAATTTGAGAAGGAGCCTACATTAGAGAACATTGCTACTCCCAGAAAACATGAGTTATTAAATTAAAATCTCAGCGCAGGCGTGGGTTGCCTCCCTAGTGGTTATTGGTCAGAGAGGACCCACAGGCACTCAAAGCAATACCGGCTATTGCTGTTTCTTTGGGTTACCCCTGTAACTAGATGGTAAGATCCTATTACTAAAAACACCACACATGTCAGAACCCAGAGAAACCAGCCTTGAACTGACCAGAAAACTCTCACCACTGGCTAGCTTTCATAGAATTCGCATCTGGCAACAGTAAGCAGAGTCAAAACCCATGGCTTAGGGAAGTCATGGGCACTAGGGGAGAACCTTTCAGTGGTGTTTTTCTAAGTGCCCATGTTGACAAACTGCCATTTACATATTTATGTTTACATCTAGATTTGCTCTGTTCCTAACCTTGGTCAGAGAAGCTTCTTAAAGCAGTGGGTAGTGTTGAATGCAGGGAAGCATGACTGTTCAAAGTGCTGAGAAGAAGCAGTTAAAAGTGCTTAGTTGTGGAGGAGACATCTATAACCATCCCTTCACCCCTGTGAAGGCTCAGAGAACCTCATGCAAGAGGGGCCTGAGAGAATGGAAGAGGCAGAGGATGTGGCAAAGTGTCGTGAAACGCCGGCCTCCTGACACGGCATGGCTGCCACACACACACACACACACACACACACACACACACACACACACACACACACGAACTCATTGCAGCTGTGCTTACCTACAGAAGACACGCACAAGACTGAGCCAGTTGAAAGCCCCATCGTTGAGGGAGAGAGCTGTTAAGTCCCCACCCCAGCTGAGGAGCAGTTGACGGCTATGGAGTTGCTTTTCTTTAATAAAAACATGGCACTTGTAGATCTCCATACCCATGTTCAAATGCGCAGTACTATTTGGACTCCGTGGGATAAAAAGTAAATAAAACGTTACACAAGGCACACATGAAGTTGAGAATAAGTCAGGA
The DNA here is from genome assembly GCF_037038515.1 of Microtus pennsylvanicus. Classification (NCBI taxonomy): domain Eukaryota; kingdom Metazoa; phylum Chordata; class Mammalia; order Rodentia; family Cricetidae; genus Microtus; species Microtus pennsylvanicus. The sequence goes on along the minus strand of NC_134580.1, from coordinate 22,080,923 downwards.
TGTCGGTCTTGGGAAGCTGGAGAGGAAAATGAGAAGTGGACAAGACCAAGATATACTGTATACATGTAAAACATTTTCAAATAATGAGTTTAAGTTGAAGAAAAAAACATCGCCAGTCTACTCACGGTAATGTGTAATTTAAATATAATGGTGAACCCAATCCAACTGAATATTTTCAGACCTGGAAAAGACCATCATTCAGTTAAACAGTAAGATGCCAAGAAGTCAGTACATCATTTTAAAGACAATAGCGAGCAGGAGCATAGAGCATTTTAGATCACTAAAATATTTTTTATTCGTACAGTAATGAATAAGTGAATAAATGAGCCACAGAAGCAGTAATAATGTCAGCCCTTCAGATTCTTCCACAGGAGGGAGGGGCACTTCCAAATGATTTTTTTAAGGCCAAATGCAAAACCTATCTATACATAAAATGGAGCTATAGACCAATATCTGCAATGAACAACAATAGAAAAGTCCTCAACAAGATATTAGTAAGCCATGTCAGTAGCACATTCAAAGGGGTTGTCACATAGAAAAGACATTTAATAGCACATGCACACTGATTCTGGGATGTAAGGACCATTTGGCAAGAAAAAAACAATACAAGACACTCTACATGATAACAAAATAAGATCGAAGAACACGTGATCACACTGTTAGATTCAGGAGAGCGGCTGACGGTTTGCAATATCTTCTCTCCCACTCAAAATGGGGTAGGGGGACCAGGGTGGGGAAGCTGCATCCCGCCCTGCACCTCTACTCTCAGAAAAGTCAGCTTTCCAGATTCCCACATTTGACCATCACCATAGGACCTGACTTAAGCCACTCACTCCCAAGCAACCCTCTCTCCATCTCACGCCCACCTGTGAGGATGCTTTCTGAAATGACCTTGAATCACCTTGCCGTCTCTGGTTCATATGCTGTACTCAAGACACAACAACTTAGCCTCCCTGTTATATTAGTCTTAACCTGCATTTAGATTCAGTTCATGAATGAAATGTTTGAACTGAACTGTGTCTGTGTCGTCACTTAAAAAGCCAAGTCTAGGATGGACAGACAGAAAGATGAACTATGGAGAGAAGTGTGCCTGTATGTGCCTACGCTCATAGAAAGGTATAAAAAAAAAGCCTAATAAACCAATCAAACCTTTTCAACGGAGAAATTCTAAATTTCAAAGTTAAACTTCTTGTTTCTAATCAGGCTGATAATGATAAAACCAGGGCCAGGCATGATGGAACACACTTGTAATCCCAGTGCCTGGAAGATGAAATCAGGAGGATCAGGAGTTCAAGGCCAAACTCATCCAGAATTAGCCTGGTTTACATAAGACCCGGCTGAAGCTGATGATGGTAGTGATGATGATGATGATGATGATGATGATGATGATGATGATGGTGACAACCACCTCCATAGCAACTACAGCCTTTGGCATGTCAAACATCACAGATGACTGTCTGAGAACTTACCATTACAGGTTATTTATATTTCAAGTAAAATTTTTTATGGAAGCTAGATTGTGCGCTAGCTAGCTATTTTCAACTTTAAACAGTCTAGAGTCACTTGAAAGGAAAGACTCCACAGAGGAATGGCCTAGATCAGATACATGTCTGTAGGGTGGGGCAGTATACTGGTCATTTATTGATGCAAGAGGGCCCCTCCCACTATGGACAGCACCACCCTTCAGCAGGCAGTCCTGCTCCGTATAGACCTAAGTGTGAGCCTGTCAGGGAGCGAGAGAACGAGCCAGCAAGCCATGTTCCTCGTGGCGTCTGCTGCATGAATTCCATCCATGATGGACTGTGACTTGAGGTAAACTAAATGAACCCTTTCCATCTTGTAAGGTGCTTTTGTGTTTGAGTGCTTTCCCAGAGCAGTGGAGAAGAAACAGAGCACACAGAAAGACGTGCGGGGTTGTCTTCTTTGGCATCAGCCTGTGAGATAAAGATGCAGAGTTGTAAGGGATAACAGAACTGTATGCAGTCATTGCTGAAGGGTCATGGCAGGCTCTTATTCTTTGACATAACTGTGTGACTTCTGCAGTAACGTTCTTCTACACAGTATTTTAGACACACCATCTAAGTGCTTTCAAATCATCCCCAGAAAGCATTCCAATGAATAAATTCCTCAAACATTATGAGCATTTTATATATATTCCACTAACTGATTAACCTGTACCTAAATAACCCGAAAAGCAGGTTATTTAAATTTATGAAGTTTTATTACATGAAACAACATTTTTCCTTGTTTTTAGAAAAACAACTCTGTTCGTCACTTCTTGTTTGATTTGCCTTTATTATCCACAGCCATCCTTCTACATGTTTGGGGTTGTGTTATTTAAGAAGAGAATCGGCTGACGTCAACAACCACAGTGGCAGGGAACACAAACCGCCACTCCCAAAAGCTCCCACCACAGAGTAGACTGTGTGTGTTAGGACCCCAGGCCTAAGGAGCTCATCTTAATTCACTGAAAACATAGCTTCTCCCTCTTGTCTCTACTGTATCACAACTGTTAAGCATTAATCAATTATATTCCATATAATGTTTTGAGGGTTCCATGTATATAGCTCACTTAATAAAAGTGAAAGGGGAAATTGAGGGTGTCAGAAGTGGAGAGTGTGTGAGGAGGTGAAAAGGTAGAGAGGAGAAGGGGGGGGCATCTTCCAGAATCAAGTGTGTATGAAAATTCCAGAAGGAAACCTGCTGTGTGGATGCTAAAACTTAAATATTACATAAAGCATGATGGCTCGTGGCTTTAATCCCAGCACTTGAGAGCCAGTCGCAGGTGGAACTCTGGGGGTACAAGGTCAGTCTAGTCTACATAGCAAGTTCTAGGCCAGCCAGGACTAGGAATAATGAAACCTTGCCTCAAAAAATAATAAAAAGTAAACAAATAAATAAATTTTAGAAACTGCTTGTTTTCAGGGTTGTTTTTTTTTTTTTTACTGTTGTGTCCATTTTATACATAAATTAGCAGAGGCTCCAGGAGGTTAAGAAATGCCAAAGGTTAGGGAGCCTGGTTGTATATACATAATCTGTGTGACTTTTACATAATATGGCAAGAGTACTTCAGGACAAGAACATGGGGCTACTTGGTGAGGGTGGCTACTCACCCACTGGCAACCAGGAAGCAAGGAGAAGATAAAAGAAAGCAAGAATCTCAGTGTCCTCATGACCTAACCTCCTTTTATGTGCTCTACATCCTAAGGGTCCCCTCACCTCCTAGTAGCATGAAAGGCTGAGGACCAAGCTTGAACACAAAGACATGGGGGGGGGGGGTTTGGGAGCTGAGCTGTGGCGATGGTCCCTGTGATCACCGAGAACTTTGTCCAAGCCACCGCGCCCCTGGCTCTTAACCCTCACAGGCATCAGAAGCACTGATTAAAGGGCAGATCTCTGGGCATCATTCCACAGTTTCTGCTTCAGTGAGCTTGGGAAAGGTCCCAATACACGTTTGTAATGAGCTCCTGAGTAACAGGTGCTGCCCGGGACCTGCTTGGAAAGTCGCCACAGCACAGCACAGCACAGAATTTGGCCCTGTCAGGTAAATGACTTGAAATAAGAATGTTTGTTTACTCTCATGGCTGACAGCCAGTGTCCTTTCGGTGGTGGAGGGAAATGGAGGAAGTGGGAACAGGTGCTGGAATTCCAACCAGGCATGTTTGATCACAAAATAGAGCAATCCTGTTGAGGAATGTTTTTCAGAGGGCCTCGTAGCGTCACGTGTCAAATCCACATGGGAGAGGCGCCCCTAATTCATGCCATTCTTGTCTTCTCTAGGAGTCTTAAACCGTCTCTTGAGAGACGCACACATGCGCACGCACACACGTCTGTCTCTGAAAAGAAGGGTGTTCATGTTCTGAATCACGTCATTGGACCACCCTTGTCCAGATAGGCTGCTGATGTTGCACAGCATGGTGAGGAGCACTAGCTGCACCAGAGATGCTGTGCCTCTCACACAAACCTGTTGCCTCTGCCCCATTCACTGGAGCTTGCTCTTCGCTTTGAGGGTCAAGACCAGAGCCAGTGATTTATAGCTATGGTAAATTTGCTTACGCTAAAAATTATGCCAAGTCTCAGTTTGGAACGTGATTTTATGGGCCAAGCAGTAAACCCCCATAAAAATCAGGGTTTAAAATGGAAAATGTTATTCAGACTAATTATGAGTCGTGCAATTGGGCATGGCTGTAGCAAGCTTTATTTCAACATTATACCAAATGAGGCCATCAGAAGAACACGTGTGCTACAGACAGAGTGTTGGTCACCAAGCAGAGAAAGCCAGTGGCAAAGAGGTGTGACTGCCATCAACATCCCCGTGGCAATTTCCTCATTAGACCACTACATGGCGAGCCTGCTCGAGCTGCAGACAAAGGACAAAGGATAGTAATTTTCAGTGTGAAAAGGAGGAAAGGGGAAAAGAAACAGAATAAATACCTCTTGAATCAGGGAAAAAGTGATATTCATTAGAAAAACGTTTTTTCAGAGCCATTCTGAATAAAAATAAACTCACGATGAATTCAATAGCTGAAAGCACTTAGCTTCTGGGACACAAACAAAATTAAATATATGAAAACTGTTCCTGCCATCATGGTTACAATTGGTAGAACTCCGGCGATGGGTTATTATTCTCGTTCAACTTCATTGCAGTTGAAATAATAGCTGAAATAATAAACAAATCCTGAAGTCCATGACAACTGATTAAACTCGGGGAGATAAAGTGGGTGCTCAATGGGAAACGCTCTTTCCTTTGCCTGAAAGGGCCAGGTGAATTCACACCGAGTCAGTCTACGTTTCTGAATCTGCCATATCGAGAAAGGACTACCTGGAGCGTGGCACAGGGCAACGCCAAGGTTTGAATATGCGTGGTTTGAGTGGGACCCCCTAAAGGTTCCCATACTGAAAGCTTTAGCCCCCAGAGAGTGGTGTGGAACGGGACCTTTAGGAGGCGGGGCTTAATGAAGGAGATAGCATCAGGAGGTCAAAGCCTGAGAGGGAAGAGTTTGTTCTCCCAAGAGAAAATGGCTGTACCCCACATGCTCAACTTCCACAGGCCATTGTACTCCCTGTCTGCTTCTCTTTCATGCTGACACGACCAAGAAAGTCCCTGCTGAAGACCAAACAGATGAGGCTGCCGAATCTGGGATGGCCAGTCCCCAAATCCAAAAGAAGCTACTTCCTTTGTAAAGCAGCTAGCTTCACTTCTCTCTCTCTCTCTCTCTCTCTCTCTCTCTCTCTCTCTCTCTCTCTCTCTCTCTCTCTCTCTCCCTCCCTCCCTCCCTCCCTCCCTCCCTGCTTTCCTTTCTCCCTCCATCCCTCCCACCCTCCCATTCTCTCTCTCTCTCTCTCTCTCTCTCTCTCTCTCTCTCTCTCTCTCTCTCTCTCTCTCTCCCTAACCCTCTCTCTCACACACACCATGCAGAGAGACCAACAGAAAACAAACTCCTTACGAATCAAGACCAAAGCTCAATTTCATTTTTGCTTCATCCATATTTTAAAGAATTAGTGCAGGCCTCAGTCTTCATCTTTTCATTTTGCATTTCAGTAGCAAGAAAGAATATGCACTGGAAAGGAAATGAAGTTAAGAGGCACTTGGAGAAAAATAAAGTTAAGGTTATTGTGGTATTCTATCTCAGCATGTAATAATATGTGCTCGGTAGACAATGCAAACTGCATCCACACACAGCAGAATCAGCTTCAAGCTTCAGATGGAGAACAGAAGAGGAGACTGGCTGAGGGTGGAGGGCTGTCTACTGTGGTCAAGTCCCACTCCTTAATCCCAGCCCACGAAAACAGTGTAAAATAGAAGTGGTATTATTTGGCTGGAACACTAAATTTGAAGGTCAAAAACATTATTTATGATACCACTAATTTTGCAGCCATTTTTGTGGTGGTGTCTTCTTTCCCATGTCTATATAAGTATTAGCAATATAAAGAAAATCAATATTAAAATGCAGAAAAAACTCTAAGCCGAAGGCTTGTCATTAAATCAGCCTTATGCCTGAGAGTACTAGGACTCTCTGAGATTTGTTTCTTTCTTCGTTTGGTTTTCAAAAGTTCATGTGAAGACACGGATGCCGGGTGAGGTGCAGAATTACTAAGACAGAACCTTTGCATTTATAAATGCACAGTCCTTAACACTTGGTGGCTTCAAGAGGGAAGAGAGACAGGGTTTCTGAGGCTGTGACCTCTGGTAGGTCAAGCCACTCCTTGCAGATGACCTCACACCTGGGGGCATATGATCAACACAAATGAGACCCCATGGGCTATTAGGATAACAAAAAAAAATGCACATGAAGTTGGGGAAGGGATGGATCTTGCAGAAGTTAGGGAGAGGAGTTGGGGGCTATGAACAAAAGACATTTATGAAATTCTAAAATGAAATTCTAAAATGATTTAAAGTACAACCTAAAAAGGGAATAGATTATTCTTCTCCTTTTTTATTATTATTATCCTCTATTCTTCCTCTGCCTTGGGTAGCCGTTTATTCAAAATTACTTGAAGGTAGGTGTCACCTTCTATCACAGCCCTAGACCATGGCCTAGACTCTGCCCGGTTTGGGCTTTGCGGCTTGTTTTCAACTGTGACACTGACTGACAGAACTTTCGCCGGCCCTGACTATCTGCTGACCTCAGACGGAGGCTGCCTTTCTCGATCCTCTAGGCAGAGCTTCTAGAACTGAGCTCTAGCTGCATACATAGCCAGACTTTCCCAAGCTGGTTGTTGGAAGACTCTTTCCAGCACCACCCACAAACTTAGCATAAGCAATGTAGTTTATAGCCAGAACACATTAAATGGCCACAGAAATAGCAGTTGTATTCTATCTATAAAAATTTAAGCTAATTCTAATACTGTCCGTTCAGGGTTTGTGCCTAGATGCCGCCCATGCCATTAAAAAAAACAGTGTTAATCAATATATGCATTAAATATGTGCAATAAAATTACTAAAGAGACCACCTATGCCCAAAGACCACCAGCAGAAACAGCTAAAGGCCCCAAGTATGTGGTTTATTTCCCACTGGAGTAATATGTTTTGAACCTGCCTTAAGAGACCACCTGCCTAACAGGAACAAAGGCCCTTTGCCAGCGTGTTCGGCTATTTTTAAAAACGTTCTTTTAAGCAAAGGGGCCATACAAAACAGAACCCGGCCAGCTCTAGCTCTTGCATGCCTATCACCACAAGAAATGCTTTTCATAAACCAACCTGGGGAGCCTTGACTGTTCTCTGCTGTGTTCTGAGGCCTCTGAGTCCAAGACACCAAGCTTCCTGCTGTTCAGCAAGTTGAGCTGATAGCCAGAAATGGCCCTGCTAAATGGTAACAGTTCACAGTGTGAACGGTCGGCTTTGTTGCAGGCTTTCTGGAGCAACTTTGAGGACCACATTCCCACAGATAATGACTCCAGAAAAAAAAATCTACGGGGTGGTTTCAGAGATTTTCAGAGCCAAGTGCATTCACGTTAACATATTTCTAAGTTAGGAAGCCTGGAGAACCATTTCAGCTGTGAGCTCAGCACAAACTCTAGAGAGCTCCGGGAGCCTGAAGACCACCTGCCAGAAAAGCCACATAGAACCTGAGGTGGTCTCCGTAACGATGAGTCCAGAGTTTTACATTGTGAGCAACACAGGGTCACCTGCCTTGTGCAGGGCGGTCAGCAAACAGTGTGTTTGCTTAATAAAAGTTAAGTCAGAAAGAAACTTGCACCTAATTCATTAGAAAAGGAGACTCTATCAATGTACAGCAGCAAGCACGCGAGCAAGCCTGGCTGCCATGGAAATCAGAGTTGCTGTCCAGGTAGTAATTGGAAAAAAAAAACTGTATGTGTAACAGATCAATAAACATGGCAGGTCTTCCTCAGGCAAAGATTCCTGGCTGGCTCTCCAGTCGACCCTGGATGAGAAGGGGCTCTACCTAGTAACCCTATTGCCAGTTCTCTCTCAAGAGCTAGGGCCAACGGAAGGTCTCAGAAGAGCACTTGGAAACGCTTAGGAGCACACACTACAGCGTCTCGTAACTCCATTTAAACTGATGACAGGCAGTTGTGAAAGGCCAGCTGCGGGTGGTCCCTTGGGGTCCAGAATGGGTGCATCTATTTAAAGAGAGAGAGAAGAATTTCACGAAGGTCTTAACAGGGCTTCTTTTCTGATTTTCTCGCTCATTATCAAAGCCCACAGTCTCTCCGGCAAAGGAAGTCATTCGTTCCAGGTTCCCAGCATCAAAGGAACCGAGTTCGCCACAACAGGTTGTCGGAAAGGGCGTCATTGCTCCCTCCTGCCTGCTGCCTCTGGGTTCTATAATGAGCGTAGGCCTAAAGCTCTTTGCCTGGGATGTCCTACGGAAAGCGCCCGACCCGGCAGCTTTATGGCTGATCTTTGCACATTGTTAACAAATGTCGTGAAGTCCAGGAACTCCACTTTTAAATAGCCTCAGAATTCGCTGGCTTCTAATATCTCCTCCTCAAAGAGGAGAGACGTTAATGAGATTCAGTTCACCCAGGTTCATTTTGAAGTTATAGACCCTAATAAAGGCATATTAGCACCTAGCTGATACACTACGTTTGCCTTTTAGCAGTTGAAACTGCATATCTTCCTGTCAGCCTGGGACCAGGTGCTTTATTCTGGTAATTGAAGGTTTGAAAGAGTCTTAAAACATACATAACCTTTTGTTTTCTTTCGGATGTTCTTTGTTCATTTGGTCGGCCTTAACTAGATGATGAAACTCAGGCTTCTGTGTTCACTTCAAACAAGAAGAAGAAGAAGGAAGAAGGAGAAATAGAAGGAGAAGAGGAGAAGGCGGAGGAGGAAGGGGGAAGGGGAAAGGCAAGGAGGAGAGGGAAGAAGGAGAAGGGGAAGGAGAAGGGGGAAGGGGAAGAAAGGGAAGGAGAAGAAGAAGGAAGGAAAGGGATGGGGAAGAAATTAAAACATGGTTCTGTTTTATAGAAGAAATGGCAAGGACTATGAAGTATATGATATTTTCCCCTCCAAAATAATCCCCACCTCCAAAACCCAAAAACCGCACATGCCTACCTGAGCTGCCTGCAGACACCATCTCTGTGACCACAAACACAGCTACTGTGAAGTACACAGTACAGGGCCCATGAGAACACTAGGCAGTCGCCCTCTATGAACCATCACGCAACATGTGACAGTGGCCCAGCCTTTCAGAAATCCATAAACACTTCAGAAAAGGTTTCCGAGTCTAAAACCTTCACCATTGGGAAATCGTATCAGGGAATAGAGAAGCCAAGGACGATCTCTAATAAATGCTTTGCATGGAGTTGAATTGCATTGTGTAGAAATGACTATTATCCATGTTTGTGATGGGCTAGCCTCTGTGCTAAACACTTAGCGTGTGTCGACTCATGCATGCCTTAAAAGAAACCCTAGGAAATGTGTCATCATTGCATACTCGTTTGCTGTCACTGAGTAACAAATTGCCACAAACTTGATGGCCAAAGCAACACACATTTATCACCGCATGATTTCCTCGGGTCAAGAGACTGGGACATTTTTAGCAGAAGTTTCTCCTCAAGGTTGCAGTTAAAGAGTGAACCAAAGTGTCATCTATCTGCATGTGACAGTTCACCAAAGGTACTGGATTGTCTGCTTCCACGCTATGTGACTGATGTGCCCATCTCCCTCCCAATTATTTATTTTCACTTTCAACAGAAACTTAGAATCTTTAGAGACTGGAGTTCTGTTTTCATTTTTCAGAAAGGCGAGAAGGATAGTTCTGCAAGTGTGAGCCAAACCATTCACATACAGATGCTGCCGCCCTGCAACATGATCTACCGTGTTCACATATGAACACACCCCTGCACCCATGATCTACAGTGTTCACATATGAACACACCCCTGCACCCATGAGCTGGAGTGTTCACATATGAACACACCCCTGCACCCATGAGCTGGAGTGTTCACATATGAACACACCCCTGCACCCATGAGCTGGAGTGTTCACATATGAACACACCCCTGCACCCATGAGCTGGAGTGTTCACATATGAACACACCCCTGCACCCATGAGCTGGAGTGTTCATATATGAACACACCCCTGCACCCATGAGCTGGAGTGTTCACATATGAACACACCCCTGCACCCATGAGCTGGAGTGTTCACATATGAACACACCCCTGCACCCATGAGCTGGAGTGTTCACATATGAATATGCTCCTGTAACTGTGAACCAGAGAGCTCACATATAAATGTGTTCGTACAACCACGATCTAGAGTGTTCATATAAGAACATGCCCCTACAACCATGAACCGGAGTATTCATATATGATATACCCCTATAACCATGAAATGGAGTATTCATATATGATATATCCCTACAACCATAAAACAGAGTATTCATATATGATATACCCCTACAACCATGAAACAGAGTATTCATATATGATATACCCCTACAACCATGAAACGGAGTATTCATATATGATATACCCCTACAACCATGAAATGGAGTATTCATATATGATATACCCCTATAACCATGAAATGGAGTATTCATATATGATATACCCCTACAACCATGAAACGGAGTATTCATATATGATATACCCCTATAACCATGAAACGGAGTATTCATATATGATATACCCCTACAACCATGAAACGGAGTATTCATATATGATATACCCCTACAACCATGAAATGGAGTATTCATATATGATATACCCCTACAACCATGAAACAGAGTATTCATATATGATATACCCCTACAACCATGAGCCGGAGTCTTTGCCCTCTATCCTAGCTTCCTAGCTGCAGCGAAGGTCTCAAGTTAAAGTTCAATATAATGTGTTTCCCTGATATCTGGAAACATCCTGGAGATCCCTTCATGGCCTTAACACATTGATCCTCTGCTGACTCTCCTCTTACAGACTAAACACTCCAGTCAAACAACCCTCCATATTGTGATGCAGAGGAGCAGCTCCTGGTTTCTTCTGAGGAGCAGGAATTGGATCCCCGTGAATCTACAGATTTATTCCTAGAAGCCAGTCACATGCCCCAGTGATCATAGCCACTGCCACCATCTTGAAACCTTATTGTCTAGTTGCTACAACCCCAGATGGTTTGTTCTACGCCAGAGTACAAACTGTGACTTCCTGCCTTGGAATATGAGTATGAGAAGGACAAACTGCCTTTAGTCTAATCTATCCAGCGAATGAGCATTTTAGGATGTCCTCCAGCATTCTCTTTATCCCAAGTCACAGATTCCTTCCTCACCTACTGGGTGAAGAGAAGGCATTTAAACAATACGCCTCGGAAGTGACCCGAGATTGCATGGTTCATCATTACAAGCATCATACAAACACATCTGCCTTCGTGACCCTCATTTCCACCATCATCCGCCCATGGGCAGTACAGCCGATTACACTCACCTACCACACATCTACAAGAACTCTACTGAAGACAAAGAGATGCCGTATTCCCTGGCCTCACTGTAAAATCATGGTCATAAGTTTTAAGTGAGTGTCAAATATTACCTGTAGCCTTTTTATATCCAATATTAATTCCCTTCTGCCTGAGATTAGTGCCTTGTCACCATAGCCTATAAACCTCCAAACCCCTTACATACTCGCTCACCGTATGACTCTCTTTTTGGTTCCTTGTACTAATTAAAAGCATTCCTCCCTCTTTCAGCACACTACACTCTACTCATAAAATACTTTCTGGAAATATTAATTAACTTGTCTCAAATACCCAGTTCTCAGAATGAGGACCTTCCCTGTTCATGGCAGTTATTAGAGCCCCCAATAGGCAATCACTTGACTACATCATCCTAGGTCACTGTTTCAAATCACTACCTGAAATCTGCTGTTGGTTTTTGGAATAGCCAGCCCTATCCCTATAACTTACAGAAGACAGATATTTTGCATCCTTTTATGCCACAAGTTCAACACAATTCCAGGAGTGTACTAGGTGCTCAATTATCACTTATCAAATTGAAAACTATAAATTAATTTTTATGTAGATGCTTAAAAGATAGAAATGGTAATATTTCATGTCACAGCAATACAGTTTTATTCCTTAAAATGGATGTGTTCATAATCTGTAATCATTTACTACTTAATAAGACTTCATTTAAACAACTCATCAACCTATATATTACTGATTTTTAAAAAATCACCGTAAGGAAGAATTTTGAGTCCAAGACCTTAATCACTATCTGGAAAACTAGATGTACCTGATATCTCCAATCATGCTTATTATACTAATTTGGTTTAACGGTGGTTGTCATGTTCATAATAAAAGAAAATAAAGTTTTCTAAACCCAATTATATTGCTTTAAATCTTGGTCTCATGTTATCTGCAGGTGAGAATCTCAGCTCTCTAGTTTCCTTATGCTACTTTGAGCTGATTAATGCCATATGCACACCACGTAGTCCAGTACATTCCTATCAATCCACAACCAATGAGCAAGTACAAGAGACACCATGGCAGGAAAGAGTCTTGGAGGTGAAGTTCCATGGCGGAGCAATCATTTAGCATAGACAAGACCTGAGCTTCAATCTCCAGAATCACACACACACACAAATAATAATAATAATTAATAATAATAATGATAATAATAATTCATACATGCTAGTTCACTCCATTGGGTGGAACCAGTCCTTATCCTGGCAGCTGTGGGGTAAAGGAAGAGGTCAGTCCTCAGACCTGTGGCAGACTATCAGGCATGAATTTACACAGTTGTTCCAGCAGTGATGTGTTACATCCCTACAGCCATGTCTGAGATCCATGTGCCGCTGACTAAAGGGTTGGAGACACAGATCCACACTGTCTCTGGGGGAGGAAAAACTGAGGGGCAGTTTTTCAGAGAACTGCCCTCAAGCAAAGACAAGATTTTTAGCTTTGACATAGAAAAGAATTTTAGGATAATTTTAGTGGAAAGCAGAGCTGGGTTTATTAAAAGAGATTTGATGCAGTTTTAAGCACAGGGGTTAAAAGAAAGAAATTCTTGGGAAGAAAGGATGCACCCAAAGTACGGGTGTGGGCATCTTTACGAGACAGTCACAACTAAGTGCCAGCGGTAAACAGACATGCCACTTGGTAGCTCTTCTTCCACTTTAGAAGGTTGCTAAGAAACCCACTCCTCTCTGATAAGTAAGATTATGGGATGGCTCTGGAGATGCCTTGGATGGAATTACAGTCTGATAAAGCCAACTGAACTGCACGGGGTTTAGGATTCATCTCTTTCTGTAAATAGGGTTTCTGTTGAGATTTCTAGAAAATTGTAGGTTTATAGTTGGGAAAGAGACAGGTTTTGAGAAACTGTTAATTGTTAAGACTTCTTGAGTTTCGGGTAAGAGGCTCTAACAAGAATCTGGAATGAGGAATTCCTTTTCTTTTTCTCGTCTCTAAATTTTACATCCTACCTTTCTATCCTACCTCACTTGGATTCTATGGGCCGGTGTGTATCAGACACTCCATCTTGTTTATGAATGCCTGGTAAGGAGAATGATTGCTCCCATTTAGACTTGAATTCCAGGATGCCGTAGTGAACGAAAGGAGACGCTACGTGTTACTTCTCATTACCTGAAGACAGGTAAATTCCTTGAAGCTTCCTTAGTGAATATGGAAGGATCAAAGAAGCTAATGACCGGTTTGAAATAGATTTTTGCCAAAGAGTTTGCTTCTTGCTCTCTGTTTCCCAAGTGCAATCTCCGCAGCTGTGGTGCCAGCAAACGCTCTGTATGGTCAAGAGAGTGATTGGCTAAACCACGCTTTCAGTTTTGAATGGCTGGGTTTATTAAGTACGTAGCAAGTAAAAGAAAAGAATAAACAGCAGATTCGGAGAAGCACTGGTGGATGGCAAAGCATTATCAATTCAGGGACTCGGCCAGCACAGACTTTGGGAATAGCCCGGCTGAGAGCAAACACAATGTAACATCCTCATCAAATCCAGCAGAGACTGAGTGAGAAAGCCCTAGGGTAGCCACCAGGAGCTCCCAGTGCTGAGGGCAGAGCAGGGCAGCTCATCCACAGAGGAGCTCCTGACTTCCCAGTGCCACTGCAGGCATTTTTGCATTGCTGGGAAAACAGTAACCTAGTCTGGGAAGTCGGCCACCTTCCTGCTGTTCTCAAGAACCCGTTTTTTCACTGTGTGCCTTTCTGGCTGTTCTTTTCCCACCCTATCAGAGTTGGAGCAGACAGCCCATCCCCACGCAAGGAGCCTGGGGAGACACTTTGAAACGAATCCACCTGGGTCTGAGATGGGATGGGGGAGGGGAAACCCTACTTTTGAGAGCTAGCTTCTGGGTGAGCTCAAACAACACATGACAGTTTGCCTGTATAATGTACATTACAGCAAAGAATCCCAACAAACCCAGCAATTAGACCGCCAAGGAGGTCTCAGCTCAGACACTCAGACACTGACAATGGCTGCTTCAAAGTTTCAGCTGAGAAACACATTTGCCAAGGCAGAAACAGGCATTGGGCTCTTCAAAACTATAAAAACCCTTGAATCAAGGCAGTATTTAATTAAAAAGCACATTGGCCCTGGGCAAAAGTAACTTCTGAGCCTCATTTCTTGCCTGCCCCCCTTCCCTCTTCTTCACGTATTCCTTGTTCATCTTAGAAAGCCCAACCCAGACTCCAACTTCCTCAGAAGACCCTGTGAGGTGACAGGTTATTTCTGCCTTAAATCTATTTTTGTGATGGAGGAAGGTCATTTGTTAAATAAAAATAAACTTCTTGGCCCTCATTGGTTAGAAGATAGGTGGGAGGAGTAAACAGAACAGAACGCTGGGAGGAAGAGGAAGTGAGCTCAGACTCCACAGCTCTCCTCTCGGGAGCAGACACCTCAGAGAGACGCCATGCTCCCAGCTCCCAGGCAGACGCAAGTGATGAAGCTCCGACCCAGGATGGACATAGGCTAGAATCTTCCCGGTAAGCGCACCTAGGAGCGCTACACAGATGATTAGAAATGGGCTAAATTAATATGTGAGAATTAGCCTAGAAGAGGCTAGATAGAAATGGGCCAAGCAGTGATTAAATGAATACAGTTTGTGTGTTGTTATTTCGGGCATAAGCTAGCCAAGCAGGCGGCCGGGGTGCTGGGAACGCAGCCCCGCCGCTCTTATCACTACAAAATGGCGCCCAACGTGGGGCTCGAACCCACGACCCTGAGATTAAGAGTCTCATGCTCTACCGACTGAGCTAGCTGGGCAGGCGGCCGGGGTGCTGGGAACGCAGCCCCGCCGCTCTTATCACTACATTTTTGCATATAATCTATTGCCATGTAATTTAAAGGTCTCTGAAACTCTCTTAGTTAAAGCAGAAAATGTCTTGTTCCTTTCTTTATACATCACGGTGTCTGGAACCTTGTTTGGCCACATAAGGTATGTTGTAAATATTTGGACGTATTATCAAAAGTCTTGAATGCCAAACTGCTCAACAGCTGTTGCCTAGATTTTTAAAATCTATTTGTCCTAATACATCCATGTCCAAAGCAACCAATAGACGAGTTGCAATGAAAAGAACAGCAGAGCTCATCTCCTCAAAGGGGCTGAATTAGCAAAGCCCAGGAATCTCTCGCTGAGGTTAAGACCACATAATGACATCAGAGGCTTTGCTTAGAGGCTCTCATCCTCTTTCCCCACTACTTGTCTCTAAACACAACCAACCCCCTTTGTCCCACCCACACCTGAAGCCTGCTGACCACTTTCCTAGCAGCAGGGTTCACCTCTGACCATTCCCTGATGCAAGTCTTGCTTCACGGCTCATGGAACCCAACAGTTAGGAGGAAGGCTTACCTCCTGTGTGGAGAAAACAAGCACCCAAATCCAAAGTAAGGTATGTAATAATGGCTCTCCGATAGGCTGTTGGAGGCTTAAGGCTGTAATGGGTCTCTAACCCCTAGGTAGGTACCGAATAGGTGCACATCATGTTGCTGTTATCACAATCTTGATTTAGTTGCTCTTTTTCTTTTATATTTTTTATTGTATGTGTGTGTACAGTGTACGTTTGTAGAGTGTGTATGTGTGTGTTGTGTGTATGGTGTGACTGTAGTGTGTGCATGTGAGTGCAGTGTACATGTATGTGTGTATAGTGTGTGTATATGTGTGTGTTTCATGTGTATGTGTGTGTGTTGTGTGTATATAAGTATGGGAGCACATTTGGAGATAGGAGGACAATTGACAGGAGTCAGTCTCCCCTTCAAACTCAGGTGGCCCAGCTTAATGACAAGCATCTGTACCTGCTGAGCCATGTGGCCAACCTATTGTCCTATCTTGGTCTCTGTTAATGATTTTTTCTTTTTCTTTTTCTCTTTTCTTTTCTTTCATTTTTTATTTTTATTTATTTTTGTTTTGGTTTTAGTTTTTGAGACAGGGTTTCTCTATAGCTTTAGAGCCTGTCCTGGAACTTGCTCTGTAGACCAGGCTGGCCTCAAACTCACAGAGATCCACCTTTCTCTTTCTCCCGAGTGCCGGGATTAAAGGCATGCACCACCACTGCCCTTGATGATTTATTTTGCTCTGCTGGTTCTTACCATTTTTTTTTATGCAGAAGTTTTTCTGGTTTTTTCCATCCTTCCCCATTCGCACATGACATGTCCCTCATCACATGATTTGAGAATTTGAGGCCAATCCCATCCACTTTCCAAGGGTGAGATAGTAATAGTATAGAGCTCATGCCTGACCCCTTCCTGATATACTGATTCTCACCCAAGAGAGGCAGTGAGCAGATACGTTCATCTTCATGTCCTCATTTGTCCTTCCTCCTAGTGAGCTGCTTTGGGGTCACTCTGTACCTTTAAAAGTCACATGACTGTGAAACAAAGAACTAAAAATCAAAATAATGTTCGCAGGCTGTTCTTTGTAATTCTGACTAAAACTCCATTCAGATGGTGGTACAGATTTCAATTTACTGGATGAAATAAAGTAATAAGACTGGGAAATTATGTGTGGGTACCAATTATCTATACTCTTTTAAGCTCTTCTCCCCAGTCATTTCCCTTCCCCATACCATAGTTAATTGAGAAATGAAATATGCAAATACTGTTATCTAATTTTTTAAAAAAGTTGCAACTAAGAGGTTATGACAAGGAGGGGAATGTCCTCCGGGCATTCTCATTCTCATTTCTTACCCAGACACCCTGTCAAACTTGAGATTTGTTACCCCTTCTATCGGCTTGCTGTCTCAGTCCACACGCCACTTGGGAATGAGAAGATCAGATTTGGGTCTGCTATCAATAGTGAGACCTACTCTGTGATGTCAAGTGAACTTGAGCCCAACACAAATGAAAGCATCTTGACAAGTCAAAGTGAATCTCGGTTTGCTAGATTTGCCCCTCTGGCAGAGATTTTGGTGGTTCCCCTATGACGGCTCATTGCACCACACTGTCTCTCTTTGCGCCTTCCATTAGGTAAGCTGGGATCAAAACTGCCCGAATTGCAGTTAAATGCAAGTATCCCTTTGTTAAATATTCTTTGTTATGTGAAGCTTGGCCTTCTTCAGGGAACCAAATGAGTAAACAGACACAACTGCTAGATTGGAATTTGCTGAACTTCAAGTGCTTTTCCTTCGTGACTTCCCTTTAGCCCCTCCTCCACTCAAGGGCATCCAATGAGTAGCGATGAGCAGTGAGTCTGTGCCCTACCCACATCTAGGAACGATAAAACATAGTTCCTGACCATCACAATGAATACTCAAGCCTGGATGTATTCCATTTATACCTGTGTGTGTCTGCATTGCATTAAAAGTTATATAACACTGTAAACTAGGATCCAGGGTTCCAGACAAGTGACTTTTGTTTCATCTACGTTCACAGGCAGTCATCGGTCACTTTGCTTGTCATTCCCCGAATCCTATCCTAATTCTAATTTCTTAATTTAACTGATCTATTCCGCCCCGTGGAAACCATGGCTTGACTTTACAGCATGACTCCACCTGCCCACTCCACAACCAGCAGGATCAATTTTGAACACATAGCCAATAAAAGTAACCCATAAACCAGGAGAAGCCAATCATCAGCGCCCCCCCCCTTCATCCCCATTCTTGGATTGTGCCGGTTAATTTTTTTTAATCAACTGACACAAGCTAGAGTCACCTGGGAAAAGGGAAAGTTAATTGAGAAAATGCCTCATCTAAAGCAAGCTCAAAGAGAGAGAGAGACGATGATCAAGCTGTAATGAGAAGAGTGTGTGAATTCATTCCTATCAAGGCGAGCCAGACACAAAGGAGAACACAGCCTGCGAGACTCTGCAACTGGTGCTGAGTTGCTTTGGTCATGTGACACTTCTTCAGTCAGGATGTACTCCTCACCTCTGGCTTGTGTTTTGTCACTAGAACTCACAAAAAAAAAAAAAAAACAAAAAAACAAGCTAAACTTGTGGTGGTTTGAATGGAACGATGCCATAGACTCATGTGTTTGAATGCTTGCCCCATACAGAGTGGCACTATTGGGAGGTGTGGCCTTGTTGGAGGGAGTATGTCACTGTAGGGGCAGGCTTTGAGGTCTCATATGCTCAAGCTATGCCCAGTGTGGCACACAGTCTCCTTCTGCTGCACGTGGATCGAGATGTAGAACCCCCAGCTCCTTTTCCAGCACCATGTCTGTCTGCATGCTGCCATGCTTCCTACCATGAAGATAACAAACTAAACTCTGAAACTGTAAGCCAGCTCCAATTAAATGGTTTTTTATAAGAGTTTCCGTGGCCATGGTGTTTCTTCACAGCAATAAAAACCTTAACTAAGACACCCCTGGAAGATGAGAAACCAGGAAAAACACTTATATATTGTTCAACTGAGGATCCCCAACCATCCACCCCACCAGCTACTAGGTAACCTTACAGGATCAGAATAGGCCAGCCAGACCAGTGTCCCAAAGATCAGCAATGCCAGTACGGGCCAAAGAACCTGACAGGGTTTGGAACTGGAGAGATGGCTCAGCAGTTAAGAGCATGGGCTACTCTTCCAGAGGACTCAGGTTCAATTCCCAGCACCCACATGGCAGTTCATAACTATCTGTAACTCCAGGGGATCCAGTACCCACACACAGACATACATGCAGGCCAAACACCAATGCACATTTTTTTTAAAAAAAAAGAAAAAGAAAAAAGAAACTGACAGTCACTCCATCAAGTAGTGAAAAGTAGAGGGTTGTATTTTAGATATTTAGATGCATTTGTTTTGTTGAGGTTACCCAGGACAGGCATTTCTCAGTCACTCCATGCGTTTTCAATTTAGAAATTATATTTCTACCCCTGTCTATTGACCTGACACTTTCGTATTGAGGACATATGTATGTGACTAACAGCGTCCGCCCCAGTGCAGATGAGCCCAGTAGGAGTCCTCTTCCCAATGCTGCTCCAGCTACCAGCAAATAGACTCTCTCGCTCCTTCTAAGGTCCTTTCCTTCTGAGATCCAAACCCAGTGTTAATTCTGCCTCAGGTTTAGAGTAAGAAGGGGGAGAATTCAGGAGCAGGGAAGAGGGGACATGGGAGGAGGAGGAAGGGAGAGGTGAAGAGGAGGGGAAGAAAGGAGTGAAGAAGCAAAGGAAAGGGAGCAGAGGAATGGAGTGGGGAAGGGCTGGCAGGCAGCCAAGAGATGCAGGGAAACCCCTTTTCTGGCCTTCAGTGAACTAGATCTCAGCACATCTATAGATTCTCGGACTTCACTGTTACTCTGAGTTTGAGATAGTTGAAGCTGGATTCCTGGCGCACAGCTCCAGTATTCTTTCTTTAATCTCTTTCAGGGTACAACACAAGTGACCTCTGTTCCTTCCTTGTTGAAGCACAGATTGATGCGGTCTCCTTGTCTCTCTGTCAGATGACCAAGGCGTTATCAACACTGTCAATTGTAGCACCAGATGCCAAGGAAATGACCAGAGGCCTTGGGGGCAGGGGTGGCTCTGTTAATAACTTGTAACCAAGGAACTTATTTCTAGAGAGCAACGCTAAGAGAGAAACACAGGAGAAATTACAGAAGCAGCTCCTCTTTTCTCTGACTTCCCAGAAATCCGCTGTGCTGACAGGAAACACCGTGGTTTCTAAGCTTTGCTTGGTGAGTAGTGGCCTTCGGGACACAGAGGTTGGCTTGGCTTGCCTTTGACGTTGCCGTTTGAAAACTGCCATTTGCTATTAAAGCGAAGAGGGGATGTTTGCCACTTTGCTGCCTAACATTCGTTCCATCCCTTTGGTTACTGAATGCTTCTTCCATTTGAGGAGCTTCCTCCGGACATAATCTGAGGAGCAAGAGAATGGCCTCATTAAGTCACTCAGCTGCCTCTCCCGGAAATGCCAGTACTGAACAGTTACAAAGGGACCAGAAACATGCATGCCATCACCTCTTTAGCCTCATCCTCATAAAACCTTCACTCTCTACAGCCCCACAAAGGGCTCCTATTGGTTCTTATAGAAATCTCATCGCTGCCTAATACATTCCTTTTGCTACCCAGGTTCAGCATCCAGTCCTAGTGCTTGCTTCAAACAAGGTCACCACAGCACTGCGGCCAAAGGGCAAAGTAGCAACATCTGGAAGCAGTACCAGGCAAGAGTCCTTCTTCATCAAGTACCCTGCTACCACTGTAAATTCCTGTAGCTAGTTCCGATGAATAGCTTGTTCACATTCTTGTGGAGCAATGAGGTTTATTATTCCCAAACCCAGCATTCTAAGGATGCTGCACCCTCTTTCTTCCTGCAGGGTAGACCAGATGTCTGCTCCCAGGTGACCTCAGATACCATATGTTGGGAATGGTAGTTCCTTCTTCAGTATGGGTGCTTGAATGGCAGTGTGTACAAGAGTGTTGTGACCATCTTTCCTTCTGTGACTGCTGGGTCCACCACCTCCTGGACTTCGTGAGAACTGTTCATTGTATTGAGGCGCGGTGATTGCAAGCGTTATCCGGGATAACAGCTGGCAGACCTTTCACTAATGCAAACTCCAGCCAATACAAGCAGAAAGCAAGAGCATTCTATTAGCATGTTTGAAGGCTGAAACAACTGGAGAGAGCCTATTTGGCAGGAGCAAAAGTCACCCAACACTCGCAACAGCGATCCAGCTGTCCCAGAGCCAGACGCTGACCCTCTCCCAGCCCTCCCCCACCCCATTCTCTCCTCACCAGTCAGAAAGGATATTTTTCTCTCTCCTCAGTTGGAAGAAAACATACGGTTAGAGACAAATTAAGTTCTGAGGTTAGTGTTGTCTCACAAAATGACATCATGGAGAAACCTTAACACTCCTTCCTTCAAAGGAACCCTAGGCCGGAAAGACCTCATTTGCACAGGCGCAAAGAAGCAAGTGGTGTGTCCTAGGAGACAAGCTAATTGGAAATGCAGGAGGGCTGTGGGCCTGATTAATGAGCCTGCATTGAGGTCTGTCTTCGGGACTCTGAATTTTCCACAACTGACCATATCATCTGTAGAAATTCAAATATTTCTCCTGGCTTTTCCTTGTAGCTCTTTTAATAATAATTAATTAGCCTATAAACAATAGGCAGCCTGGGGAAGAGTGTGTGTGTGTGTGTGTGTGTGTGTGTGTGTGTGTGTGTGTGTGTGAGAGAGAGAGAGAGAGAGAGAGTGTATGTGTGTGTGTGTGTGTGTAAGTATGTGTGTGATATCAATAACCCTTTCTCAACCTGACCCTCAGGCTCCAGCCACATGCTTTTGCTTGTTTGGAGGAAGCCTGTTTGAAGGAAAGGCACTGGTGGGAATAAACTCCCTCTCTCAAACCAGTGTCTCCTAGACAAATGCATAACCACCCCTGTCTGCAACTCTGGGAAATGCTGCTGTCTTGCTGACATTATGAAAGAGTGTAAGAAACCCAGAAGCAAATGCTCACCCTGGTCTCCATGGTGGGGCTGTGTTGTGGAATAGAATATTTGTTTAACTAAGTAAAGATGTGTAACATTTGTTTGTGTTGCAGAATAATTGTTTAACTATGTAAGGATGTGTTGCATTTGTTTCTTTTGCATTTGTTTCTGCTGCTATATAAAGATGCATTTGTTTTACCTTGCCTGCCTACGGCACCTGATTGGTCTAATAAAAAGTTGAATGGCCAATAGCTAGGCAGTAGAGGATAGGCAGGGCTGGCGGGCAGAGAAAATAAGCAAAAGAAGGAATTGGAACTGGAGAGAGAATGAGGGAGAAAAAGAGGGAGAAGCTTTGGGTGACCAGACAGACAGACACAGAGGAACAAGACAGTAAGACATGGATAATAAAAAAAAAGGTTGAAATCCCTGAGGCAAAACACAGATGAAGAGAAATAGGTTAAAATAAGTTATTAGAGCTGGTGGGACAGGCATAAGATAAGGTTGAGCATTCATAATTGATAAGTCTCCATGTCATGATTTAGGGGTTGGTGGTCTGAGAAAGCCAATTACGGGGCTGCTCAGGGGACCTGCTACTGTCATCACGTGGCCACCTAACAACTGTCCTAAGGCTCATGTCTCATAGCATCATATTGATTATTACTAGTTAATGTGTCCCACACTGAACCTACATCTCCAGTTTTCCCAACTATGAAACAAGGAAAGAGATAGACCTCTGGCTAGTTGCTCGATGAATCCCATGTGTGTTACTGTGTATTAGAATCTATATATATAGAAAAATACCTCTGTGTCAGACCAGTTGGGGTGCTATGCTTTTTTCATCCATGCGGTTTTTGTTTTGTTTTTTGCAGCCTTGATACAGAGGACGGGGACATCTCTGTAAGGTTCCCGCTGTCCTATATGCTCCAGTTCCCTTTGTAAGCCTGCATTCCTCAGTTTTGCAGGGTTCTTTTAAGATTATTTTGGGTCATTACTAATACCTCCCCTCCCCCGTCTTCCCTCCAAAGATGGGTTCTGAAAAGACTTTCCTGTAAGTCAATTAACTCAGTCTTCCTGGATTACTGGAATAGCCACATTTGTATTCTCGATCTCTCTTACATATTGCTTATAAAGTCTTGGCAAATATTTTTTTCCTCCAGGTAGGTAGTGTATGTTGAAACTCCCCCCCCCCCTCCTGCCTCTCTATAATGTGAAGCAATTGGCTGTTTGGACTCCTACAAACCCAAGGATTGATAAGTTCCATAACTCCTATTCCTATCAACACGGAAACCCATATTTGCCAAATCACATCTTTGTGGGCTTAGTATTTAGAATTATTTGAGACATTTTGTAGTAAGGTTATTAAAACCATGCAAAGGTAAGGTGACTGAACCATGTGCGATTATGTGTTTGATTTTGAACAGATCTTAAGATATTGGGCTCTTAGGGGAGCTTAAGAAATATTATCTGCTGATATCTTTGATGATTTTGAAGTAAATTACACAGTCGAAGAACAAAATGTAAATTCTTGCCCCTGGATGCCAAAATGTCTCCTTTTAAGCCACCTTGTCAAGATCCATTTATAATCTTCCTACCCAGGTTCATAACTCTCTTCTTGCTCAGAGGTTTCCTACCCGTTAGAGACCATAAATAAAAGCACTCCAAGATAACCATTTGAAGAACAGACTTCTGCTCTGAAAGTTTCTTGGATAATGCCCAGTGTGCTCGTTCCCAAGTTTTATAAAGCGTTCTTTTCTTTCTCTAAACCCTCAAAGCCCCTGTTCACCTAATTGGTCAATGCCCTGCACATTTTCCAGTTTCCACCACAAACCTCCTTTGAAGCGATAAGGTTACAAATCACAGACATTTTCTACTTGAATTCCCAATGTTTCAGATCTATACACAGCTTAATGATATATAAGGTTTGAGCACAAATCATTGGCAGACTGAGGCCAGGAGTTTGAAAAGCCAAGGCCTACCCTTGGAGAATTTACCTACCATTTAAGTTGCTAGTCAAAGGGACACAGTTTGAAAGACCGCAACACACGCACACGGTGGTTTTCTTTGATGGTTTATGTCTAGTTCTGTCAATGCTGTGTGGAGAAAAGGTGGGAGAGAGAAAGAAGAAACAAGAAAGAGGGGAAATGGAAGGAACACCCACCAGTTTTTCAACCCCCTGCCAATGTAACCTTGGCAAGACAACTGAAAGGGAAGAAGACTCATTGGCTTGTGGTTTTAGAGTCTCGACCAATCACGGTGGGGAGGGTGTGGCCAAGCCAGTCATAGGGACCAGGGAGCTGAGAAAGAGCGCGCTTCCTGCGCTTTTACTGTTTTATTTAATCTGGAATCTCACCCCTGGGCTGGGGCTACCCCCATTCAGGGCAGGACTTCTGCTTCAGCTAATCCTGTCCAGAAATTCTCACAGAAACACCAGCGGTGTGCTTTATTGGTGTCAGCGTTCGCTTCCTATCGCTGTGACAAACACCATGACTTAGAGATAAGAGTGCATCACCAAAGAAAGCCGAGGCAGGAACTGAAGCCGAGACCACGGACGAACACTGTATACTGGCTGGCTCAGATTGTTTTTTTAACACCTCAGGACTACCTGGCTAGGGTGACACATCCACAGTGTTCCGGGCCCTCCCGTATCAATCATGAATTGAAAAAATGGCTTACACACTAATCCACCGGACAGTCCAGTGGTGGCAGCTTCTTAACTGAGGTTCCCTCTTCCCAGATGACCCTAGGTTGTATCAAGTTGGAAAAAAAAATAGCACACAGTCTTTAAAGTGATTTTCCATGCAAACAAGTTAACCATCGAGATTGACTGTCAAGGACAGAAGGAAGAATGACCGAGAGTAATTAAAACTGGGAATGAAAGAAAGGATGGTTATTGTCTAATTTGTCCGATAGAATTTGCTCTCTTGCAATGGGAAAGCTTGACAGCTTCTTGCTCCTTTCTGTGGATTCCCGGCATTACGCAAGGCCTTGGAACTCATAGTGTAATAAGCTAATCTACCTCCTAACTCAAAACAGTGGGCTCTGGATTTCCATATTTGGGAGAAGAGAAGTTGGACATTTTGGATTCAAATGCGTGTGTGTGTGTGTGTGTGTGTGTGTGTGTGTGTATACAGTATGTGTGTGTGTACATGGGTTCTACATTTGTTGTCCACAAATCTATCCTTCCCCATCCCACTGTGTATAGAATAGGATCTTATAATCTAGAGCATGGGTCCTTAGATGCTCTGTGCTCATGATATAAAATACAAGGCACTTAACTGCATTAAACGGTGGAGATGGATATTCAGTATTCTGTTCATCCATGCTTTTTGAAGCTATATCCACAGAGAAGAATTCAGTTAGGAAAAGTAATCTTCCTTTGTTGGTAGTATAGTAGTGATAAAGCTCTAAACTCCGTTTCCACAAGCCAGGCTAGACTACATGTAGGATTCGGCCATTCTGCCATATGGACAGCTGTTGCGAGATGGGCTGGTTGAATATTTCGCTCATGGTATAGCCCCTGAAGGTCTCCCCTGAAGGCCTTTTCCCAGTTCAAAGCACTGAGGACACAGAAGAAGATGATTATGGTCTGCACTAAGTTCCACCCTGGGAATACACAGAAGGTGCTGAGCAGAGACCCTGACAGAAATGCCCTGTGGGTGAACAGGGGACAGGAGTTGGGTGCTGAAGGGACACTGGCTCATCCCTCCACCTTCCAGCCTTGTTGTATCAGTTAACTCTAGTCCAGCAGCTCATCACCCACACTGTTGACACTTGCAAAAGTCAACAGACATCCATGAGTTTGGCTCTTTTTTTTTTTTTTTTTAAGAAAAGCCAATTTTCTGAACTCCACTCCAGCAGAAACCTTTTTCTGTCACCTTCTGGCCATCCACAAATAGGTTAAACCGACGTGTATCTTTAAAAAATTCAGTGTTCAACTGATGCTCTAAGCTCTGAGCTTGGAAACTGCTCTGAGCACGGCCGTTTCCAGAGCTGGAATACGACACACAGTGATATTTAAATCCAAAAGAAGATACTATTTCACATGCTAAGAAAATTCATTTAAAATATAGTTAAAGTATAATTTCAACTATATTACTGTACCTTTAGGCTATAATACTTCGAGGAGAAATAAAACATAATAGCCTCGCTGAAGCAGAGAACTAACTTTCAGTGTGAGCAAAGAATATGAGAATCTCACTGAAGATAGACAGAGTGTGTAGATGTCAATAATCCCAAATTGTAAGAATATTTCCCTTTAACCACTAAAGCGAAGCATTCATAAAGATCTTCCCAATTCTCTGCTCCTCTTCTTCCCCTCTCTCATCCAACACCACAGCTGCTCATTTCCTGCCAGCAGCTCTTTTCCGGCTGCCCTCCAGGCTACTGATGTCAATCTCTCCAAGCAGAATTCATCTACATCTTAGATCTGGTTGAGGCACAGCAGGTCCTCACCTGGGAGCAGGGCCGAGAATGCGGGAAGTGTGAAAACATTCAGAGTAGATCGTCAGAGGCATCGCTGCAGCGGAACGGAAAATTCACGGGGGAAAGGAAGCCAGGCATTCAACCATAGCTTCACGCGCCTTTGAGAGTGGACCACCGTGAACCTTGGGCCAAAGAAAGGACAGGTGGTGCTCATTCGACCTCAAGAGAGAGAAAATTGGGACAGACAGCCATGTTTCACTTTGCCTTGCCTGCATTCAAAGAGTCCTGCTTCAGGGTGTGTTTTTATCTTTTCAGGTCCTGACTTGAATGTTTCCTTCCTCTGTTAGCGTCTTTAAATTTGCACCAAGATGAGCAGTGCATCTGAAAAGCAGCGTTCTTTTCTCTGAGACTCTCGTGCATTAAAAACTGGATCTTTCTCTCTAACCCAAACTCTCGTGTCTTTTGATCAGCATCTTCCCATTTTGCTATTTCCACCCCATGGGTAGCCACCATTCGACTCTGCTTCTGTAAAATTGAATGTTTTATATGCTACATTTAAGTCAAGGTACACAATGTTTGTCTTTCTGATTCTGACTCATTTCACTTAGCATAATATCATCCAGGTTCATTCATTTAGTTGGCGTGACACTTATTCTCAAATAACAAAACCGTGAGAGGGAAAAACTACATGAAGTACTACAAAAAGGAGGCTTCATTCAGGGTTCACTAGAGGAACAGAACTGAGAAAGAGAGAGAACACATGCATAGATAGATAGATAGATAGATAGATAGATAGATAGATAGATAGATAGATAGATGATAGATAGATAGATTCTATGTGTTATATGTATTATGTACATTATATATATATACATATTCTGCATATGTGTCCTATATTAGATACATAGGTAGGTAGGTAGATGATAGATAGATGATAGATAGATAGATAGATAGATAGATAGATAGATAGATAGATCAGAAAAGAAGAGTCATGAGAATGACTTACACATAGAGGTTGGGAAGTCCAACAATGATAGTCTGCATGCTAAAGAGGCTGAGAGCCCTGTAGCTGCTCAGTTCATAAACCTGGATATCTCCGTGGTCCCAATCTGGTGCTGACTGCTTGGATGACTCCTGGACAGTCACTGGTCTGCAGTCCACACTGGAAAGTCAAAGGTCTTGGAGTCTGACGTCAGAGAAGTGTGGTGGTGGCAGCAGTAGCAGTATGATAGGTACATTCACAAGCAGAAGCAGAAGAAAGTGGGCGAGCGGTGCTGCTTTTTTTCTTGGATCACTGTCTCTGGGAGAGGGTCTTTTCCCCTCAACACTTTGAAGACGCTCTCATAGACCCACTCAGTGGTGTGTCTTGGTCAACCTCAGATCTGTCAACCAGACAATCGAGATTAGCCATCTGTGATGATTAGCTCTAATTGTTGACTTAATATAACTCAGACTCATCTGGGAAGAGTGTCCACGAGGGCATGTATACATTGGGTTGGTCGATGGGCATTATTTGTGAGATGTTGTCTTAGTTAAGGTAACCGGTGTGAGGAGCCCCAGCTGTCTGTGGGCGGCACCATTCCCTAGACAGGAACTGTGTAAGAGAAACCATGCTGAGCGCAAGTAAGCAAGTGAGTGTGTGAACATGGATCAATTCATTTCTCTCTCTGCTCTCGATTGTGAGAATTGTATGCCTAGCTGCTTCAAGTCCCTACTCCTTTAATTTTCCCAAAATAATGCCCTACAGCCTAGAATTGTTAGTTTTTTCTCCCAAATTGCCTTTTGTGAGGATATGCTATCCCAGCAAAAGAATGAAGCTAGGACACCATCACAGCAGCCTACCTGAGACTTGAACTACAGAGGAGAATGAAGGCCCTTTTTAACCTCAAATTCTTTAACATTCCGCATGCCCACACAAATGTACTTTCTATAGTTTGCTAACCCTCCAATTCTATGCCTTTTCTTCTTTTGTATAACATGACAGGGATTCTTGCTCTGGACTTTATATTAAATTAGCCTTCAGTTAAAAAATGGAAAAATCAGAGTGGGTGGGTAGAGGAAAGATTGCGTGAGTGACTGAATCATTCAAGTGTAAGAAGTTGGACATATTAAAGAACTTTTATGAGATGTTAGCTCGCCACATGTATTCTTGTGACCCATTAAAGTGGCAGGGAAAAAGAAGCCCACTAAATTTAAGCATCATTTTATACAAAGATATATCATTTGCTATTGCATCTTGTCCAAGAATTAATGCCCTCATGAAAAGAAAATGGTAATTCTGTAATTAAAATGCAACCCAATATGTCACATGATAGTACTATAAAAGACCTGTTGAATAACTGAAACAGCATTAGGAATGAGTACCCTACCAAAAATAAGCTATTGAAGCCACACAAGGGAATTTTTCCTTCAAATATATGCTTCCTTGTTTAAAATATTAAAAGACTAATACAAAAATATTAGTCTTATCCACATACCTCAACATTTCAGTCATAAAACTTAACTGTGATCAATATAAGCCATTGTTGCATGATATTGTAGTCCAAGCACAAAAACATGACTGTTACCGTCTTAATTATGGGCTTTGTAACTGCCCTTTTGAGACCCTATCAAAATCAGGCCTATTGACATTCCCTCACAGAGGAGGGGATGGAGAGAGTCACTAGATTTCTTACAGCCACTCACCTCTTCCAGTCCTCTCCCAGATGAACATAATTCTGTCACATGGGCTCCAGAGGTGGGAGAAAATAAAGGCCATGAAAGGTTAGTTAAAGGGGGAACTTGATCTACACGGATTTTGAGAGGTCAACTTCTATGCTGGGCTGAGACTCATCAATAATGTTAACTATTTGGGCCATGCATGCTCATTTAATAACCCCTCACCCATGCTTCGTTTAATAAGCTCATTAAGCTCGTTGGGTTATCAAGTAACAACTTGAGTAAGAAGGTTGGTTTCTTTGGCTTGCCACTAGAATCCTACATGGGGTGAATACACATTTATTCATGGAAAAAGAGAGCAGAACAATCATTTACTTTCTCTGTATGCCTGTTTGGGGAGTGGGTGTTGTCCAATATCACATTTTAATCTAAGCTTACTAAATTTTCAAGATGTAGAAAAGCCAGCAAACCAACATCCTTAGTTTTCAGAGAATGAAGATCAAAACAACTCTGAGATTTTGTCTTACACCTGTAAGAATGACCAAGATCAAAAACACTGATGACAACTTATGCTAGAGAGGATGTGGGTAAAGGGAAACACTTCTGCATTGATGGTGGGAGTACAAACTGGTACAATGGCTTTGAAAATCAGTATGACGATTTCTCCGAAAATTAGGAAACAACCTACCTCAAAACCCAGCAATACCACTTTTGGGTATGTACCCAAAGGATGCTCAATCATACCACAAGGACATGTACTCAACTATGTTCATAGCAACATTATTTGTCATAGCCAGAACCTGAAAACAACCTAAATGCCCCTCAACTGAAGAATGGATAAGGAAAATGTGGTACATTTACACAATGGAGTACTACACAGCAGAAAAAAAAAACAATGATATCTTGAAATTTGTGGGTAAATGGATAGATCTAGAAAACATCATATTGTGTGTGGTAAGCCAGACCCAGAAAGACAAATATCATATGTACTCACTCATAAGTGGCTTTTAGACATAAAGCAAAGTAAAAACCAGCCTATAAATCACAATCCCAGAGAAATTAGACAACAAAGAGGATCATAAGAGAGACATATATGTATCTAATCTACATGAGAAGTAGAAAAAGACAAGATCTCCTTAGTAAATTGGGAACATGGAGTATAGACAGAGATGGCACTTAACTTTCCCAGCTGCCCAAACCCAAATAATCACACCGAAATAAACTATATTTATTACAACCCTGCTTGGCCAATAGCTTAAGCATATTCCTAGCAAGTTCTTACATCTTAAATTAACCCATTTCTATCATTCTGTGTATTGCCACAAGGCAATGGCTTACTGGGTAAGGTTCTGACTTCTGTCTCCTTTGTCAGCTACATAATGTCTCTCTGATTCATCTTATTCTCTCTCAATATAAATATAGATATAGATATATAGATGTCTTTTCTAATTTCCTGCCTGGCTTTACTCTGCTAAGTCATTGGCCCAAACATCTTCTTTATTAACCAATAGTAATAAAACATATTGACAGCTTACAGAGGGGAATCCCATATCATCTCCCCTTTTCTGTCTAAATAAAAAGGAAGGTTTTAACTTTAACATAGTAAAATTACTTAACAAAACAAAAAGAATTACAGTTACAATATTTATTCTATTTGTATCTGGCAAAATTAAAAAAATATTCTATCATCTATTTTATCTTTGTCAGTCTAAAGTTTCATATCTAATTTATCCTTTATGATAACTAAGGAAACATTCAGAAGGGAATCCCACTTCAGTGGGGATCATGGGAGAGGGTAGAAGGGGAGGGATAAGGAAGGGAGAGAAACGGAGAAAAATACATAGCTCAATAAAAACAATAAAAAAGAAAAGCCAGCAATCAACGAATTTTCATATTCAAGTTGAACTCCAAAAGAGCTTGGAATGCTGTGATAAAATCATATTAGTAATAATATGCTATGTATTTACTCTTAATATACTTTAATTTAGGTTAGCCATACATAAAAACTTATTTCTGATATTCATAATCTGCAATACAGTCACAGCTGTCACCAAAAAATGTTTCCAAAGAAACCTTGATCTATATTACTGATGGGCATCATGTGGTGTGGGAGGTCCTTCTGTCTATGTGTTGCTTTCATTGGTTAATGAATAAAGAAACTGCCTTCGCCTAGTTGATAGGGCAGAACTAAGGTAGATGGAGAAGACAGAACTGAATTCTGGGAGGAAGAAAGTAGAGTTGAAGAGAAGCCATGGATCCTCCACCAGAGATGGACGCCGGTTAGAATCTCTGGTAAGCCACTGCCATGTGGTGATACACAGATTAATGGAGGTGGGCTAAACTAATACGTAAGAGTTAGCTAATAAGAATAGTTAGAGCTAATGGCCAAGCAGTGTTTTAATTAATACAGTTTCTGTGTGGTTATTTCAGGGCTAAGCTAGTCGGGTGGCTGGGACAAACAAGCAGCCCCCTCCCTGCATACATCATGGAATGTGTTCAACAATCACTGACCTTACACTCAGTTCCTCTAGAAGTTACAAAGGTGGAAACTTGTCTAAGAGTCTCTGAGGATGAGGTCGAAGTTTTCCTAAAGGAAGGCTCTTTTATAATAAAAAAAAATACTTTTTGGAGAAAAAAAAGTAGTCTTAAAAGTAGGAGCAACCATGGCAAGCTACATCACACAAAACATTTGTGCTCATTAATATCACAGTATCGGTTCACAATTAAAAGGAAAACCCTACCATGTGAGACCCTTGTGTGTGTGTGTGAGTGTGTGTGTGTGTGTGTGCGCGTGTGCGTGTGTGTCTGCAAGTGTATGTGGAGTACATACCCACAGGAGGATGTTAGAACAACATCGTCAGATAGTAACAGCACCTAGCTCTGGTGGCTGAGAACAAGTCTAATTAATTTTCATGTCTATTTGTAATCTTTATTAAAAGACAATTTGCTGCCCAAGCTAAGAAGGCAAATGAGACTCCCCTTATTCACACAGAATGGCTGGAGTAACAACAGACCTATATCATGAGACTCTCTGAGATGTGGACAAATTTCTTGAAAGCTGAAACTGTAATTTAAAAATATCAATTGAAAGTGATATCCACTACAAAAAAAACTGAAATAGAGATATAAATAGATGAGAAAAGAAATAGTCTGAAATACACACTATCTATAATTGTGATTTTACCACACACTAGTTCATAAATTATTTCCTACAAAACTTTATAAAAACTTTATTGTAAAAAACCCGAGACCATTTCTAGCTTTATCCATTTACCTTTGAATCTTATAATTTTTGCTTTTCTTTTTGTTGTTGTTGTTGTTTGTTTTGTTTTGTTTTGTCTTTTGGATTTTTTGAGACAGGGTTTCTCTATAGCTTTGGAACCTGTCCTGGAACTCGCTCTGTAGACCAGGCTGCCCTCGAACTCACAGAGATTTCCCTGCCTCTGCTTCCCAAGTGCTAGGATTAAAGGCGTATGCCACCGCTGCCCGGTTTAATTTTTGTATTTCTTGACAGCTAAATAATATTCTATTGTGTGCATGTATCACAGTTTCATGATACATGGGTGGACATCTAGACTGTTTCCATTTCTTCTGTAACTATTGACAGAGCAGCAATGAACATGGATGAGCAAGTGTCCCTGTGGTAGGAGGTAGAGTCTTAGGGCATATGCCACTTTTACACTCCCACCAGCAATGAACAAGTGTTCTCCCTTCTCCATATCCTAGCTAGAATGTGCTGTCGTTTGTTTTACTGATCTTGGCCATTTTCACTTTGGTAAGACGAAACCTCAAAGTTGTTTTCCTTTACATGTCCGCAATGGTTAAGGATGATAAATATTTACTCAGGTGTTTCTCGGCCACTTACATTTCATCAAATGGGAATTCTGTTTAGTTCTATTCTCCATTCTCAACTCTTTTCTTGATGTTCAGAGTTTTTTGTTTGCTTGCTTGTTTTTCAGTTCTTTATATACTCTAAATACTAGTCCGCTATCAGATACATAATTGGTAAAGTTAAAAAATAAAAATTAAAAAAGTCCCATCCTTTAGGCTGCCCATTTGCTTGAATGCTAGCATCCTTGGCTAGACGACAGCTTTTTAGCTTCTCAAGGTCCCATGCCCTAATTGCTGATCTTCATACCCATGCTCTCAGTGTCCTGTTCAGACCGTCCTTGCCTGTGCCTGTGAGTTCAAGCCTGTCCCCCCACTCTCTCTTCTATCACGTTCAGGGTCTTATGTTGGGCTCCTAGATCCTTTTGGAGTTAAATTTTGTGCAGGGTGATAGATAGGGAACTATTTTCCTTCTTCAACATGTAGATTTTCAGTTTGACCAGCACCATTTGTTGAAGATGCAATCTTTTATGTTTCTTTGTCAAACATCAGGTGTCCATAGCTGTGTAGAATTATACCTGGGTCTTCAATTTTATGTTATTGATCAGTATGTCTGATTCTATGCCAATGCATGCTATACTTATTACTCTACCTCTGTAATGTACCTTGAAATATAGGTTTTCATTATTATTATTCATTATTTCATTATTATTGTTCAATGTTGTTTTAGATATCCTTGGTCTCGTGTTTCCATATGAAATTGAAGATTGTTTTTCCTGAGTGAGGTGACTCAAATTTTAAAAGACAAATATTGAATGTTTTCTGTTATACGTGGACGTTGGCTTTTAGGCTTCAGATATGTGGGTTTCAATCTGAATAGACACAGAGGTTAGGTAGATAGTAAAGGACCACCTGGAGGAAGGGAGTTTCTATGGTATAGGAAACAGAGTGTGGTGTTATAAAGCAGTAAAGGGGAAGATAGGATAGGAGGATTAAATGGGGAGGAGATGAGGAGGCCGTGAAAGGATGGAATTCAGGGCGGTATGGAAACCTGGTACTGTAGATATGGGAGGACCTGAAGGAGGGGAAAGAATATAATCAAAATATACTGCGTGAAAAATTTTTAATAAATTTTTTAAAGCACTTGAGAACAACAACAACAAAAAATCACGCAGTGAGATTAGCCAGACCCAAAGTCTATATACTTTAATGAACAACTTCTCTACAATTAGAATATCCATTCTCAAGATGTGGAGCTTCACACTAGATTTTTAAATTTCATTGTCAATTATATTTTATGCACTTATCTACCATACATACCTACACAAAAAGAAAAAATTATGATAGAGTTAAACTCACAAAACAATTAGTCTTGTGTGCTCTTTCATGACTCATGTGCCCTTTGAGTACCGTATGGTACATATATGAAAATGAATTCAACTCCAAAGACAAATGAAATTGCAAAATTTTCAGGAAAACGAATGCACTCAGAATGTATGCTATTACATGAAACCTTCCAACCTCAGGATATGTTTGCCCTCATATTTGGATCCTAACATGCAATATTCACACATACAGAGATGTAAACAAATGTGTGTACGAGTACAGTATAACAAGAAGAGAAGAGAACAGGAGAGGATAAATGTTGGATAAGGAAGAAGGGCTGGCAGACTCCTACTAAGAGTTTTAGCTCAATTTACAACATCTGCTCAATATCCCTGGTGATATTCTGCCACCTTGAAATAATTCAGTAGCTCCTAGTATTTATTAGATCTTTCTTATTCATCTTGTTGTCTCTCACTCAAAAAACTCAACGGTACTCCCATATACCTGTATATATGTCCAGTTTGTGAACAAATGTTGCTAAGCAACAATTCTCATTAATCCATTCCATTATATTTTTAGTTTATTGGGCTGTATTTTCTGGAATAGAAAGGCAAACAGAAGTAAAGAACATAAAAAGATGTGGGGAGAGTCAACAGAATATTGCAAACTTTCCTGGATTCATCTGATGACTCCATTTCAGCTCAGTCATTTGATTTTATTTCCTTAGCTGTATTACTAATATGTCTCCAAATCATCAGAGCAAAAGAGAAATATTTTATTTGCAGATAGAATAACCAACCACACAGTTACAATGTCAGCTTTGCTTTTTCATCAGACCACTAAGAGTGAGAAATGTTATGGTCATATGATATTTTAATTAAAACATTCTAATGTGACAGAGATGAGAAAAACTATATATATATATTACGACAATTTGACAGAGCTTAGTGGGCAATAATACAGCCTCTAATTCAGACAAAACTGAGCTCCCAGTCCTTAACTGGCCATTTTTTAACACTGTCATCTTGGGTCAGGTACTTAACCCCTGAAGAACTTCATTCTGAATCCTTAGGAAGGGTTTAAATTGACCTGTAAACAAGGTCATCCAAGTGTTAGTAAAATAATCCATGAAAAATGCCAGGCGCAGTGCCGAATACATAAACGCATTCTCGGCGTTGTGGAAAATGGCCTATCCGGGCATCCCAAGACATCCCCATCTTTCCTCCGGGCTGTTTTGAACACGCTGGATGTTTAATCATACAGCGTGGAAAAGACAGCGAGTCTGCTGAATTGTGTAAGGCTTCTGAATGGGCAATAAAGTACTTTTCTGCCCTTGGCATACCAGGCTGACCTTGGAAGTGTTTTCCAGATTCCAGTAAAAGTCACAGATCGCATCTGCAGTCCCAAAAGGAATGTGGCCTTTAAAAGCCTCCCAAGACAGACCACAGACACAGCACCTACCTTATCAAGAGGAAATGGGCTCTGGGTTTCTTTGCCGGCCTCAGATCCAGCAGCTGCAAGATTGAGTCACCATGTTGTTATCTAACCCCAGGCCAACCACTTAACCTCTCCATGACCCCATTTCCTTACTTAAAACTAACTCTACCCCTGTTCCCTTTAAGTCACACCCTCTCCGCAACTGGTATGATTAGATGTCTTGTAGACTTTGAAAAATTCTTATTCTGGGTATTGGGCATACATACAAGAGAAACCTGTAGAAAGTTCAGAAATTAGTAAATCTGCCTTTGCCTTTCGTCGTTTGGGTCTTAGTCTAAGCATTCTCCTGGAATAAAATCGCCAACCCAGACAATGAGCTTTGCGTGACACGACGACCCTAGTTCCTGATGAAGCTGCCTGGGTTGGCATTTCTTGGAAGACAGAATGGAAGAGACAGGAAGCCCTTTGTCGGGAAGGGAATCAAGAAGGAAATACGGGTCAGGAACTTAGAGAGTCGAGGACAAGGTAGAGAGTGTTGTACGCTATGGAGCTCACATCCAGATCTTGGTTATTGTCTCTCTGCTAGGCCTAGGACAATTCACACAGCTCTGGTAGCCAGAGTAACCCTCCCCTGAACCAATGAGCCAATCCAAATATGCACACACAAGAGAACTGCACACCTCTAAATCCTCACAAGACTTCTCGCTATGGTGGGAACCACAGTGGGCACCTCGGCAGAAATGTACATACAGCACCTACCTCCATAGGTGCTACTGACGAAGGTGGTCACAGGAGAGACAACTTGACTGAGGTCTTCAGCACTTGAAGGTTTTCCTATTTGTCAGAGCGTTCGACTATTTTCCCTTTAAAGTTCTAAAAAGTCCTTTAGGGGATAGTCTGTCTTTTGCCTGCCTCCTTGCTGTGGCTTTAATCATGTCTTCACAAGTTGGTGTCCTGGTCTAGGATGAAGTAAGCACTGTTTCTACAGTTACACCTAGAAACAGTACACACACACACAAATGGGACAAGGATCCTGGTGGAAGCTAGATGTCAGATTCCATGGGGCTGGAGGGAATTACATGTAGTTGCTAGCCTCCTGGCATGTATGCTGGGAACAAAACCTGGGCCCCTCTGGAAGAGCAGTGCACACTCTTAATCCCTGAGCCATCTCTCTAGCCCCAGTTTGGTCTTTTTAAGCTAAGAAGAAATCAAAGTAGCAATGAGTATCAGAGCTGGGCTTAGCTCGGAGCAAAGATAACCAGATGCAGTAGCTAAAATTCAAGAGGTAAGAGCAGGTAAAGGAAGAGGGTGTGTGGAGCTCAGGCAAGAGAACTTCACCAGACTGCCACAGTCCTCAAGTCTTTGCTGAGCCTTATATGACTTTCTTCCCTTCTAAGACAAGGTTTCGTTGTGTATCTCACACTGGCCTCTAACAACCCACAGGTTGAGAATCACTGCTCTAAGCACTACAGCCGCATCTCTACCAAGCAGCAGCAAGGAGAGGCATCACAAGCTCACCCTGGTTTTACACCACTGTCCTGGAAGTCCTACTAACGTCCTAGCATCTCGTGAGACTGAACTGAGGTGTAGGACCACACCAGTGCCAAGAAACAGAGTGTCTTCCTGACGGACACTCTGCCACCGCAAAGTTGGCTTCCATCACTGAGGGGAAGGGACAATAGGCATTGGCTCACATTTCTTAAGCCATGATTCCCCAGAAAAACATCACTCGAGAGTAAGTAAGATGTACAAATTTCCAAGATCCACCTTGGATGTAAGAACTTGTCAGTCATGGAACAGGCAATACCACCTTTGCCCCCTGCTAAACCATCTTAGTTTTGTGTAATAGGAAGATCAATGGGCTTGAATATGCTTGAAAATTTATATCACTACCAACTGTAATGTATATATATTCAAGGATTTAAAAGGCTTTTGACTAACTTTATTATTTCTTTGTACTAAAGATAGTGAGATTTCAGAACATTTGAGCAGATTAGCAGCAGAATTACCAAATTATCAAGAATGAATTATTAAAAAGCAGCACGTTATCCCAGTGTCACAGGGCTGGCCACACGTGAGAAGCGTGCAAAATCTCAACTGCTCTCTCTAAGCTTGTATTGTTCATCCTCTTTAAATCCCCACCCTAAGAACATATGCCTTTACTAGTACATGAAAATTTTAAACCTTGAGATGAAAAGTCAGGTAAAAAAAATTTCATAATAAACTTGAAAGCACACAGACACACACAGGGGTGGGGTCCTGGGCTCACGCTCTGCTGTCATCTCTTAGAATCTCTATCGATGGGGCAGAGCTCCATGGAGAGTGTGGGAGACTGAGGAGACAGACTGATGTCTCTGGATCCATAGCTGAATAACTGACCTACTGCTTCTTGGGTCCCTGAGTTGGAAAGCTAAGAAGGAGACCTGATCTAGGTGTTTTACTCGTTTAGTTTGACTGGAACCGATGCTAAAATAAGACACCAACATGAAACAGGGAATAACCTTTGCACCAAACTCTAGAGGACAGTCTTGTGATGAGGAGGGGGTTGCGGGGATGGATGAGTAGAGCCTCCAATCACAAGCGACTAGCTCCTTTCCTTTCAGGAATTAGAGAGTGGATTTGATGCAGGGTTAGCCGAGATCAGGATACGATCAGAATGAGAAGGTCGGATGAAGGGAGCAGCAGCCGCTTTAGTGGCTTCCAATCCGTAACTGGGAGAGAGCAAAGAGAGAGATGCTACCACAGATGCCTACAGCTATTTATGTGCACCGAGTATGCTGCTGTAGATTAAAGCAGATCCAGTGTTGGGATGGGCGATCCAGAAAATACCTACC
This sequence comes from Microtus pennsylvanicus, assembly GCF_037038515.1. NCBI lineage: Eukaryota > Metazoa > Chordata > Mammalia > Rodentia > Cricetidae > Microtus > Microtus pennsylvanicus. The sequence goes on along the minus strand of NC_134580.1, from coordinate 22,042,657 downwards.
CGCCCTTGATACTCGCACAAGCAGACCTCACAAGACCTCCCCATCTCCCAGGCAGCCCCAGGGTCTACTGAGAAGAGGACAACTTTAGCTGTTCTGTTGTATATAGCTCTTCCCAGACATGGTATTTTTACAAAGCGCTCTAGCAGAATAGCCCTAGACAGGGTTATCAGTCCTTGAAAGTGTTGCTGGCATATCCCAGAGCCGTTCCTAACCTCGACTTTGAAGTTTCCTTGAGACTTTTTACTTAGAGACACTTGCAGATTGTATTACGTCCTATTCCTTGTTTTATTTAGTGTTTGTCAGTCTCCCTGATGTTTACAAATCCTTGGTGTAGCCTCAGCTTTTGTCTTCTATACCCAAAGGAATCTGGGAGCTCTGTTTAAGAACTGAAAATGTTGTCTACAAATAGCCCAGGGTGAATTATCTCCAAACCAGACTGAATGTGGTTTATATGCCACTAAATCCCTTCTGAAAGTGTTAAGATACATTTATCTTGGCGGCGTTTCGAAATGCTACTTTTCCAAACACACTTAGGTGGGCCTCGCCTCTCTTCAGAAGCAGGGGGTGGAAGTGGGAACAATGATAGCCCTGCCACAAGATCACTCGCACCAGCACAAAGGAAACAGAGAGAAGGATCTCCTCAAATGGCTCCCCTGAATGAGGAAGGACTGGGAACAGGCACTTCCTTCAAATGAACACGACCCTAGGACTTTACACAGACTTCACTCAGTTTAAATAGTGTGCTAATCCCTTTTCTTGTTGCTGTGAGAAAATACATAGCAGAAACTACTTCATGGCTCAAAGTTTATTTTGGTTCGTAGTGTTAGAAGGATTTCAGTCTGCGATGGTTGAGAAGGCACAGGAACAGAAGGGGCTCAGCCTAGCAGTAGCGGGGCAGGCACTGGGAATTCTTCATGTACCATGGACCAGGAAGCGGCGAGCACAGGATTAGAGGATGTATATAAAACCCTCATCATGATTTAAAAAAAAAAATTCATCAGGAGGGGAGGAAGAAGCCAGAAGTTTGGCATCTTGACTATGTATCTCGACCCTCCAGTCTGCTTGCCTTTCAGGAATCTCACTCCTTGTCCCTCATTCTCAAAGGCCCACCCCTCATGACCATGACCTAATTTGGGCAGGAAAGCTCCTCTTCCCTGACGTTCTATAACCTCCCCAAATAGAATATAGGCTGGGGTCACCTGCTCAAGCCCATCAGCCTGTGGAGGGCCCGAGACGTCTAACCTGTAGCAAAGAGCTTTTACCATAATCCTACTAAATGTTAGCAACGAGTCACAGAACTCGGGGTTCATGATTACTTCTCCAGATGTTCCTATGTAAATGCACAGCAAAGCAAATTTACATATAAGAAATTGAAAGTGTGCTGTTAACAGCTTTAAAAATGACGTGATCGATGAAGTTGTGCAGAAAACAAATGTCCTAGTGTTGATGATTCTATCTGCGACCCCTGATGTTTTTTCATAAGCATACATGTATAGTCGAGACCCCAAATCGTAAACTATTACCCAGTTATAAATTAGTTCTCACGATGACCAAGAGTGTGCTGAATTTCTCTAAATTATTATTGGACGAGGTGACATGTTTCACTAATGACAGTAGAAAACGCTTACTTACCCAGAGACTGCCCCTCCTCCATCCCAGTTTCGGGAATGCCAACCTAGTGGGGGTTCCTTCCAGAACACGGACGATGCATAGTGGCAGTTGCGCCACAAAAGCCCACCCCAGCATGAGTGACAGACCCAAAAGCTGCCTCCCTCGAGCTCTCCACCTGGCTTGCAGGCAGCTTGGCCAGTTCTCAATCCCCTTCCCCAGTCAGCAAGTCCCCTTTCCCAGTAGCTGTTCATTGATTTGAAGTAGAGGCTTTTGTCCGTCTTTTAGCTCTGGGTTTCCCAAGCCTTGAAAGCTGCAGTGGCTTCCTCCAGGAGAGAACTGTGCAGTTAAGAGGAAGCAGATGCGCGACAGTGCCTACCACTCAGATGTCCCTAAATATACACAGAATATATCAGGAAACTTCATCTGATTCTACCTTAAACATTAACGTGTGTGTGTGTGTGTGTGTGTGTGTGTGTGTGTGTGTGTGTGTGTGTGTATTCAGATTCCAAGAGACCTACAGTGATCAAAACTTGATTAACAGTAGAAACTGTCTCTTCACCAGGAAGACAACCCATCATTAGACAATAGACAATCAGGCAGCTGCTGGGAAGCAGTCTGAAAATGACAGAAGCTGAAGACGGAGGTGACAGGTTACTTGCATTGGTTTATGCTTTGTTTTCCTGGAAAGCTCTGTCTGAACCAAGGAGATATAAAGGTGTGCTTGCTATTGGTTTCCAGTGCTTGGCTACCACAGGGTGACAGCCTCCTTGTGACACGACCACACTGGACTAGGGTTGGTGGTTTCATTTTCCTTGTAACTGAAGAAGATCTGAGGAGGCATTCATTAATCAAGACCACCAAACTTTTTCCTTTGCTCTTCTCTTCTTTCTTTTGGCAAAAGTCCTCTTTTAAAAATATGAAAAATATGGGCTAAGTGTTGTAGCACACACCTATGACCTCTGCACTCAGGAGGCAGAGGCAGGTGGATCTCTGTGAGTTTGAGGTCAACCTGCTCCAGGCCAACCAGAGCTACACAGTGAGACACAGTCTCAAAAATGTGTGTGTGGAAAGAAAGACAGGCTGACAAATAGATATAAGTTTAGGGGGATTTTTAGGTATATCTATTAAATAAGCAAGTATAATTTAAAAACTTCTTTTGAAAAAGATGTTCTGTGAAAATATTTTTTTGAAAAAAATAGATCAGTGTGCATTTTTCAGTCCTCCAAAGAAGATAAAGAGTAATCTGTTCTCCATAAAGAGGGTCAACAGCTGGCAGCGCTGCTTGCTTCACACTTCCCAAAAGACAGATGTGATCCTGTAAGAATGGAAGAAATTGCATAAACGTCCCTTCCTTCTCTACGTAAGACACAAAGGAGAACTTGGTTTAAGTAAAGGTTTTCACACTGAAATTTATGATATAAATATGATTCTATTTTGTGTTACTTTCCTCAAGCTTTTTCTCTATTAAAATATAATCTAATCACAGTAGAAGATACTCAAAGGGAATTCAGGGGCCTGGGATGATCTCTATCAATCCTAATTTTCTTGTTGGATTGCTACTTGATCAATCCATCAAAATTGTTTGAGGTACTTACTCTGGAATAGAATATCTTTTTCTATATTTTCCCTCAAACTAAATTTTTCAATTTAACATGTCAATAGAGTATGACTTGTAAATTCTATCAGACTCCTTGAGGGGTAAGATAACTAAGAAATGCATGAATTCATAGACAACACACAGGTACATGAGGAAGGATGGTTGGGGGAAAAATACAGTAGGACACAAAAATAAAGGACAACATATTTTTTAAGTACATACCACAGAGATCCTAGTGTTTCCGGGATTCAGGCAGATCACTAGATGATGGGATTGGCACACACACATACAAGTGTCTTCACCTCCTGTACTCCAACACCACATTGTTTACGTAGGTTTGTGTTTTCCTTAGCCAGCCTGTGATCATTGCTGGAGAAGAATAACAGGGTCTCTTTTTCCCTTTCCACTCAGCGACTTTTCAATTTCTGCTACTTCCTCCCGCCCAGCTCTGAGAAGATTGCCTCTCCTCCTTCATAGGGAACACACTGCAATCACTATAACATCATTAACCTCTAACTTAGCAAACCCAACACAAATGGTCTCATCCTTTCCTGCCATCTCCAGGGTCTATACCAGCCCTCTGCTTATTTCCTCCTTGACTGTTCTTCATCCTCACCCTCTATTCTGTCTTTCCTGGCTGGCTCTTATTCTGGGAAATATGAAACAAAAAAACAAAACAAAACAAAACAAAAAAAACCTTCACATCTTACCTCTCTGTAGATAAAGAACACAGACACGGGCCTCTCATCCATTTAACATCTACCGAAGGGTTATTACATATCAAACACTATTCTAGTAATATGGCAGAATGGTAGAAAGTGTGAAACGTATTGATCTTGCTAATTTTGCTCCTCCTTTTGTTTCCATTACCATCTGTTTCCCAAATGATATGGATAACTTCTTGCGAGCCCCAGATAGCTTATAATATTAACTAAATCTAATTTCTAGGTACCAGTTAGGATTGCATAGTTGTCATTATATAGCAACAAATAATAAAGCAAAAAGATTTATTATCAGGCTTAGATTACATGCACCTGAGAAAGCTATCTATTCCGGCTAATGGAGGTATCGGCACGGCCATCTTCTGTGACCAGTATGATTCCCTGCAGTTATCCAGGCTATCAGGCAAGAGAGAAGGTTGAACATGGGGGAAACAAAGTCCCTCTGGAAACCATGAAGATGAGGTTCGGCCTCCCCTGCCTCTTGTAATCATGACTTAAATGTCATAGCTACACTTACCCCATAGCTGCACAGCCGCTGGGCTTGCTCTTGGAGGAGCTGATCAAGATCTGGTGAGCGATACAGTAGCCATAGGCCTGGGTCCTGCCACACATCCACTAAACCAGCAGATAAACAGCAACAACCTTTGTTAATTGCCAGTGTCTGGTGCCCAGCACTCACCTTCAGAATGTATACACCTTTACCTTGGCTCTTTAAATAGTCAACAAAACAGTATGGCCAATGCTAACGCGAAGCCATATAAGGAAGAGAATTCTAAGCCACAGCAGGAGCATTGCCACAAGTTCCAGGCCTGTCTTGAGATTTGAGGCTAGTTAAACAATGAGATCCTGTCTCAACCAACTAAAGATAGTCAGGAAGAGATTTCTGGTAAATTGCTGTAATGAAGAGTCAAAGGTATCTCACAGAAAGGCACCTGCTTTAAGGCCTTGATCTCTGGGGTAGTGGTATGCTGGCCCTTTAAAAGTTGGTGCTTAGCCAGAGAGATTTTGAGGTCCTTGGGGACAGGTTTTCAAAAGGCACTGCGGAATTCCAGCCTCTTTCCGTCTTTCTAATTTCTAGCTGTGCATTCACTGTCTCCAACACATACTCCCAACATTACCCCCCTGCCATGAGGGGATGTCGCCAAGGACAGGCCCTTGCCCAGCCTGCCACTGTGCCATTTTTTGACTTTGAACCTCTAACTCAATAAAACTTCTTTTTTCCCCCTAATAGAATTGCATTGTTTTTTGGCCTTTTGGCTAAGATTAAGTGTATAAAGTTTATTACCTTGGGTATTTTATTGCAATAGTATCAAACTTAGAAACACAGCAACATGATTCCCTATATCAGTTGGCATAAAGTCACCAGCTTGTTCAATATACATATATATGTATTGAAAGACCCCTACCTAGCAGCATTAAGTTAGCAGCAGCAATAACGCTATTTTACAAGGCTTAAAGTTTGAGTAGTATAACTAAAAGCTAAGACAGGGGAGTTTAATTTAGAGATAAGGGCTGTGGTCAGCTTAGGGGCAGGGGCGCTGAGCAAGGCAAGATATCTCTGGCCAACCGTCTGGACTGCCAGCAGGGGCGCTGAGCAAGGCAAGATATCTCTGGTCAACCATCCGGACTGTCAGCAGGGGACTTGGGGTCCAAAGGAAGAATGGCACCCTAGATAGGCCAGAATAGCATGTATATCTGATTTCTTGGAAACCACAAAATTGTACTCAGTTTAAACCCGAGCCTTGTTTGAATTGCCCAATCAGAACCCTGTAACTATGCATCTCGCTTCTGTTCCCACGCTTCTGCTTCCCTACCCTATAAAAAACCCACTGTTCCAACCTGAAGGTGCGCAAGTCCTCCGAAAGACTTGTTGCCCGCAGGTACCTGTGTTAACTCAATAAACCTCTTGCTGTTGCAGCCGTATGAGTGGCCTCGCTGTTCCTTGGGAGGGTCTCCCCAGACTGAAAGGCAGCCCACCTTGGGGGTCTTTCATCTTGGTGCGTTGGCCGGGAAGTGGAGACCCCTGCCCAGGGATCACCGACCCACCACATCGGGAGGTAAGCTGGCCAGCGATCGTTCTCTGTGAATATCTGTGCTTCTGTGTTTCTGTGTATGCGCATGCGACCGTATCTGTATCTGTATCTGTACTAGTTAGCTAGCTAGAATCAGTATCTGGCAGATTCGCGGAGAAGCTGACGAGCTTGTACTCCCGGCTGCAGCTCTGGGAGACGTCCCAGAGTGTCTGGGGCCAAATTTGTGGCCCGTCCGTATTCTGTGAATCCTACCAAAATAGGACTGTTTGGGGCACCCCCGCTGTCTGAAGGGTATGTGATTCTTCTGGGAGACGAGAGATCCGGACTCTCGCTGTCTCCATCTGAAATTTTGCTTTTGGCATCACGCCAAAACCGCGCCAGCGCATCTGTATTGTCTGCGTATTTTTGTGCTTAATATGTTCTTTGTTTTGTATATCTGTTTGTACTCGAGTCTAAATCTGGTACCATGGGGCAGTAAGTAACCATCTCTTTGACCCTAACTCTATGAAAATCCAAAAGGAACGCTGACAGCCTGCCCCTCCTTCACTTCCCTAGGCTGTGCTGCTGAACTGCCCTGCTTGCTGTTGCGAGGGGGGAGGGAGCAGGGCTGTTATCTCCTGCAGCACAGCCTGGAGCCAGGCCTAGGCGGGGCAACCAGCTCCAGCTCTGAGCAAACTTCTCAGCAGGATGCAGGGCGGGGCATGGCAGCAACCCTGGCCCGAGTCAGGGAAGGGGGCAGCTGTGGCCCCCACATCTGCAGGTGAGTCCCCTCCCCGGCCCAGCAGCAGCCGCCTTAGCTGTTACCAAGGGCGCCAATGCAGAGACGCTTGAACTGAGTTGAGGCTTCCAGGTGGCCCACCAAACTTGACCTGATGAGTTCCCTGGAGGGAATGCCTCCTGGGGCCTCTGGAATCCCATTCAGAGAAAAGCTGCTAGATTGCTGTGAGTACTGAGGTGGGGTGTGGAAAGCTTGTGCTATACAACTAGGAGCTCACTGTGGACAGAACTGAGGCTGAAGCCAGGTCCTGGGAGGATCCCCAGTGGGGTTCCCTGTGGAAAAGGCTTGTTTTCCTTGGAAAATAAGGTGCTAGAAACTGAATGGCAGCCCCCATCTGCAAATGCCATGTAAAACCTTGTGCCAAAGATCTGTGGCCCTTGCTCAGGGGAAATAGCTGGTGCTAGCGCCAGGGTCACGAAACTAAGGCCTCCTGTGGAGACACATGCCAGCCAGTTGGGTCCAAGTTGGTGCTAATTCCTCCCCACAGGACCCAGTAAGCCTGGGAACCTGCAGTAGGCTATTTCTCTGGGATTGGATACCCTATTAAAAAGCAAAAGGTCCCCTAAAGAACCTGGACCTTTCCGTTTTGGCAGTGGGGCAAGAGATTGCAAGTAAATATCCCTGTGGCTGTTGGTAAATGATGAATGTGGATTCAGGAGTGGCAGGTAATGGAGTAAGCTGACATTAAAAGGGCCTACCAGCTCTGATAACATCTGTCTTCTGGGGATGCTCTATACCAGTCATCATGTGCTGCATCCAGGTAAAAGCCTCTGGTTTAAAAATTGGAAAAATTAAATTAAGTCACTTTAAAATAATATGCTTAAAAAAAAAAAACTACAGATTGTTGGTTTTTATATTTCTTACTATGCAGTGTGTCCAGATGAAAATAAATTCAGGCCTGGCACAGGGCCGGGGCCATATGAACAGCCCAGCTGAGCTTCTAAGCCAGCCCATGTTTAGATCTAAATTTAACACTTGTCTGCTCACAATGCTTGTGATAAGGAGGGGACCCCGCCCACATGGCCACATGGCAAAGATCTGCTAAAGCCTCTCACCCCACCACAATTGCAAGGGGGTGTTACTGAATGATGAAATAGAGATAAAATGGCCCTTTTGACTCTTTATAATGTTTATGGATATTAAAAAAAAAAAAACATGGCAAAGATTCTCATTCATTATTAATATAAAAAGGTGCATTATAGGTTGTTTTCAGATTCTGTCTATAATAATAAAAAGGATGTCGCTAAGTTTTTAAGGTAATATGTTATCTAATTCTGAAAATCCACCATGCTAATGTTCAAAGTAGCTGTAAGCATAAATTGTCAAATGATATTTTTAATCCTGGTCAGTTTTACAGGAATAAGATAAAATCTCAGAATTGTTTAATTTGCATTTCCCTGATGATTAAGGATGTTATATTTAAGCAAATTTTAAATATCTTTCAGTCATTTCAAGTTCATTTTTTGAGAATTTACAGTTTTGGTCTATGACGTAATTGTACTGAAATATTTATTTTTATGAGGATTAAGCTTCTAAATTCCTTATATGGTTTTAACATAATTGATAAAGACACCTTTCCTATTCTACAGGCTGATATTATGTTCTGTTAATTATATCCTTTGTTATACAAAAAGCTTCTCAGTTCTGGAGATTTCAATTACTGATTGTTTCCTTTAATGTCTACGCTACTGAGGCTATGTTCAAAATTCTATTTATATTGTTGCCCTTATGTTAAGGTCTTTAATTTGTTTGGATTTCAGTTTTATGCATAGAGATAAATATGGATCTATTTTCATTCTTCTACATGATAATGTCTAATTAATTCTTAAAGGGAGAAACTGACAGTCAAAATGTTGGGCTCATGGCAAATCTCAGGGGGGGGGCTGCAAGGCACCCCACTAATTCGGCCAAGATAAGAGAGGTTCTCCAGGGGCCAGTTAAAATCTGTGTTCCTTAAATGATTAATAGAAGTTTACAAGCATTTTTACCCAACCTCTGAAGGTCAGCAGACAGCAGTAGTCATGGCCTACATAGGACAGGCAACATCAGATATAAAAAAAGATACAGCAAATAGATGGGTTAAAAGATTATACTTAGTAAAAATTTGGAAAAAAAAAATGTTAAACAAGAGAGAGAGAGAGGCGGAAAAAAAAAAAAGAGACAGGACTCAGACAGATAAGGAGCGAGCCTGGGCAACAGAAGATCAAAGACAAATAAAGAGGGACACTGGAACTGAATAAAGAATACGAACTGGACACCTTACAAACTATAAATTTGGGAAAAAGACAAATAAATGACTCGTTCCTCCCTGGTCACTTCTGAATGTATGACCAACGCCTTTTGTTGACCAAACGAGGGACTTTTGCTTTCGATGCTGTTTTCAGTTCTGCAGGAGACGCAGGCTGCTTGTCTACCTCTGCCTCTACCATGCCCTCCTCACCAGGATGACCACCTCTCCCTGCCTTCACCGCTGAAGAAATCCTCACCTCCTAGCAACTGCCTTGGTGCTGTGCTTGCTCTAAAGCCTGCATGAGCCCTGACTGCTCACTCTACAGTCTTGCTCCCCTCACCCATGTCAGACTGTGATACAGCAGTCACCATGCTACCACAGGTGCCCTCCTGTGCCTGACTACTGCTCCTGTGCTGGGCTGACGTCGATGGACTATGGATCCTACCAGCATCTGCATAAAGGACAGGCGAATGGCAAAATGGCAGACTAAGCTGTGCCAGGCAGAGCCGAAAATGAGGGCGAAGCTTGCCTGGGGCACAAGGCTGGCGGTCCAGGCTGAGCAGGCACACAAGACTGAAGTTCTCACAATGGACACAACCCTGTACATTTGGATAAAGCTGATGCTACAGGATGCAATGGAAACCCGTAAATGCCATGTGATGCCAGCTGGACCAAAACTGACCTCTCCGGCACATTCTCTGGAGTTGAGGATCAACACTCCCGGTGTCTACAGCAGAAGAGATTTGTTTTCATAATACTGAACTTGTCTCTTATGAGAAGGCATGTGTTTCTTAGGGCTGAGTTAAGCTCTTTGTAGTCAATAGACTATTATTGCCACAGTGTTGGGTGCTATTCTCAGGTCTACAGTGGTTCACAATGTCTACCATATAGTTACTTTCAAGCCTCATTCAGACAATTTTGCCAAGAGCTATTCTACACACCCTAGAGGTGTTCTACTATCTTCTCAACAAGGATAGTTTAAAGGATGGTTTATAAACCGCCTGGTACAATTTATAAAAGACAGACTTTCAGCTATCCAAACCTTGGTCCTCACTCAGCAATATCATCAGCTTAAACAATATGACCCAGAACATGTTAAGAATGCCCGCTAGTTGAATAAATGATTTTATTCAAATTCACAAAAAGAAATGGGGGGATGAAAGACCCCTACCTAGCAGCATTAAGTTAGCAGCAGCAATAACGCTATTTTACAAGGCTTAAAGTTTGAGTAGTATAACTAAAAGCTAAGACAGGGGAGTTTAATTTAGAGATAAGGGCTGTGGTCAGCTTAGGGGCAGGGGCGCTGAGCAAGGCAAGATATCTCTGGCCAACCGTCTGGACTGCCAGCAGGGGCGCTGAGCAAGGCAAGATATCTCTGGTCAACCATCCGGACTGTCAGCAGGGGACTTGGGGTCCAAAGGAAGAATGGCACCCTAGATAGGCCAGAATAGCATGTATATCTGATTTCTTGGAAACCACAAAATTGTACTCAGTTTAAACCCGAGCCTTGTTTGAATTGCCCAATCAGAACCCTGTAACTATGCATCTCGCTTCTGTTCCCACGCTTCTGCTTCCCTACCCTATAAAAAACCCACTGTTCCAACCTGAAGGTGCGCAAGTCCTCCGAAAGACTTGTTGCCCGCAGGTACCTGTGTTAACTCAATAAACCTCTTGCTGTTGCAGCCGTATGAGTGGCCTCGCTGTTCCTTGGGAGGGTCTCCCCAGACTGAAAGGCAGCCCACCTTGGGGGTCTTTCAGTATGTGTTATGTGTATATATATAATGTGTGTATATGTATATAATAAATATATATGATATAACTTAAATGGACCTGGAAGGAGTATAATATTTGAATACCTTTAAAGTTGGGAAGATTCATTCAAAAGACAAAATGAAGTATAGCAATTTGTCATAACAAAACAATCTAACCTAGCTTCAGATGCTTATCTTTCAGGAAAATGTGATTAATATATACTCACTTGATGAACAATTAACAAAGATTTTATTAAATGTGATCAAAACATGCTTGTTAATAAATATATAAATCCCACATGTTAAGTATTTTTAATTAATTGAGGAAAGACATTACACGGACACCTGTGGATCCACCCCATTCCCTACAATAACTTTGGGCTACACAGAAGTGGTTTAAATGTACTCTCTAGAAATCGTTTATTGGTGGCCTGAAGATTAATGTCCCAAACTCTGAGTAACCTACATGCAGGTAATAATTTCCCCCCCTTCTGGTTCATCATCTCCACTGCGGTGTTCGCACAAACTCAATAGATTTGTGTGGCTATCTTCAGGAGTGACCTAATTTAAAGCAGATGTCACATCTCACTAAGGGTAAGAAGGCTCTGTTTGTGGAACTGCAGAGGGATTCAGGCAGCCTTGCTCCTGGCAGCCCTGAGGCAGAGCCCACAGGCATGGCCAGGCCAGGCAAGGTTTAAAGAAGTTGTTGACCTGCAGCACACCCAGCCAGCCACCTTCCCTTTGCTCCTCTTCCTTTTTACCACCACCACCACCCCCTCCTCATGCTCCTGGTTCTAAGAAAAGAAGCCAATAAACCAATTCACACTAAGGTGTAAAAAGTTGATAAGACAGCTCAGGGATATTAACAAGGCCATAAGCCAAGAGAAAACATCCCAGCAATGAGATTAGAGGGAAATCTTGAGCCAAGCAGGGAGGAAATGACCTCATCCAGTTCTTTTAAATTGGTTTCTTCCCTGTCCATCACAGAGGACAGCAAGGATGACCACTGTTTTCCTGTGTGTGTGCTCACCTACAGACTCCAGACCTAAGGGAAATTTCAGCCCACAACCTCGGTTTGCTTCCTATGGGCAATTTGAGTATTCTAAATAATGACAGGCAAATGCTACCCTTTCCTGCTTCTGCTTCTGCTGCCCACTGAAACTTCTCAGTAGTATGCTAGGAGACCCCCTCAGAAATCTCCACAAGGAAATAATAAGATGTATCAATCTTTTAGAAAAAGAGATGGGAAGGAAGGAAGATGATAGATGATAGGTAGATAGATAGATAGATAGATAGATAGATAGATAGATAGATGACAAGGGGATAGATAATAAACATATTATAGGAAAAAATATGACAACAAATAGCAACAAAACTATTCAAATAAGAAAACAAAAGGAAATGAACACTGCTCAAAAACGTTTCCTTTGCTAACATTAGCAAGGCCTTCACATAGAGGTTTACACTCACTGGCAGCTAAAACCATGCAAATTCCAGCTTTAGGATTCTCAAAGAAGAATTCTTCATGGCCCAGTTCTACAGGGCTCCTGCCCTGCTGTCTGTTTTCCTCCTTGTGCCAAGCCACCCCGGCCCAGCCTTAGAAAAGCTCAGACACAGCTTAATGCCAAGAGCACTGTATGGGGCCCCAATTTCCGGAGGCCCAGGGTGAAAATAAAACCATGGAATTGTTTGCAAGAGCTTAAGACGATTCCTTTGGCAAAGCTAAACTACGCTTGGAGAAGGAGACAGGAGAACAGCAGGAGTGAGAATTCTATCCTTCGAGCTGCCTAGAAATGACCTCCCTGCTCGGCCCAGCAGTCTGTTCCCCCGCCATGAGAACATCTCCCCCAGGGCAGGGACAGTCATTCGGCTTTCATCTTTCACCCACGTATCATCTTTTTAAATATCTCACTGAATCGTCAGAGACCGGTGGCAATGAGAAAACGCTTTTAATGTAATTTAATATGACTTCAGAAACCACAGCCAGGAGACAAATACATCGGGGGACGCATTTTCCTTCTAGAAAGACCAAAATGTGCTCATCATGAAATCCTCTGTTGCAAGCATGTCTGTCCCAAAAGATTGCAAAACAGAAGCTAGATTAGCCAGCTTCTTCCTCACTAGACAAGACTCACCCTGTCCCTTGGAGCAGACAGCAGCCCAAGTGTTTGCACCCTGACTCACAGGGCAAGCAATGAAGAGCAGAAAGGGAGTTCACATCAAGGAAGCAGGGAAGAGGAGGGCCTGGACCCTCCTCTACCAGCCAGGGCACTGAATCAAGCCTCTTGGAAGAGGAGCCAGCACCCAGCTTGGTGTTTCCCTGCAGTCGGCACAGGAAAAGCAGGGAGCAGCAACACGAACAGACACTGGCCTTTTTGCCAAACCCTTGGGCAAGCTGGATCCGGTTTCCATTATTTAATTTGATTTGGGGCTGCTGGCTACAACGATGGAAGAGGTCCAAACTCCAATGAATCTCCATGCCCTGTGTGGTTCCCAGGAACTTAAGTTGGTTCTAGTACCTTCACAGCATGGATGCTCAGACTCCATGCCCTCCCTGCTCCTCCACCAACATTCAGTCAGCTTCCATATGGGGCGCTGGAGACTTTCCAGCTACAGAACGCCAGGAGTTAAATATGAATTGCTTATTCTTACGCAGACCTGAGCAGAAACTGGCACGGCGGCCTGGTGCCAGTCCCACAGCGGCATGAGGAGCCTCAGACGTGTAGAGTCTCCAGAGCCTCAAGGTCTCATACAATCTCTCTCAAAGGATCATTTTAAAGAGTAAAATTGGTCCTTAAAAAATAATAAAATCTATTTACTTAATCACCATCCATCTTAAGACTCCCTCTGTCTTAGCTCTAGCAATTAGAAACATATCAATTTCCAGTTCTGTGTGATGTCTGCATGGTGAAAGATGAGCAAACAGGACTTTGCTCTTGGCTGGTAATAAAGTGTATCACAGATCCAATGCTCCCAGGTAGAAATTTCATGTGTGATACATTGAATCTACTGACACTCAACGGTAAGCTTATAAAAGATTAAAAACATCATGAATGACCAAATAAATACATGTTTGTTGAAGAAACAAAGTCAGAATGATCAAGAAATTCTCCGAACTGGAAGTTTTTAAAAAGTAAATTTACACTACTTCAAAATATCTACCAGCAAAGTTTTTTTAGCGACATCGTTAAGAAGTTACAGAATAAAATATATTGACTTGAACTGTCTTTTCTAATGAAATTTAATGAACAAAAAGATGACCATTATCTCATAAGTTCAAGTTTTCATGACAGAGATGAAGAAAATTGCTCAGCACATGGTTTTCTGGCAGGACTTTTTGGTAAGCTTGCTATAATGGCAAAGGTCCTCCTGGTGCTGGTAGCATCTGTCTGTCACCATCTGGTCTTGGTGCCCAGCAGTGTAGACACAGACACATCTGGGATGAGGTACATCTCAGAACAATTGCCTGTCTGAAGCACACTAGCACTTTGTTGGTTCAGCCAAATGGTTCCCATGGAAACGTGTCCTATTAAGAATAGTATGAATTCTACTTGCATGGAACCAGTGAGTGCCCACTGTCAACAAATGCAAATTGGTGGATATTGCTAGAAAACAGAAGTCTCTGAGTAAAGGTGAGAACCAGTTGCAAATCAACATCCTATGAAAAGCAGATTCTGATGAAATTCCGTAGGCAAACAGTGTTCCGCAGAGACTACAGAAAAGCCGAACAAGGGTGGCTTTTTAAATTTACAGCATTCTAATTTTACCCAAGCTAAATAATTGTATGCTATTATAATAATACACACGATTACTAGGTAATAATAGGGTTGCATTCATATACTAAGCACTTACAAACTGCGAGTGCAGTGGCATTTGTAGGAATGATTATCTACCATGTTTGCATTTGTAGGAATGATTATCTACCATGTTTGCAAAAAAAGAGGGGGGGGAGGGGAAATTGCCTCTGCTTTTGCATGCCCGTGCGTCTTTCACAACTCAATTTTCCAACATCCTTTGGGAGCAAAAATGGCAAAGAGGTGACTTAACCAAACAGAAGCAAACATGAGGGGAAGCATCTGCTATTTGTAAAGGGATCTTGGTTTATGAAAAGAACATGAGCGTAGGGGTCAGACTACTTTGGGTTGGAATCCTGGCTGTTAGTCACAAGCCGTGTGACCCCGGGCAAATGACCCAGTCACTCTTTTCCTCATCTGTGGAACCAGAGATAATAATACCCCTCCAGAAAGATGACGTAAATATTAAGTCAGGGAACGCATGCTGAGAACGCATCATGTGGGGGGAACGTTCGTAAATGCTCATAGACATCTGGTTTTCTTCTTTCCATAGAGTCGGCTCTTTGCTTCAGAGCCACAGCTGACGCAGGGAAGCACAAGTGTCTCTGTTCTCTGCACCCCAGCCCAGCCCATCCGACTACCCCATGTTCTCCAGGTATTCAGGACAATCCGCAAAGTTTTGTACAACAGCCCCCTCTTATACTCTTCGCGTGAAGGGAAAATTGCAACCTCTAATAGCTAAGATTTCGATAAGTTAAAGGGCACCCTACTGCCAAAGAAAACAACTGTTTTTAGGAGGGTCGTTGGGATTTTGTTTTTTTGTTTTTTGTTTTTGTTTTTTGCCAACTTCGTATTTATCGGAAAACAGCATCAAGATGAAGTGATATGTGAGATTAGATAAAATAAAAGCCAGCTGAATTATTTGATTTCCCCTGTTCTGGAAACAAGCATAGTAATTGGTGCGGTAGAGACTACAAGGAAATGTTTGCAGATTGTCCTAACTGAACAATGGTCCCAGGTGCCTTCCTCCCAGGGAGCTCTGGGCTTTTTAATGTCGAAAGCACACCACTAGTAGTGCTGAGAATATATTTGCCCTACTTTAGAAGCGCTGGAGCTCTCTCAGGCCACTAAGGGGGCAAAAGCTCTCCTCTGAAAGCTCTTCTCAGGGCTTCCCCCTTAGGACGTGCTTTAGTTCAATAAGGGAAATGCAATCCACCTGGAAGATTTATTACACATTTCCAAAAGATAGACATTTACTCTCTCCTCATCACCAAGATTAGGCACAATTATGTCATTAACCTTCCAAACATTCCTTTCAGAGGGTGCTGAATTTCCTAATAACCATTATGGTCAAGCGGAGGTCAGAGGTAAACAAAAGGTTAAGTATCAGAGAGTCTAGGGTCATATAACTTCACAGGCTGAAGCTGTGATAGCAATCTCAGTCCCCTGGCTAATTCCACCTCTTTGGATGCCTACAGACTTTTGGTTCCTGATGTTCCTGGGTCATGGAGAAAGTAAAAATGAGACAAACAAAATTGTCAAAAAACAGAAGAAACAGCTTTTAAACCTGCTCCATCATGACTGTGGCATGCCTACAAGAGACTGAGACATGACAGAGATAGCCAGAGCTGAAAAAAAAAATCTAGACCAAACTCAGAAGTCCATTCAACAAGGGCCAGCATCCTAGAGAAGGGTAGCATCTGCTGGTACCCATGAAAATCCATGTATATTTTCTCTCAAGCTCCATGTGCTCTCATCTCCTATCTAGGGCATTGGCAGAAAAAGTCTCTCCCTTTACTAAGTAAATAATCCAATTTGCAACTCAGATTCTAAGTTTAGGAAGGCAAAATATACTTAGGTTCTACTGAACTGTGTGTACTGTGTCTTATTTAATCTTTATAACAACCTGCTAGCTATATGCTATGCTTCTGTTTTAGCAAAGATTACTCGCAGACCCTGAAAGATTAAGAATTTACAAAGCAACAGAAGCAAAACCAGTATGGCACTGATGAAAAATGAGTATGTAGACCAAAGGAACAAAACAGAGGGTCTTGAAATAAATTCCCATAGCTACTGCCACCTAATCTTTGATGGAGGTATCAAATATATATATATTGGAGGTAGACAGTAACAACCTCTTCAATAAACAGTGCCAAGAAAATTGGATTTCCACATGTAGACAAATGGAAGTAGATGTTTATCTTTCGCCTCGCCCAAAATTCAATTCGAAATAAGTAAAAGGCCTTAATGCAAGACTTGAAAGTCTACACACTGCTTGAGGAAAGCATAAATAAAACACTTCAAGATATAAGAAAGACTATCTAAAAAGGAATCCAGTGGTTCACTCAAGAACTGACAAATAGGATTTCATGTCCTTAAAAAGCATGTAATTAAAAGCATGCAAAGCAATCAGTATAGCAAGAAGACAGCCTTCAGAGTTGGGAAAAATCTAGGCCAACTACATATCAGACAGGAAATTAACATCTAGAATATATTAAAAATTCAAAACTTAAACAACCAACATCGTCTAATCAATAAAATAATTGAATGAATCATTCTAAAAAGAAAACATTAAATAGCCAACAAATACTTGAAAATTTTTTAGCATCCTTAGCTAATTGGGAAAATACAAATCAAAACCTTTTTGAGATTCCATCTCAACCTGGTCAGAAAAACAAACAACAGTTCATGCAGAGGACACTGTGGGAAAAGAGTGAATCTTATTCTTCCTGGTAGGAATGTCAGCTTGGGCCGCCAACGTGGAAATCATCTCAGAGGTTCTTAAGAAAACTAAGACTTGAGCTTGGACCAAATGATGCAACTATTGTCCTGTGTACAGACACCAAGCATGCTAACTCAGCACAGCCATGTATGTTCCCTAGTTTACCATCCACAAAACCAGGAAATGGAATCAGCCTAGGGCCTGTCAACAAAGGGAGGGATCAACGAAAACCATTTGGCCATGAGGAAGGATAAAATCATGACATCTGCAGCAAAATGGGTGGAACTGGGAATCATATGAAGCAAAAGAATCCAGACTCGGGAAGATAAGATTATAGTTTCTTTTCTCTCAAATGTGTAATCCAGAATGACATCTGCGGATGGAGGAGCATATACAAATAGGGAACTAAAGTAAGAAGGGGATTATAAAATGTGGAGAAATGATCAAGAGGGAAGGAGAGGAGAATAAGAGAGAGTAATGAAATACACATGTCATGACAGAAGAAGGGGGTTCCCTGAGGGAGGGGAAGAGCACCAGGAAGAAGGGAAAGAGGATGAGTGAAGTCAGTCGGTGAGGGGATGAATGAGAAAGAAGTATAAGGACATTTTCAATATGAAAATTCATTAGAAATTCTGTGTACTAATTTTAAAAAATAATTTAAAAATAACATTTAAAGGAAAGAAAAAGAATGAGCAATGAACCCATGAAGTTAACTCATCATGGTCTATTATTCCAAGGTTGATGACCTTTGTGCTGTGTTTTAATTTTCTTACACAGAGACCTTAAGTTAACGGCTTAGTTTCAACACTCAGCTTTGTCTCAAGACCAAGACCAGCATTTCTCAACCTGTGGGTTGCAACCCCTGTGTGGTCAACCAACCCACCTAAGACCATTAGAAAACAGATATTTATTCCCACCAGCAATGGATGAGTGTTCCCCTTACTCCACATCCTCTCCAGCATAAACTATCATTGGTGGTTTTTGATCTTAGCAATTCTGAAAGGTGTAAGATGGTATCTCAGAGTTGTTTTGATTTGCATTTCCCTGATAGCTAAGAAAGCTGAACATGTCCTTAAGTATCTTTTGGTCATTTGAAATTCTTCTGTTGTGAATTCTCTGTTTAGTTCAGTACAGCATTATTTAACTGGGTTATTTAGAATTTTAATGTATAATTTCTTGGGTTCTTTATATATTCTGGGGATCAGTCCTTTGTCTGATGGGTTGGTGAAGATCTTTTCCCATTCAGTAGGCTACCCTTTTGACTTATTGACTGTGTCCTTTGCTTTACAGAAGCTTCTCATTTTCAGGAGGTCCTATTTATTTATTGTTGCTCTCAGTGTCTGTGCTACTGGGGTTATATTTAGGAAGTGGTCTCCTGTGCCCATGCATTAAGGGCTACTTCCCACTTTCTCTTCTAAAACTTGTGCAACCACTTTAGAAATCAGTATGGCAGTTTCTCAGAAAATTGGGAATCAACCTACCTCAGGATACAGTGATAACGCTCTTGGGAATAGGCCCAAAATATGGTCAATCATACTACAAAAGCATTTGTTCAACTATGTTCATAGCAGCATTATTTGTAATATCCAGAACCTGGAAACAACCTAGATACCCCTCAACTGAAGAATGGATAAAGAAATTGTGACACATTAGAATACTACTCAGCGGTATAAAACAATGACATCATGAATTTTGCATGCAAATGGATGGAATTAGAAAACACTGTCCTGAGTGAGGTAACCCAGACCCCAAAAAATCAATATGGTATGTACTCATTCATAAGTGGATAGTAGCCATAAACAAAGGACATTGAGCCTATAGTCCATGATCCTAGAGAAGCTAAGTAATAAGGTGAACCTAAAGAAAAACATATATTGACCCGCCTGGAAATTGGAAACAGACAAGATTGCCTGACAAAATTGGGAGCACAGGGGTGGGGGTAGAAGGAAATGGAGAAGGGGAAGGTTGAGGAGAACTTGAGTGAATGGGATAGTCGAGATGGAGGAAGGACAGAGATGAGAGCAAGGAAAGAGATATCTTGATTAAGGGAGCCATTATGGGGTTAGCAAGAAATATGGCTCTAGAAAAATTCCCAGGAGTCCACAAGGACATCCCCAGCTAAGACCCTAAGCAATAGAGGAGAGGGTGCCTGAACTGGCCTTGCCCTGTAGTCAAACTGATGATTATCTTAAATATCACCATAGAACCTTCATCCAACAACTGATGGAAACAGGCAGAGACCCACATCGGAGCACTGGACTGAGCTCCCAAGGTCCAGTTGAAGACTAGAAGGGGTGAGAATATGAGCAAGGAGGTCAAGACCATGAGGGTTTCACCCACTGAGACAGTTTGTCTGAGCTAATGGGAGCTCACCAAATCCAACTGGAGTGGGAAGGAACAAGCATAGGACCAAACTAGTCCCTCTGAATGTGGTTGACAGTTGGGGCACACTTAGGAGCCACTGACAGTGGCACTGGGATTTGTCTCTACTACATGTACTGACTTTTGGGGATTCTATTCTCTTCGGATGTATACCTTGCTCAACCTAGATGTAGTAGGAAGGGCCTTGGACTTGTCACAGGGCAGGGCATCTTGTCCTCTCTTTGGAATGGAGGGGAAAGGGTGGGAGAGTGTGTGGAGGGAGTGGGAGGAGAGTAGGGAGTGGGAATTTTTATTGGTAATTTTTTTAAGTAATAAAATAATAAAACAGATATTTACATTGAGATTTTTAACAGCAGCAAAATTACTGTTATGACATAACAACAAAAATAATTTTATGGTTGGGGGTCACCACAACATGAGGAGCTGTATTGAAGGGTCACATTAGGAAAGTTGAGAACCACTGCTCTAGACCATGGCTCAAGTGATACACTTGAAGCAGATTCAATTCACCCTTGGGAATTTATTTGCCTCTTCCCAAACATACCAGGGAAAGACTACACAGAGCAGATGTGTGCCCAACTGGCCACAGGACCCGTGGGAGGCCTTCCATGCAGAGACTATGGTATTATAGAGCTGTACAGATGCTCCCAGACCTCAGGGTTCTCTGTAGGAATAGCATCTACTGCTACTCTTCCTAGAAACGACAAACTCACACAAGCTCATCTTGAAGCAAGAGGGCCCTCCGCATCTTCTGACCCTGGCTTAGGTACCCATCTCTGCCTCTAGACTGTGCAGGGTGTAGAAGGATCAATCATCCATGTCCATCATCGTTAACACGTGGAGCAGAAGAAAATGCTTAGTTAGGAGTCAGGGTTGGGCCATCTGTCCTGTGCACTGCAAATGCTTAACTGCAATCCGGGTTTCTCCACCCTCAGATGGTAGCAATGTCCCTCCCCAAGACGGAACTTCAAAGTCCAGACGCTGCTGGAGTCCCCAGGAAGACAAGACCACACCACCAAGAATCAGCCATCTTAGCAGCCAGCAGGAGCCCATCCTCATGACAGCACCACCCTCCGTCACCCCAGAGAAAGAAAGAAGATAGCACCCTGCAGGCATCCTCAGAATAGGAGGGGAGGGACAGTAACTGAGAGTGCTGCTTTGGAAAATTCTGCAGATAAAAAATTCAAAAGCATATTCTCCAGTGATAGAGTTGGGCATCTTTAAAATGTGTGTGTTGTGTGCATCTATTTCTTCCATTTAATCTTCTTAACAGATAAGTTACAGAACCGGGAAAATGCAATTTTCCATTTCTGCTCATAAACCTGGTTTTGGTGCAAAGAGTCAGAGAAGAAAAGGAGGGGGGTGTATATGGTTTCCTTTCGCACTGTGCTGAGCACCAACAGATAGCATGGGTTTCTAAAATGGTACAGGAAAATGTTCCTTGGTGAAGCGCTTATTGGATCTTATGAAACTTTTAATTTTTGGAGTTTTTGTCTTTATTCCTTGAAGAAAATCATGAGATAATATTATAAAATAAAATGGAATACAGTGTGACA
Source organism: Microtus pennsylvanicus (assembly GCF_037038515.1). Lineage (NCBI taxonomy): Eukaryota > Metazoa > Chordata > Mammalia > Rodentia > Cricetidae > Microtus > Microtus pennsylvanicus. Next base: position 22,021,481 of record NC_134580.1, on the reverse strand, counting down.
ATATAAAAATTGTTTTAGGTATATGCAATATGTTTCCACTTTTTTCTAATTTTAATTTTTAAAGCCTGGATCAATCAATTCTACACTGACAGGATCAAGCTCCTCAATTTGTCTGTGATTCAACACTGCATTACAGGACACACTATCTTAGTGCAGGGCCCACATCTTCCTAGCATTTCCTGCTATAGCCTATGACTTTCTTTTTTATTATTATTAAAAAAATTTAATACAATCTTTTCTTATTTTGCATAGTTATCCCCATTCCCACTCCCTCCCCTCCTCCTGGTCTGCCTTTCCCCCTACCCTACACCCCACATCCACTCCTCAGAAGGGTAAATCAACAAAGTCTGACACTTCACTTGGAGGCAAGACCAAGGCCAGCCCCCCCCCCCCCCCCTATATCTAGGCTGAGCAAGGTATCCCTCCAAAGAGAATGTGCTCCTAGATGCCAGTTAAAGCACTGGGGATAAATCCTGGCCCCACTGACAGTGGTCCCACATACTGTCCAAGCCTCACAACTGTCCCCCACATTCAGTAGGCCTAGTTTGGTCCTATGCAGATTCCCCTGCTATCAGTCCAGAGTCAGTGAGCTCTCACTAGCTCAGGTCAGCTATTTCTGTGGGTATCTCCATCATGGTCTTGAACCCTTTACTCATATTATCGTTCCTCCCTCTCTTAAACTGGTCTCTGTTAGCTCGGCCCAGTGCTTCTCTGTAGATTTCTGGATCTGCTTCCATCAGTCACTGGTTGAAGGTTCTATGACAATTAAGGTAGTTACCAATCTGATTACAGGTAACAGCCAGTTTAGGTATCCTCTCCACAGTTGCTTAGAGTCTTCACTGTGGTCATCCTTGGGGATTCCTGGGAATTTCCCTACTGCCCTGCTTCTCACTAGACCTTTTATGGCTCTCTCAATCAAGATATCTCTTTCCTTTCTATCCCTCACTGTCCGTCCCCCTTCTTGAGCATCCTGTTCCCTCATGTTCTCCTCCTCTCTCTCCTTCTTTTCTCCCCCACCCCTCCCCTTCTACCCTCACTTCTCCCACCCTCCTGATTTTCTCAGGAGGTCTTGTCTGTTTTCCCTTCCCAGGGGGATCCATGTTTGTCTCTCTTAGGGTTCTCCTTGTCGCCTAGCTTCTCTGGGATCATAGACTATAGGCTGATTATCCTTTGCTTTACATCTAATCTCCACTTATGAGTGAGTACATGCCATGCTTGTCTACCTGGGTCTGGGCTACCTCACTCAGGATGGTTTTTTTCTCTAGTTCCATCCATTTGCATGTAAATTTCAAGATGTCATTTATTTTTACTGCTGAGTAGTACTCCATTGTGTAAGTGTACCACATTTTCTTTATCCATTCTTCAGTTGAGGGGTATCTAGGTTGTTTCCAGGTTCTGGCTATTACAAATAATGCTGCTATGAACACAGTTGAGCAGATGTTCTTGTGTTATGAGCATGCATCCTTTGCGTATATGCCCAAGAGTGTTATTGCTGGGTCCTGAGGTAGATTGATTCCCAATTTTCTGAGAAATCACCATACTGATTTCCAAAGTGACTGTAAAAGTTTGCACTCTCACCAGTAATGGATGAGTGTTCCCCATACTCTACATCCTCTCCAGCATAAGCTATCATTGGTGTTTTTGACCTTAGCCATTCTGACAGGAGCAAGAGGTTTTTTTCAGAGTTGTTTTGATTTGCATTTCCCTGATGGCTAAGGATGTTGAGCAATTCCTCAAGTGTCTTTTGGTCATTTGAGTCATGACATCTACTAGTTCTCGTGTTTCTCGGCTAAGTTTCTGTCTGGCAGACCTGTCCATTGGCATGAGTTTAGGGTATTGAAGTCTCCTACTATGAGTGTGTGGAATTTGATGTGCAATTTAAGTTTTAGTAATATTTCTTTTACATATGTGAGTGTTCTTGTATTTGAGGCATTATATATTCAAAATTGAGACTTCATATTGATGAATTTTTTGTGTGGTGAGTATGAAGTGTCCTTCTCCATTTCTTTTGATTGACTTTAGTTTGAAGACTATTTTGTTAGATATTAGGATAGCTACCCCTGCTTATTTCTTAGGTCTATTTGATTGGAATATCTTTTTCAAACCCTTTACTCTGAGGCCATGTTAGTCCTTGAGGTTGAAGTATATTTCTTGTATGCAGCAGAAGGATGAATCTTGGTTTCATATCCATTCTGTTAACCTGTGTCTTTTTATAGGCAAATTGAGTCCATCACTATTAGGAGATATTAGTGGCCAGTGATTGCTTATTCCTGTTATTTTTGGTGGAAGTGTTTGTGTGCTTTCCTTCTTTGGTGTTTGCTAGTGTAAGGTGTGAGGTTACTTGTTGCCTGTGTTTTCATGGATGCGGCTAACTTCCTTGGGTTGGAGTTTTCCTTCTAGTACTTTTTATAACCTTGGATTTGTGCATAGGTAATGTTTAAATTTGGTTTTGACATGGAATATCATATTTTCTCTATGGTGATTGAAGGTTTTGCTGGGTATAGTAGTCTGAGCTTGCAACCATGAACTCTTAGTGTCTGCAGCATATCTGAGCAGGATCTTCTAGCTTTCAGAGTTTTCACTGAGAAGTCGGGTATACAAGGAACTTCTGCAACTCATAAACACTTTCAGTAATGTAGCAAGACACAAGATTAACTAAAAAAATCAGTACCCCTGCTTTACACAGATGATAAATAGGCTGAGAAAAAAATCATAGAAACATCTCCCTTCACAATAGCCACAAATAGCATAAAATATCTTGGAGTAACTCTAACCAAACAAGTGGAAGATCTGTGTGATAAGAACTTTAAATCTTTGAGTATTACACAGCTGAAAAAAAATAATGATGTCTTGAAATTTGTGGACAAATGGATGGATCTAGAAAACATCATACTGAGTGAGGTAACCCAGACCCAGAAAGACAAAATCATATGTACTCACTCATAAAGCAAAGAAAAACCAGCCTACAATTCACAATCCCAGAGAAACTATACAACAAAGTGGACCCTAAGAGAGACATACATGCATCTAATATGCATGAGAAGTAGAAAAAAAAAGATCTCCTGAGTAAATTTAGAACATGGGGACCATGGGAGAGGGTTGAAGGGGAAGGGAAAGGAAGGAATGGGAGCAGAGAAAAATGTATAGCTCAATAAAATCAATTAAACAAAAAGAGAAGTCAGGAATAATTCTGATGAGTCTACCTTCATATGTTATTTGGCCTTTTTCCTTTGCAGCTCTTAATATTCTTTCCTTATTCTGTATGTTTAGTATTTTGAGTATTATATGGTTAGGGGACTTTTGTTTCTGGTCCAGTCTATTTTGTGGTCTGTGAACTTCTTGTACCTTCATAGGCATAGTCTTCTTTAGGTTGGGAAAGTTTTCTTCTATTAGTTTGTGTATATATTCTGTGCCTTTAAGCCGTACTTCTTCTTCTACCCCTATTACTCTTAGGCTTGGACTTTTCATGGTGTCCCACATTTTCTGAATGATTTGTGTTAAGGATTTGTTGGATTTAACATTTTCTTTGACCCATGAATCTAATTCCTCTATTGTATCTTCAACTCTTGAGATTCTCTCTTCCATCTCTTGTAATCTGTTGATTGCATCTGTGTTTCCTGATTGTTTACCCAGATTTTCCATTTGAAGAATTCCATCTGTTTGTGTTTTCTTTATTGCCTCTATTTCAGTTTTCAAGTCTTGAACTGTTTGAGCTATTTGCCTCACCTATTTGTTTTTTCTTGGGTTTCTTTAAGAGATTTATTAATTTCTCCCAATTTTTTGTTTGTCTTTTCCTCCATTTCTTTAAGGGAATTTTTCATTTCCTCTTTAAAGGTCTCTATCATCTTCATAAAATTATATTGAAGATTGTTTTCTTGTGCTTCTTCTGAGTTAGGATGTTTAGTGGATAAATGCACATATTTTTAACTTATACATTGATTTCATGCTGAAATTGTAATATTTTTACATATTCTATTAAAATATTAAATAACTTTAAAATTTTAATTTTAGATTTTTTTCTCTAGTGTTAAGGATCAGGCCAGTGTTCTAACACTGAATTATACATCTCCAAACTAATTTTAGATTTTTTTTAAAAGTGGCTGAATAAAAACATCCCAAAGATACCAACACCCAAATCCCCAGGATGTGTGAAAATGCTGTATTAGTAGCAAAAGAACCTTTGCATCGAGGACAGAGCCAAGTACAGTGAGATAAGAGATCCAGCATTACGAGGATACTAAGGAGGAAAATTTAACTGCAGTAGGTAACACTGTTAGGGCTGATGATGGAGAACTGGCCACAAAGGAAAGCATGGAAGTGTCTTCTAAACCAGCATTGTCATGGAAACAGACTGCCTCTGAAGCGTCTAGAGGGAAGACAGCTGAGCCAACATCTTGATTTTTAAGACTGTGATTTCCAAAACTGTAAGAGAATTAACGTGTGTTGCTTCAATCCAGTGTGGCAACTTGGATTGAAACAAGTTACCTATTACTACTTTTGCAGTAGCGGTAGGCAATTCATCCATGTGGCTACTGGGAAGTCTGAGAGATGAGAGACTCCCATTTGTCCCATGTTGCATTTCTAGAGCACAGTATGCTATGGAATCTGCTCCCTGTTGCTTTAACCCTGTGTGATGCTCGCATTCCCCTGCACCAGTGTTGTCAATGGCAACCAAGTGCGTGGAATGAAGGCGAATCCCGCTTGCTTCTGATACATCTCCATAACTTCCCATTTCCAGGCTTTGCGGTCTCATCAGCACCAAACTATCCTCTGAAGACATCATCTCTCAACCCACCTGGTCTAACTCTGCCTTCAGATTTTTCTTATTTTCCATTTTTTGCCTGTTTCCTTGTGTGTCCCCTGTGCCTTAAATATATTTTATTTTTCTTCATGTCACTCATTTTAATTTGCAAAATACTGTCCACCCATCAGAATCTAGTCTAAATTCCAGGCAGCCTTCCACTACTCTCAGAAGTAGCCCACAAAGGCTGTTTGCACACTTGCCACTAGCCCCAGCACCATCATCTCCAGCCTAGACCAGACATGTGTCTGTCCTGAGCATTCCCAAAGACAGGGGCCTCCACCTTGGCCCTAGTTCCATTGACTGTGTCCTGGCAAAGTATCCTGAAGCTTAACCTTCAGTGTGATCACATCTTGAGATAGGGTCCTTACCACCAGGGTCTTTAACCCTTGCTATAAGAGTTAAATAAGTTCATAGGGTGGGGTCTATTTCTAATATAAGTGGCTATATAAGCTCATACTCAGGGCCTCTCCCTCCCTCCCTCCGTCCCTCCCTCCCTCCCTCTCTCTCTCTCTCTCTCTCTCTCTCTCTCTCTCTCTCTCTCTCTCTCTCCCTCTGTCCTCTCTCTCTTTTTCTTTCTCCCTCTCTCCCTGCTTTCCACCTCTTTCTCCCTCGGCCATCTCCATCCCACTTTCTCCACTTCCCCGACTCCCATGACATAGGAAAAGGAAACCATTCGTAACCTAGGGAGACAGTCCTGACTCTGCACTTGGCCTCTAGGCTTAAAACAAGCTCTAGGCAGAAAACTGTGCTTCCCAAAAGCTCACAGTTCACCCTGTCGACTGCAGCAGAACCAGGACGAGAAGGCAGCCTCTGGGCACTTTCTCTAGTGCTGCTCGGAGCTCTACTTTGCACATCAGTGTTTCTGTACTGAGATTTATATATTTGTGGGAATAAAGCATTTTAATTAACACTAACTTCAAATCAATCACATAAAAGCACGCATACTAAGGGGAAAGGCAAGTTAAACTGTTGGGCAATCAACTCCAACATCATAGGGTCCTTGGTTATATTTGTAGGCAATAACGGCTCTTTTCTTAATGCCTGCATGGCACTGGCTGCCAACTCTGAGAACTGTGGAATACTTTACCGTAAATTAATGTGCTAAAGTAGGGCAATTTTACTACCTTATAAGAGATTCATTTTAGCCCATTGCTCTTGGCCTGAAGTTTGTCTCCAAATGATTCATGTTGAAACTGGACAGAAAATGAGTTCATCTTTTCCAGTCATCAGTCCCCTCGTTCCCTAAGACCAGTCAGGTTCCAATCATTTATGTCAACAGTGTGGCCCCTCAGAGTGCGCCCCGAGCCCTGTGGGGTTCCATCCCAGTGCTCTACCTCCACTTATACCATAGTACAAATCTGCTGTCCAGACGCCCCACATATCTGCCTGGCTGACTGAAAATCTGAGGGTTCTACAGACCTTCCACCGGGATCAAGAACTCACTAGAATGCCTCATGGGACTTGGACAACACTTAAGTAACTATCACATTTATTATATTGAACGCATGTCACACAGCCACATGAGAGAAATCTGTAGGGAGGTGGAGAGGGAGGAGGCTTCCTGACCTCTTTGAACACACCACCCACGCAGCACCTTGATGTGGTCACCCACATAGAAGCTCCCGAAGTCTACAGGTCATGTGGAAGTTTCATGGTATGAGCATGAGTAATTGGATTGCTACCTTGGTATTTGAACTAAACATCTATCAGTCCCCTTCTCTGACACCTGGAGTTGAGGAGGTGGGGCTGGAAATGCCAAGCTTTCTAGTTGGAGCTGAGTCTTTCCAGAAGTTACCCTCCCCTCTGACATTATCCAGAGCATAGTGAGAGTCACCACATCACAGCAAAAGGTGTCCACATCATCTGACCACTCAGGAAATCCCATGGTCCTAGACACTCCCAAGAACTTGGGAGCAAAATCCAAATATATAATCCCATTAAGCCACATCAGAAACCATCTTCCATTCATACAGAAATACACAGGCCACATTATTTTGGTCAATCCACATAACAGCATGAGGGAAGTTAGTAAAAACAATTGTTTGTCACTATTTTGTAGATGAGGACATTCTTAAAGGTAGGTTATGATAAAAGAAGAATTCAAATTCCTACTCTCACAATATCTAAAATTGTCTTTAAGTGAATGCAGCTTACACACTGCTGGGTCTAAAAGGAATCAAGAGATTTTACCTTAGGGTTTCTATTGCTGCAACAAAACATCATCACCAAAAGCCAGCTGGGGAGGAAAGAATGCATTCAACTTAAACTTCTACTTTGCCGTTCATCATTCAAAGAAAATCAGGACAGGAACTCAAACAGGGCAGGATCCCAGAGGCGGAAGCTGACACAGAAGACAGGAAAGGGTGCTGCTTACTGGCTTGCTCAGCCTTCTTTCTTTTAGAACCCAGGACCACCAGCCTAGGGATGACCCCACCCACCTTGGACTAGGCCCTCCCCCAGTGATCACTAGCTGAGAAAATGCCTTCACAGCTGGATCTCATGGAGGTCTTTCCTCCACCAAGGCTTCTTTCTGAATAGTCTAGTTTGGATCACTTTGACACACAAACCAGCCAGAACAGATTGTGTGCTCAGCACCCAGTTTGTGGACATAGAGAAGGCTGAGAAGGGTTACTTCCCTTGCCCATCCTTGAGCGCTCGCTAGACTGGTGCCACATTCTAAACTGGAGCTTCTTAAAATTTCTCCACTTTTCCCATTTTTTTGTTTGTTTGAGAAAAAAATTTAGATGATATATTCTGATCAAGATTTCCCCTCTCCCAACTCCACCCAGCTCCTCCACACCTCCACACCCACCCAATCCCATGCCCTTTATCTCTTTAGAAAACAAACAGGCAAAACAAAACAAACAAGGCAGAATTTTAAAAACCACATACACACATAGGAGACACATACATACAGTTAAAAAATTAAAAATAAAAAAAATTAAAAAATTAAAATTAAAACACAAAATCAGAAACTATAATACACAAGCAAAATGCCCAATCAAAGCAATATATGACAAAAGTTCTACAAAAAATCTCTTGTGTTAAAGTCTACAAAAATTGCGTTGTGTTAGTTTTTTGTGTTGGTCACTTATTGCTGGGCATGGAGTCTGCCCTTGAGTGTGGTTCATATACCCAGTGAGACTCCACTCGGGAAAATTAATTTTTTTTCCTTGGGAAGCAGTTGTCACTTGCAGATAGCTTCTTGGTCAGGGGTCGTAATCTCCTATTCTGTCTCGGTGCTGGTTCCCCATCTGGCTGGGGGAACCAGCCTCGCACATGATACCAGTCTCTGAGAATTCATCTGTGCCTCAGTCCTGTTGTGTCTGTAAGATGCTCCTTTCTTGTAGCCACCCTAGTTCCATACTCAATGCCTAATCTCTGTGGCTATGTGAATTGCAGCATGCTTATTGAAAGCTTGAAGGCTTTCAATAGAATACACATAATATTTGTCTTTTGGGGTTTACATTACTTAAATGATTTTTTTTCTAGTGCCATCCATTTTTCCTGAAAACTACATAATTTTGTTTTGTAACAGCTAAATATTCCATTGTATAAACGTGTCACATTTTCATTATCCATTCATCATTTAATGAACATCTAGGCTGTTACCAATTTTTTGTAATTATGAATAGAGCAGCAATTAACATGGATGAGAAACTATCTCTGTAATAGGATGTAAAGTTCTTTGGGTCTATACCCAAGAGTGGTATAGAAGGATCTTGAGGTAGATCTAGTCCCAGCTTCCTGAGAAACCACCACACTGATTTTTATAGTGGTTGTACAAGTTCGCACTCCCACCAGCATCGGATGAATGTTCCTGTTTCCCTTACTCCACATCCTCACCAGCTGTTATTTGTTGTTTATTTGTTCTCTTGATGTCCAGGGTTTTTTTTAGTTCTTTTTATATATTACAGATACTAACCCTCAACCAGATGTGTAATTGGCAAAAATCGTTTGCCATTCTGCAGTCTGTCACTTTGCTTGAATGATGAAATCCTTTGCCACACTGAAGCTTTTCAGTTTCATGAGGTCCCATTTATTAATTATTCATAGTGCCTTCACTGTTGGTGTGCTGTTCAGAAAGTCTTTTCCTGTGCCAATGACTTTAAGACAATTTCCTACTTTCTCTTCTATCTGATTCAGAATATATGGTCTTTGGTGGAGGTCTTCGATCTAGTTGGAGGTAAATTTTGTGCAGGGTGATAAATATTGGGTCTATTTGAATTCTTCTATGTGCAACCATCCAGTTTGACCAATACCATTTGTTAAAGATGTTATCTTTTCTCCAGTGCATATTTTTTTCATTAATCAAAAACCAGGTACCCATAGGTGGTGTAGGACAATTGTATTCTGTCAATTATATTTTAAATAAACTCTGATTGGTCAGTAGTCAGGCAGGAAGTATAGGCAGGACAACCAGACAGGAAGTAGAGGTGGGTTGATGAGAACAGAAGTATTCTGGGAAGAAGGAAGATTTTTCTGCAGTTGTGAGCCCGCCACAAAAGAAGCAAGATGTGACTGCCTTGCTGAAAAAGGTACCAAGCCATGTGGCTAGCATAGACAAGAATAATGGGCTAATATAAGTTATAAGAGTTAATAAGAAACCTGAGCTAATGGGCAAATAAGTTTATAGTTAATATAGACCTCTGTGTGATTCCTTTGGGACTTAACGACTGCGGGAACCGGGCAGGACAGAAACTCAGTTAACACGTAGGTATGTAGATTTGTGTCTGTGTCTTCAGTTCTGATCCATTGATGGACATGTCTGTTTTTATGCCAATACCATGCTGTTTTTATTACTATAGCTCTCTGACACAACTTGAAATCTGAGATGGTGATACTTTCAGCAGTTATATTATTATTCAGGATTGTTTTAGCTATCCTATGTTTTTTGTGTTTCCATATGAAGCTAATTATTTTTTCAGTTTCTGTGAATTTTGATGGGTATCACATTGAATATGTAAATTGTTTTTGAAAGGATAGCCTATATTAATAGGCTATATTTATTTTTATATTAGTAATAATCACTATATTAATCCCACAAATCCATGAGTATGGGAGATCTTTCCATCTTATGATGTCTTCTTTAATTTCTTTCTTCAATCTCTTAAAGATTTTACTACATAAGTCTTTTCCTTGCTGTCTTAGTTAGGGTTTCTGTTATGGTGAAAAGACTATGACCATGGCAACTCTTATAAAAAAAATCATTTAATTGGGTTGGTTCACTTATAGTTCAGAGGTTCAGTTCATTATCATTATGATGAGACATGGCGATATGCAGGCAGCCATGGTTGCAGACACACCTCCTGTTAATACCACTCCTTATGAGATTATGGGGGCCAATTACATTCAAATAACCACCCTTGCTTTGTTAATGTCATGCCATGATATTTGGGGGGGGGTATTGTTTTCTTGATTTCTTTCTCAGTCTGTTTATCATTTGTGTATAGGAAGGCTACTACTTTTGTGTATTAATTTTGTTTCCTGGCACTTTGCTGAAGTGTTTATGAGCGTAGAAGCTTCCCGGTCTTTTATAAATAAAACTGTATCATCTGCAGAAGAAAGAAACCTTGACATCTTTCTTTTCTAGTTTTATCCCCTGGATCTTCTTGAACTGTCTTATTGCTCTAGTTATGATTTCAAGTCCTATACTGAGCAGGTGTGGAAAAAGCAGAGGTATCTCTCCTTGTTCCTGGTTTTAGTGGAAATTGGTCACATTTCTCTTCCTTTGGCTGGTGTTGGCTGTGGACTTGCTATAATTGCCTTTATTGTGTTTAGGTATGCCCCTTGAATCCCTAGGCTTTTCAAGACTTTTATCATGAAAGGGGTGTTGGATTTTTTTCAAAGGATATTTCTGCATCTAACGAGATACCACATATTTTTTTCATTTTTCAATTTATTTATGTAGCAGATTATGTTTATTGATTTATGTATGTTGAACCATCCCTGAATCTCTGAGGTGAAGCCCTCTTGTTCATGGCGGATAATGTTTTTATGTAACCTTGTATTCAGTTTCAAAGTATTTTATTGAGAAATTTTGCAACTATTTTCATAAGGGCTATTTGTTGGTAATTTTCTTTCTTTGTTGGAGTCTGTGTATGGTTTACGTATCAACGCAATTGTGGGCTCATAAAAAATGGAAATATTCTTTCAATTTCTGTTTTGTGAAATAATTTGAGAAGTGTTGACATTAATTCTTCTTTGATGATCTTGCAGAATTCTGCACTTAATCTATCTGGCCCTGGATTTTATTTTGATGAGTAGACTTTTGATTTCTCCCTCTGTTTTGCTAAGGGTTATGAGTCTGTTTAAATTTCTTACCTGGTCTTGATTTAAGCAGTTAATCTGTTTCATTTAGGTTTTCCCCTGTGGTAGAGTACAGGTTTTTAAAGCCCATCCTCGTGATTCTTTGGATGTGCTCAGTGTCTGTTGTTATGTCCCTCTTTTCATCTCTAATTTTACTAATTTGGATCTTCTTGCTGTGTATTTTAGCTAAACTGGCTAAGGGCTTATCAATCTTATTGATTCTTTTTTCAAGGAACCAGTTCTTCATTTCATTGAGTCTTTGTATTTTTTATTTGTTTCTTTCAGTTTTACTGATTTCAAACACACATTTGATCATTCCTTACCATTCACTCTTTTGGGGTGTTAGTTCTTTTTGTTCCACAGCTTTCAAGTGTGTCACTGAGTTACTAATATAAGGTCTCTACAGTGTTTTATGCAGGCACTTAGTGCTATGAATGTGTCCCTTAGAACTGCCTTCACTGTCTCTCAAAGGTTTGAGTATGTTGTATTTTTATGTTCATTCAATTATAAAAGATTTTTAATTTCTTCGTAGTTTCTGCCTCAGCACATTTTCATTCAGTACTAAGTTGTTTGGTTTCCATGAATTTGTATATTTTATGCCATTTCTGTTATTATCCATATTCGGCTTTAATCTATACTGGTAAGATAGGATGCATGATGTTATTTTAATTTTCTTGTATCTATTGAGACTCACTTTGTCTCCAAGATTATGGTCAGTTTTGGAGAACATCCCTTGAACTGCTGGTAAAAAGTATATTCTTTTGTGTTTGTGTTAAATGTTCTATAGATGTCTGCTAGGGCCATATGATTTATGAAGTTATTTAACTTCAGATTCATCTGTTCAGTTTTTGTTTAGATGGCCTCTCTATTGGCAAAAATAGGGTACTAAAGTCATTTACTACCAATGTGTTAGAGTCACTATGAGATTTTAGCTGTAGAAGTAATTCTTTTATGAACTTGTGCTTGGTACATTCCTATTTAGGATTACAATATTCTATTGGTGGATTTTTCCTTTGATGAACATGTAGTGTTTTTCCCTTTCTCTTTTGATGAGTTTTGGTTTGAAGCCTGTTTCATCAAATATTAAAACAGCTACACACTGCTTGCTTCTTGGGTCCTTTTGTTAAGAATATCCTTTTCCAACCCTTTACCCTGAGGTAATGTCTATTCTTGATATTGAGGTGTGTTTCTTGGATGTAGCCAAAGGATGAATCCTGTTTTCTAACCCAATTTGCTAGTCTTTTCTTTGAGGAATTGATCCATCAACAAGCAGTATTTATTGATTCCTATTATTTTGTTGTTATGGTGTGAATTTTTTTTCTCCCTCATTTGATTTACTGTTCTGAGATTATTTACTCCTTCTGTCTTATTGGGTGTGGTTAAATTCTTCAGATTAAAATTTACCTTCTAATACCTTTGGTAGAATTAGATTGGTAGATAGATACTGCTTAAACTTAGTTTTTTCATGTGGAATGTTTTTATTTCTCTGTCTACTATGACTGACACATATAATGGGTACAGGAGTCTGAAATGGTATCTGTGGTCTCTTAACGTGGGTAGAACAACCACCCAGGCTCACTGGCTTTGGGGCAGTAAAGGCACTGTGGTCTGTACCCCCTGTGGCAGGCAGATGCCAGAAGTCTCACCCATCTGACTTTCTGGGCCTCACTCTCCTAGTAAGAGGCGCTCTCTATAGCTATCTCTAGGGTCTTTCACCAGTCGACCCCAAACTCTTCTTCATAATTTCATCTTTTTATCTCTCTTGTCACATTCTTTCTTTTCTGTGGATCATCACACTCTCCACACAGGTAAGAAGGCAAATTTGCCTGAGGGGAGATGTGTTTTCCAACTGAAATCCCCAGAAGAGGTGCAGGGGACGGAGTTGGACAGCAGAGCGTGCATTTGGACACCCCACACAATCCTTGGGCTCCCCACAGTTCCCAAAGCAATCTATGCCTCAGCTTCTGCACCGCTAAAACCCTTGTTGGAATCTGAATGCATCAACTAAGTTTACCATGTATTAAAGATGTTTGAATGTTATCCAGAAGAGTGGGTGGTGCCACGGTGAGAGAGACTACCTCATTTACTATCTAGGTTCCCTCAGGCAAATTTCTTATTCACCCTGGGTCCCAGTTTTCTTATTCATTAAGTCAGTATCAAAATACCTATCTCAAACGGCGTATTAAAGATGAAGTAGTCCATGCAAAATGGTCTGGCACACAGAAAGTGAAAATAAACACCACTGCCCTCCCCTCCTTGGAAAGCATTGAGAGTAGAGAGAAGAGAAGCCGGCTGGGGCCCCTCTACAGACTTACAGTCTGATACCATTAGTGTTCATTGATTAACTCGGCACAGAAGCAGTTTCTTCCAAAACACTTAGGCCTTGCTTCCCCCAGGTTGGGATATGCAGATGTTGATGCTTTAGTGACTCATTCTTCTTCTTTTTATGTGCGTGAGTGTTTTGTCTGCATGAAGTGTCCAAGAAGGCCAAAACGGACATTGGGTTCTCTGGTACTGGAGTTACAAGCAGTTATGAACCCCCAGATGGATGCCAGGAATCAACCCAGGACTTCCGGAAGAACAGCCAGCACTTTTAACTGCTCAGCCACCTCTCCCACCTCTGTTGACCCATTCTAGAAGAACTGAGGAACCAAGGACTTGACCTCTTTATTCCCAAATCAACAAAAGTATAAAGTAAAATCATACTAACCACACTGTAAAAGTAGAAAAATTTGAAAAATAACTACATTTTTTAGGTTTGGTGGGGGCTATTTCAAAACAGTTTGCTCTTTGCATGGTAGCTGTCATACCTCAGACACTCTGCTAAGTTCCTTAAACTATATATTTAAGGAACAAATACTCGTTGTTGTTCTTAATTTCTGTCTGGCTGCAGGTTAGAGGACAAAGACGGTTACGCGAGGAAAAGACACAGACACTCGGCGGTCCCACGTGGGTGCACTTTAATGGGGGAGGGGTAACAGGTAGGTGAGGGTGTGCCAACACAATAGGAGAGGCGGGGGGGGGGGGGCGGGGAGGAGAAGAGAAAAGAAGAGAAGAGAGGGGGGTCGTAGGACCCTCGCTTTTTAACGAGGAATACAAAGGCTTCTGGGAAATGTCCGTATCCAGGAGAACGCTGGGAACTGTAGTTCTAGAGCCAGATGCTTCCCTCCATGCTGAGAAAATAAGAACGGGGGAAATGAAATCTCTCACTCTGTGTTCAAATGGTCCTGCTGAACAGCCAGATAGCAACCATGATGTTGTTGTCGTGTGACATTTTAGGGGCATGGTCGTGCTCTGATCCATCCCATGAAGAGGGTTGTGTCTGGGTGGAGCTCGCGGTAGTGCGAAAGGACAGCACCTGGCAGAGGCACAATTTAAGCTGCGTTCTAAACAATGAGTAACAGAAAACTAGAGAACCCAGACGGAGACAGCTCTGGTTAGAGAAATAAACCAATGCTAAAGTTGAAAGAGGGCAGAACAGGCTTTCAAGAAATGGGTCCACAGAAAGAAAGGGAAGGATGATATGGGGCGAGGCGACAGAGAACTTGAAGGCTCTAGAGTTCTACCGAGAAAGTCTGGAGTTTTATCCTAAAAGCAAAAAGATGTCATTGAGTCAATTAATCAACCAGTTAATCTACTGAATGTTGCAGGATTGGGGGGGGGGAGGAGCGGGGGCTATCTTACCATAAATATCTATGTGTCTACCATAGAAATCAAATCCATTATACCACTAAGCAAATATTCTATGCCAGCTTCAGAGTTCAAAACTCCTCGTGAGTGAATCCATGCCAGACAAGCTAAACCTTTTATCCACACATTCCAGCGCATGCTTGCAGAGCCAAACAGGCATTATGTTCCACACGCTATTCCAGTCGGCACATGGGTCCGGCGAGGATGGAAAACTTATTGAGGATGCTAAGGCGAACCACTGCCTCCCACGTGCCCTCCCATGAAAGACGCTTAGATCCACAAACTGAATTTCGGCTTCAAAGGTTCTCAAGACGACTGCGTCTGCACCACTCAACAAAGCAGTCTGGGAGTTCACATGGTGAGAATTGATCATTTCTCACGAAGCATAAACTGTGAAATGTACTTGAAAATAGAGCTTGCTCTGAAAATTAGCATCTTATACCTGGCCCGTAGCAGACACGCTGCTACAAAAGTTGTTTTTATTTTAGCTCACAACATGAAGACTCTCAAAATGGTCTGGTCCACCAAGCTCCAGAAGTTATCGCAGGCTCAGGAAGGCACAAAAGGAGGCACGTACTCCCCTTTGCTTCTCAATAGCATGCGTGAAATGGTATAAAATCAGAACACGGTTCATTCACACAACTGCTCATGATAAGGTTTGGGAGGATGGGTGCTCGGTACAACATTTCCAGGTGCAAGAAATATCACTTTGAGTCCACAATTCTCTAAAGTCTGGCACCGTCTGCCCCACACACCAGGGGTGGCAAACAGCCCACCATTTCTCGCCCTGGATAGCATCTCTCTGTACCTCTTAGGTTCACTTCATCCTTGATAGGCCATTTTTTTTAATTTTATTTAATAAGTTCAATTGAAAAATTTTCCATTTGAAGAATTTCTTGACACTTTTGGGATTAGGCTAAATGCCCCAAGGTTCTGTCAAAGTGAAATTAAATAATCATTGTTCTTTTTCTCAGTCAGACTCCAATGATCCTGGGGCAAATATATGAAATTCAAAAGACCAGGAAATGTGTCTAGTATTTGGGATCAAATGTCTTCGAGGTTGTGATCTATAAATGTCTATGAAAAATAATTAATTTATGGATTGGCAGATAACTGGTGTGTTATATTCTCTTGTCTACCCTTTAGTCAATCTTATCATTATGACCCTCAGGAGATCTTGAGAAAGAAAGAAACAACATGAGACTAAATTTCCACAGTGCCTGTTTTCTTGTCAAACTTCAGCCAGATCGAAACTGAAGCTCTCAGAGCCAAGAAGATTTCTGCCTAATCTCAGCAGGACAAATTTGCATACTCTCCCAGCCCCATTATTTGCATACTCTCCAGGCCCCCATTATTTGCATACTCTCCTGGTCCAGCTTTACTGCATCTAATCAAAACCTTGACCTACATTGCTTTTGGATTCAGAGACAAAGACAGCTTCACAAAAAATTAAATAACTGAACTTGCAATGTATTTATAATTCAGCACTACAGTTTAGTACAAAAAGGTTGCATAGCACTCCCGAAAGGACACTGGATTCTAAGTCAAGAGAGCGGGGTTGGCAGCTTTGCTTCTGCTAGGACCTTGATTCTTCATTTTCATAAATGAAAATGTGGGTTAAGTTTTCTCCACCCTTCACAGCTCTCCCTTGTAAAAACAAGGCCTTCTGCTGTCCTCAATATTCTACGAGCTTTGTTTCCATGTCTATCCTTGGTTCAGCATCAATGGTTTAGCCAATGTAAGGTGTCTCTCTGTTGAGCTCCAACCCTCATGCCTTCCTCTACCGTTAGTTCCCTGGAGAGAAAAATACGCCTTTTTTTTTTTTTATCTCCTGGGGATTTGAACAATACTTGATACATAGCCTTTCTACAAATATCTGTCAGATAAGAAATAGCCAAAAGTTCTCACTTCTGATTTTTCCAACAGTTTCCTTTCCCTCTCCTTTCCTTTCTCGGGCTGCACATTACTCCTCATCCTCCAAAGTGTGCTAGAAAAATCCAAGTTGTTACTAGATAACAAGTTTTCCTTTGTCTTGAGGAGTAGACAAGGTAAGCACTAACTGTTGACAACCCCTTTAAGATGACTCAGTGGGTTGAAGTGCTTGTAGGAGCACGGGGACCTGGATTCAGATCACTAGCACCTCAGTACGAGCCTGTAATCCTAGGGCTGGGTGTGAGGAGGGACAAGCAGACCCCAGGGACTCCAGGGAGACACTGCCTCAAAAGAATAAGATGGAGAAGTGATTGCAGAAGACAATGCTATGTCAGCCCATACCTGATGGGCAAGAACACACATAGATACACACACTACACATACATACTCACCACACACACACACACATACACACACACACACACACACAGAGTGATGAGAAGATACCAGTTCTCCCTGATCATTTAACAGAGCCTGGTTCCTAAATGAGCTGAGCTGAGTCTCTCTTATTTTGCCGAAAAGTAAGTATCACACAGCACCACAGCTGCTTTTTCCACGCCACATGCCTTCCTGGAGCCCAGCCCTCCCCTATTAAAAAGTGGGATCTATGTTCCCCATCTGGGAGGTGGGGAGACCTTTGTGGTACTAGACTAACAGAGTCCCAGCAAAGTAATGCCTTGTGACCTCCTAACTACGTTATGAAAGTCAACATGGCTTCTGCTTAGTGTTCCTGCCCTCCACTCCTCTTAGAACTCAGTCACCATTTTGTGAGGAAGGCAAACCACACGCAGAAGCCCTAAAGAAAGAAACAAGCACCCAGCCCTTAGCTACAGTCCTGAGTCCAGTCAGTCACTGGGACTCCTGAAGGAACAGAGAGGAGCCTTTCCTCCCCCACCATGCTCAAACTCCAGATGCCAGAGGGAAAAACGCAGCTGGTGAGTTGGTCCACCAGGTCTGGGGTGGTTTACACACGGTCGGTGGTGGCAACAGTGAGTGTTGTGGGGACAAATCAGGAGGTTTGCCTTTCAATTGACTCCAAAGGAAACCTAGAATATATATGCATTCAAGCACTTCAAGTCTTAAAAATATCTCTGGAAACAATAAGCCCTCCTGGCTTTGCCTCGATCAGCCCTCTCTGAATTAAGTTCCCACTATGAAAACTGAATAATTATATCTACTTTGCAGAATTAGTGATGAGTAAGATAACTATCACAAAATCATGGCACATAGTAGGTACTCAAAAAATTGTTATTCCTGACCCCACACAAAACTGGAGAAAAATTCCACCAAGTAGCGATCCAGTTCCTGGTACTTCTCTGTGGATATTGGCAGCATCTCTACTCTCAAGAGACTCTACCACATCCCTCAAGAGTCTCTCTCCTTCCCCTCTGAATCTCTTGGCTTCCCACCTGGGTCTTCTGTCACTTTCTGCTAACCTGGCTAACGTGTTTAGTAAGTCCTAAGCATGTTGTTGCCAAAATAACTAGAGAGAAAGAGTGAGAGATGACAGGGCCCAATATCTAGGAAACCATACATACTGGAGAAAATGGTGTCCAGAAAGAGTCTCACTATGAGGGATTCTTTATAGCTCTATGGTAGAGAAGTGAAGAAAGCCGTATAACGGCTCACCCATCTTCCCTGAAGAATGTGTGTGGGCGTGGGTGCGCAGGGAGAACTGGAGGAAGACATGAGTTGGTCCTGCCTTCCTCCCCCAAGAGGTCTGGACTGGGTTTCAGCCAAGCAGCCCTGGAGATGCTCTCCCTGCGCTTCTGCACCCATGATCCAACCACATCTCTTAAACTGCAGGACTTGTCGCATGATTCAAGGACAGTTCTTTCCACTTAAAATGCTGATATTGACCTGGGAAGCGATAATTAAGTTTGACAGACAAACTCGCACAACCCAAACTCCTCTTTACTCAGGTCAAAGTTAAAACTAATGACAAGTCGTACCAAAAATAATGGCCTACAGGCCCCATGCTAGAGCAGGTCAAAGACGGTCACTTATAAGCACAAAAGAGGCCTCCTATCCACTTGGATGCCGTGAAAAATGCTAAGTTTATATTGCCTAATTTGGAAAAGTGTTAGCTGATGCATATTTATATTTCTGGTTAAAAACTAGAGTGTCAAATCTCTTCTCCTAAAGAGACTTCGAGTTGATCAAAGATAGAGGATTGCCCTAATTCTTTTCAAATGTAAACCATGTTTTAAAAGCTAGAGCGAAACCATGCCTATGACTAAATAGCGGGAGAACTCTTGCAATGCTTACAACTTTAAGATGTTTATCTTTTAATGGCGCTAATCTGCAAACCTTTTATTACTGGGTCAAGCCTATTTTTCTATGGCATGAAGTTTGCATCCCAAACCCAGCAGGTCACAGGTTTGTATTTTATAATCTTAGTGACTAAAACTCCTCCCTACCGAGCTGAAAAGCACAGAAGGTTCTGGAGTGCAGCATTCTGCCTTAAATCCTGTGTGCTCCCAGACACTGGGCTTTCAGCCCTCTGGCTCGCAACCAAGGAAGTTGCTTCAGAACCAGCCCGCTCATCCCTGGGGGCCATTTAACCTCCACTCCCCAGGCGGAATCTGCTCAAGTGTTTTGCTCTTCAGATCTAGTTTGGGGCTCCCCTGGCTCTTGGGGGGCTCAAAAGACCCCTCATTTCTTGTGACCCACAGAGGACATTTGTAATCAGAATGGAAGAGGCAGAGTAAGCTGGACCTAAGCACTTCCCCAGGAGCCCAGATCTCTTCTGACACCTCTACCTTTCAGCTGAGCCGCTTGAAATCCACCAGAACCCAACTGATTGTCCACGTGATGGGATCACCTGGTGCGGGACAGCAAGAGGCAGAGACAAGGTACACAGAGCAGCTAAGAACTGTTTGGGGAGGCTAAAGGCCACACAGCGCCATTCCTGCCTGATGCCCAAGACCCCACATTTCTCTTCCTCATACTTCCCCCAGATTGGACAACTGTCGTTAGAAACATTAACCAAGAGCTTCTACCAGCCAGACACAATGATTTTCTGTGACCCAAAGGTCCTTTCTCTAGAGCTTCCAAGCCCTTAGAGAGAGGAAAATTCCCTGGTCCTCAGCCCAGGGATCCCATTTCCAGCACAAATCCCCAGTCCCTGCCCAGTAAAGGACTGTAAAAAAAAGCCAGTCTCTCCTTGAAGGGACTTGGTCACAAGAACACCACTGACCGTAACTTCCACTTTACCTGGCCCATCACGGTCTATGACCCACACTATTTCCTCCATCACACGCTGGAGAGAACTGCAGTCAAGTTCCGACTGTGGCCAAGCATCAAAGGAAGGGGCGTGGCCGAGCTAAGCGTCTTTTCTGCCTCCCAGACTTTTGCTTCTGCCCTGCCCCCAGCTGCAGCTGGCTTGCCCCAGCGCCTCCATTCCTGTGAGGCTGGGCCACACCTGAGCTCTGAGAACAGAGCAGGGCTCGGGAGCTGGCTCTAAGAAGCCACCGCATTAACTCGCAACTAACATGAGGCTCGTTAGCTTGTAGATGAGTTTTTTTTTAATTAGACGCATCTAAAAAGGACACTAGTGTGGCCGAGCACATAGTTTAATTCAGTCTCCAGACCGCAACTCGAAAGCAGGCTAAGGCTGTTGTTTTTTGTTTGTTTGGTTGGTTTCTTTTTTTTTTTATTTTTTGAAGACAGGGTTTCTGTGTGTAACAATCTGCAGTGCTGGCTGTCCTGGAACTCGCCTGTAGTTCCAGGCTGGCTAGGGCTGGTTCTTAATAGATCAATTAGTGGGCAAACGCTGACATCCTCCAGAAATCATACACAGCATTACAATATTTAGCCTGAAAATAATACGCCTTCAAATGATATGAACTAAAACGTAGCAGATTCTATACCAGATCCACACAGTCTAAGGGAGCCACTCCAAACACGCTCGGTCACAAATGGCCCAACTCAGTGCTGATCAGCTAAGGACGAGCCTTCATCAGAATTACCCTGATGCATGCGATGTTCATGCTTCATGGACAAGCCCTGTATACGTTATATACTTTTATATATTTGTCTCCCCAGTTTTACATAAATAGTTGTGTTTTACAGCTTTAGTTATTATTTTCACAGGCCTTTTCAGCCTTAAATGAAACAGTTATTTCGTAAACAACAATGCTGTGAATCCACTCTCCTGTCCAGGCTGGTGTCTGGCTCCCCAGGAAACACTGCGTGCAGATCCCGTGAAAGGCTCCCACAGCCGTAGCTCCAGAGGGGACGGTGGAGGCTGCTGGCTTTGGTCATTCATCTCACTTCACAACTCTGGCCACCAAATCACAACATCCACTTTCCCTGCCATTTTGTGAATGGGTTGTGAACGGACCGCGCTGGAGCTAAGCACCTGTGTGCCCCCAGCGCCTCACAGGCCAGCAAGCTCATCCTCTGCGCTCTGTAGTAAAGGTAGAAAGCCAATGTCGGGGATAGTAGGGGAGAAACAAAGGAATGTGGCCCGGTTCTAACTAAGGCACTATTGTCCCAAAGCAAAACTGGTGTCCAGTCTCGTCTCCATTAAGAGGGTTGGTCACCCACGTGAATTTATTGCTCCTCTCTGAAAGAGGTCTCCAGTTTTACGATTTTATGACCCCGCTGTTAGAAATGGTTGAGACAGCATTCCAGCCTCAGGGTGCATTGTGTGGTTATGAATTTCACTGGATTGCTGCCCCACTGATTTGGCATTAACTTCTGCAATCCAAGATTGCTCGCCTTTCTACCTGTTATTGTGTCTTCTGGAGCAAGTGGGAAAATAACAGAAAGGAGTATAGGAGGATCTCACAGCCCAGGGGAGGATCTCACAGCCCAGAGGAGGATCTCACAGCCCAGGGGAGGATCTCACAGCCCAGAGGAGGATCTCACAGCCCAGAGAAGGATCTCACTGCCCAGGGGAGAATCTTACAGCCCAGGAGAGGACCTCACTGCCAAGGGGAGGATCTCACTGCCCAGGGGAGGATCTCATTGCCCAGAGGAGGATCTCACTGCCAAGAGGAGGATCTCACAGCCCAGAGGAGGATCTCACTGCCCAGAGAAGGATCTCACTGCCCAGGGGAGAATCTTACAGCCCAGGAGAGGACCTCACTGCCAAGGGGAGGATCTCACTGCCCAGGGGAGGATCTCATTGCCCAGAGGAGGACCTCACTGCCAAGAGGAGGATCTCACAGCCCAGAGGAGGATCTCACTGCCCAGGGGAGGATCTCACAGCCCAGAGGAGGATCTCACTGCCCAGGGGAGGATCTCACAGCCCAGAGGAGGATCTCACTGCCCAGGGGAGGATCTCATTGCCCAGAGGAGGATCTCACTGCCCAGGGGAGGATCTTACAGCCCAGGAGAGGACCTCACTGCCAAGGGGAGGATCTCACTGCCCAGGGGAGGATCTCATTGCCCAGAGGAGGATCTCACTGCCCAGGGGAGGATCTTACAGCCCAGAGGAGGATTTCATTGCCCAGAGGAGGATCTCACAGCCCAGAGGAGGATCTCACTGCCCAGAGGAGGATCTCACAGCCCAGAGGAGGATCTCACTGCCCAGAGGAGGATCTCACTGCCCAGAGGAGGATCTCACTGCCCAGAGGAGAATCTTACAGCCCAGAGGAGGATCTCACAGCCCAGGGGAGGATCCCCACTGCCCAGAAGACATTAAAAGAATATAGCACCCCGTTTAACCAACAGGTACTGGGCAGTAGTGGTGTATGCCTTTAATTCCAGCACTTGGGAGGCAGAGGTGGGCGGATTTCCATAAGTTTGAGGTCAGCTTGGTCTACAAAGTGAGTTCCAGGAGGGCCACGTCTACACAGAGAAACCCAGTCCCCAACAATAACAACATCCCTGAAAGGCATTTGGAGAGTGTGAGGCTCTGAAGAAATTGAGCCCAAGTGTCATAACGAAGAATTTCTTGGTCTCTGCCAGAAACACTAGTGACCTGGAATGTCCAGCAGCGCGAAGCAGGAGCAATCGGCTGCGCAACGCATTAGCCTCTCGGTAGGCTCGATACCGCTCTGTGTTACTAACATGTTCTTCTACAAGGCCAGACAGACAGACAGGTTCCTGTGAGAACTGTTTAAACAAAAGCCTTGTGTGACAGAAAGAGCACTTTGTGATTCTGGCACACGGCTCCTATCATTGAGGTTCCTGGTGAGCACTTGGCAGGCTAGTAAATCCGCAAGCATCAAAGCAGAGGCAATCAGAACCTGAGCAGGTCAGAAGATGCAGAGGCCCCCAGCTCAGCTCAGATGAAAGTGTGATGAAGTCAGACAGGAATCTGTTCTCACCACAGTGAGGTCACGCGCTTTGACTCAATCCACAAGATGAAGGAAGTGTACAGACCTGCAGATCCCAGGTGACTTTTCGACCTTGACTCTGACAATTGGTTTAAAACGTATTAGTGTATTATCTTGGATGGTAAACTAGAGGGCGTTGTTAAGATTGTTGGGTTAAATTTATTCTTTTGGTGGAGGGGGGTCTTGAAAGTCAAGTGGAGGGTCTCAGGGACTTTGTTATACAAAGTCTCCGTGTTGGACCAAAACAAAATATTCCAAGTCTCCAGGCTAGCTTTTCCTCTATGAGATCAGGTATTCATGAAGAGACAAACGAAAGGGAAGGGTTCCGAGGTAGCC
This sequence comes from Microtus pennsylvanicus, assembly GCF_037038515.1. Taxonomy (NCBI): domain Eukaryota; kingdom Metazoa; phylum Chordata; class Mammalia; order Rodentia; family Cricetidae; genus Microtus; species Microtus pennsylvanicus. The sequence continues at coordinate 21,998,120 of NC_134580.1, read as the reverse complement.
CACAATGCAAGGTTCTTCACCCAAAGAGTAGAATGGAGGGAGCCGAACAACGCTCCTCATCTGGAGGCCCTCACTTTACAATGGAGTCATGTACCAAGAAACCCACCGTAAGCTGGAGATACTGCAAGCCAAACACACGCCTGATACCACCTACTTGGACGCTGTAACTTAGCAACATAGAACACTGTAGAGTGCCCCGTGCTTACATCTGGCACACTAGGAGCTAGAGTGTACTGAAACAACCCGATGTAAAGAGAGATTGGTGCTCTATGTATATATCACTAGCCCCAGGGGGAGAACCCCTAACTTCTAAGTATGCTTCCTCAAGGGACACTGCTTTTACACCAGCTGAATGTCGAATCCTGAACTCTCTAGAAACTCTTGTGTGAGGTGGGCTATACTACCCACTTTATATCTGTCACTCACTCTCGCAAGCCATTCACGTCTGTGGCTGCCCTCCACCTCACAGATCGTGCTGCAGAGGCATACTACCCAGATCTATCCACCTGGAAAGTTCAGTCAGGCCACACATGAAGGGACAGGATGCAGGTTAGCAAAAGTACAGATACACCAGGTGGGGCGTTGGTTGATGAGCAGAGAGGGATCAGGCATGAGGATTAGCCAGGCAGAAAGGAGCTGCCAGAGATCAGGTATGTAGAGCCAATCTCGAACGCTAGTGCTGTGGGAACACGGGAATACATACAAGTGAGGAAGGGGCATTTGGGCTTGGAATACAGCAACTCGTGTACTAATAACCTGAGCAGGGTACAAACAAGAGGACAGAGGTCCCATCTAGAAAAATTCTGGACTAAATTTACTGTAAAAGACACGGCAATCTTTCCTATATCTAAAATGCAGGAAAAGCATTCTATCAGACTAAAATATCGACTCTGTAATCAGCTGTGGAAGACTACGACATTGCTGATGAATGTCTATGAAGACATCCCAGAATCCATGTTTTTGATTGAGAGTCCTGCTATCAGTTTCTTCTTCTATGATACAAAAGAGGCGTGGACATCATTGGGTGTGGTAGGACCAATCCCCTGTCTCTTTGCTCACTTTCCTTGCAAGCTGAGTGTCACCCTAGAGGAACACACTTAAGCCAGCTGCAGTAGAGCTAGGCTGGCTCTGGGGGCTGCAGGTGGAAAGTGGCCCTGCCAGGTCACTTTGCTGCCTGTGTGGGAAGACATGGATGCCAGATGAGAAGGGCACCATGCCTAACAGTAAAGACTCCAAGATGGCTGCCATCATACACAACAAGGGGCTCACCGGGGACAGTCCCTGTAGAACTATGCAACTCTGAGCCTCAGTTTACCCACTTGCAAACAGGGGTGTTCGTAATTGGTGCATGTAAAGCCCAGGGCCTGACACAGAACATGTGTTTCATGCTAATGTTTGATACTAGCAAGGAGATCGTGTTCATCAGGGTTCCTCTCTCCTCTCCACGATCAGTAAAAGTTTCAGGACTAGAAAGTATGATTGAGTTAGAAATGGGACTTTGCAGCTGGGCAGTGGTGGTGCACACCTTTAATCCCAGCACGTGGGAGGCAGAGGCAGACGGATCTCTGTGAGTTCGAGGCCAGCCTGGTCTACAAGAGCTTGTTCTAGTACAGGCTCCAAAGCTACACAGAGAAACCCTGTCACAAAAGAAGGAGGAGGAGGAGGAGAAGGAGGAGGAGGAGAAGGGGGAGGAGGAGGAGGAAGAGGAGGAGGAGGAGAAGAAGAAGGAGGAGGAGGAGGAGGAGGAGGACTTGGTGTTCACTTTGTCCACTTGCTCTTCTCTGTGCTGGGACCTTGGCTGATCTGAGTCTGTTCCAGTCCCTTGAGTCCATATGTTACTTTCCATGCTGTGTCAGGACAAGACCAGGTTCTTCAAGGCACGGGAGACATCAGAGAAGCTGGTAGAAGGCAGAGCCCAAAGCCAGCAAGCCCTGCACTCTGACCTAGTGCCTCTTTCCCTGCGCTCTGTGTACCACTTGAGTCAGTCATGAGCTCCCCCACTCCCCCCACCCCAACATATCACGGGATTTCAGACCAAATTCACAGTAAAGAAACAACCACAGAAAATAGGCAGGCACGTCTATCCTATTCTCAACCACGGAAAATAGGCAGGCATGTCTATCCTATGCTCCTCAAGACATGTTCTCCAGACATGGAACATTTGTAGGCTAATGTCAGAAACTCTTTCCGAGGGCATATTTGATTCCATGCCTTCAAGAGAGCCAGCAATCTGCTTGAAGTGGAAAGGTTTGAGGTGTTCCGAGGACACAAGCATTATTCTTAGAGGGGCCTGTGTCCATAACACCCCAGGCACATGCCTGATGCTCCAGCAACACATGGCTTTCCTTAGAAATGTCAGCTTACTGTGTCAAGTCCTCAAGACAGACTTCAGTATAATTACCTCGGACATGAGGCTATTTCATCCCAATACCATATATAGCTTTGGTTTAGGCTAAGAAAAAAGCATGCCAAGAGTTTGAAGCCCATGAAATGATTACAAGGACCACTCCCTCACACTTCCTAATTTTTTTTTATAATTCCCCAGAACAAACACATAGTGGTTTTCTGGCTGTTTAGCAAGAAACCTGGTGCCCCTTAAGCTATCCTGGCATGGCCTCTGAAAAGTTTTAAGATGAGCTGAAGTCAAGGGGAAAAAAAAGATCTGGGTAATTAAAAGACACATAAACAAAAGATCACTTACCCAAAGGACTGGAAAGCCTTTAGCAAGGCCATTGTAAATTGTGCTTGGGGAAGAACAGAACAATAAAACACTGCAGCAAGCAAGTGCTTTATTGCACGAAAGCAATCTTGAAGCTGTGTATTTCCCCAATTCTGCTTTTATAATCACTTATAATCTATATTCTTTGCAGCTTGACAAAAGCCCTGAGATGTTCATCTTTGAAACGATGGTCTGTTACGTTGTGGGGGAAGCCGTTTCATGGACAAGTTAAAATGCAACCCACTGCAAAATCCATGCAGGAGGTCCTGTCTGATTGGACAACACAAGCCCTCCCTCCCTCTCTCTTTTTTTATTGCCACTGAGCTGAAGATATTGCTGAGCAGTAAGGAGGGGTCACTGTGGAGCAGAGGACAAACTTACTATGTGGCAAGAGAGAAGAGCATAAAACTTAGACAAGCCCTGAAGAAGACAGTCATGTAAAGTCTCCAGAAAAGGAAATACATGAAAAGCCCATTGCCCTTGCCCATTGGAAGGGTCCATTGGTCTATAAGCCTTGAAAAATCAACATAAAGATAGACACGGTCCAGGGTTACTATTGGCTTTCAGTCCAGCATCATCAGTTAGTCAACTTATAAGAGCAACACCAAGTTGGGTCTCACCTAAAATTAACACCTTCCCAAAACATAAACACACTCAGTGAAGCCAGGGAAGAAAAATCAACAATAACAGAAGCGCTAATCTGGGGCTCAAGAGACATATGGGGTGCAAGCCAGAAGAACCAGCGTGCATTCGTGATACTGCGAGCTATGTACAATGCTCTCACCTTTCCATGAGCATCTTATTTATTGATCCCACTATTCCACGGTTCTGCTTTTAACTGGGGAGGAGAGAGCAGATCCCTGTAAGCCTTTAGAAACATACCCCAAAAGTACAGATTTCCGGAAGGGTTAGCCAACCCAAGCCCTGCTCAGGAAATACCAACTCGACAGCTTTCAACACAATCTGATGGTGTGCCAAAAGTCCTCAACCCGTGAGCTAGAAGCATTTTCCAATTCCTTATTGCTTGGCTCGAACTAAATACAGGAAGTGAAGGCATTAACACACTCCAGAGATTCCTAGTCCCTTCACGTGGCAGAACCAGACTTCCCAGATGAAATCAGAACTATCCCTTACTGTGTGGGATTTTACTTTATCCAACAAACACGCACCAAGCCCGAGAATACAAAAGGCACAAGGCATTCTCCTTGCCCAGCCACCATGCTCCCAGACAGAGCAGCTGATGTGGGATCCTCTCCTGCAGCGGAAACAGGGAGGGCTCTGAGCTGGAGTTCAGGGAGGCTGGGAGAGAGAACACCACATCTGGCCCACGCATCTTCCCAAGGCGCTCGCTGTGAACTCCCCAAAACCTTTCTAGCAGCAGGAGTCACTGTCAATTTTACAGATGAGGGAACCAAGAGCTCTAGAGACCCAGCGTCTTGCCCCAGCCAAATGTGTGTGTTCAGAAGGGGAGTTTTGATCATATTACATCATGGGACATCTAGACATGACAGGTTTTATCCCTAGAGGAGTCGTTTATTGAACAAGTCATAAAAGACCAAAAAGGCCTGGGCCGTTTTCAAATGTTCCCAAGTTAATCTCAGGGACCAGTTTAGAACTGGAGGGATTTACTTCGATAATTTTCGGTCTCTATTTTAGTGTTTCCTTTTAAACCCCCAAATTAGGAGCCCTGCTTCTCCCTGTGGAGAAATCACTGAGATGGGGACTCCTTAACTGAGGACCTTTCCTGTTGATGCAAACTGTTTGCCCTTCACCAGCACGACGGCTAACATTGTGAGAAATCACGGACGCTCAGGCTCAGGAAGGCCTCAGAAGCACATACTGTTCTGTATAAAAGATGGCCTTTCACTCACTCCTTCATTAACGACCATCCTACCGACAATCTGCTACATAAGCCAGACAATAAAATACAACCAACCCATTTCAGAGACCCCGCTGAAGCAGAAACCAAGATAGCTGAGTTGTCTAAGAAACCGGGAGGTCAGCCGGGCGGTGGTGAGCACATGCCTTTAATCCCAGCACTTGGGAGGCAGAGGCCAGCAGATCTCTGGGAGTCTGAGGCCAGCCTGGTCTACAAGAGCTAGTTCCGGGACAGGCACCAAAGCTACAGAGAAACCCTGACTCGAAGAAGAAAAAAAAAAGAAACCGGGAGGTCAGCTGGGCTCCTGCACCTGGGGAGTGACTCATCTCAGGGCATGGACAACCCTCGACACAGGCATCAAAGCCCTGGTTCAGCAAAAATGATGACTCCATGCCACGGGGTTTAAGTGACTGGTGTGTAATTGAAACCATGGCATTGAATCTATAAATGTTAAAGGTCCCTACCCTTGCGGCAAGACATTTGGATTCTAGCGCAGGCTTGCTGTTGGGGAAGAGATGGATAACCCGACCTTTCTGTTTCTTTGTTATCTGTCAGAAAGACTGAGTAAAGGTGGACGGACTGCGAAGTCTCTCAGCTCAAAACACTGACTGTGCTGAGGAGGAGAAACTTCGGAACTGTATGTTTTAGTTGGTTTTTGTTGGTTTGTTTTTCTTCGTTTGTTTGCCCAGACAGGGTTTCTCTGTGTAGCCCTGGCTGGCCTGGAACTAGCCCTGTAGACCAGGCTGGCCTGGAACTAGCCCTGTAGACCAGGCTGGCCTGGAACTAGCCCTGTAGACCAGGCTGGCCTGGAGGTCGCAGAACTGTACATTTTAATCTTAATGTAAGTTCTATGTTATATGTAATATCCACATGATCGATTCATTTTCCTTAAACGTCTTCATTCTCTTCGGGAAATAAAAACTCTTCTACTACAACTACAAGATCCAGAAGACAAATACTTATGATCATATATAATGGAAAAATAACAGCTGCAGCAGCTGTTGCCAGTCAAGGAAAACACTTCATTGTTTCCATGAGACAGGCATCCAAATACATATTATTTAAATATAACTGGAGTGGGGCTTCATGGACTGTGAGTTAATCAGTCCTCCAATCTACACAAACGCAAACAGTATTTGAAAATAACCTGGCTTTTGGGCTAAGGGGCTGGATCAGTGGATAAAACGCTTACTGCACAAGTGTCAGGATCAGAGTTTGGATCCCTGGATCCCATGGAAATGCCAGACAGGTATGGCAACCCACCTGTAACCCCAGCACTGGAAAAACCAAGACTAAGAACCCCTGGATCAAGATGGCTAGCCAGACTATCCAAATCCGTGAGCTCTAGTCTCAAGGGAGAGACCCTTTGCACTTGTATGAGTGTATATGTCTATCTTTATGTGTGTGTGTAAGCCTGAGGAAACATTAGGTGTTTTTCATGGTTTCATTCCACCTAATGTACTTGCTTAGAAATAGCACAGTTTCCAACGTGGTCCCATAATGACCTGTACAGATTCACTATTCAGCTGTTCTCTGTCGCCTTTCTTGAGCATGCAAATGGTGGTGACAAACTACTACTAGTGCCTGATACTCACTGACTGCCCCGTAGTAGGTGTGCAAAGCTCTCCGTGCCCCCCAAGTCTTCCGACACCATCGATTGAGAGGCAGGCTGTTTAACATAACAGGACACTCAGGCACACACGCCACGGTCATATTCAAGGATTACATTGGAACACTGGTGGCAAATTGGGCTTCCTGGAAACAGTACACTTAAGACACGAGCTGCGTAGCTTTCTCCTTCTGCTGTGATCTCCATGTTTCCAGTACCCAAGGGCTCAAGTGCTTGAAGCTTGGTTCTCAATGTGCTGATATTGAGAAAGAGGTGCGCCCCAGTACAAGACGGTCATACAGTCCTTGGGGGCATGGCTCCCACCAGGAAGAACACTGTGCTTCTCCTGGATTTCAGTTAGTTCTGGAGAGTGAGCTGCCATGAAAGAGTAATCCCGGCCACTTCACATTCAGTGGCTTTCTGTCTCACCACAAAGTTTCTTGCTCTCTCATGAATCCCCCATGATGCCTTGTGGTGGTTTGAAAGACAATGGCTCCCAAAGGGAGCTGTTCTATTAGGAGGTGTAACCTTGTTGGAAGAAGTATGTCACCTTGAGGGAGGGCTGTGAGGTCTCCTTTCTCAAGCTTCACTCCATGTGACAGTCAGTAGACTTCCTGTTGCCTCTGAGACAAGATATCTAACTCTCAGATACAGCACCACATCTGCCAGCATGCTGCCATGTTCCCCACCGTGATGATAATGGACTGAACCTCTGAAACTGTGAGTACCTCAATTAAATGTTTTCATTTATAAGAGTTCTGTAAAGGGAGAGTGTGCTTTGCTTCCCAGCAATCCAGACCCGAAACTATGTTAATCACATCACTGTTTGGCTGATGGCTCAGGCATATTGCTAACTAGCTCTTACATCTTAAATTAACCCATTTCTATTATTTTATATTTTACCAGAAGGCTCTCAGTTTGTTATCTCACATCTTGCTTTTTGGGTGGCTACATGGGGTCTTTCTGACTCTGCCTTCTTTCTCCCTGCATTCAGTTTAGTTTTCCTGCCTACCTATATACTGCCTTGCATTGTTACGGTGTCTCCTCACAGCAATAAAAACTTGTCTAAGACAATGCCCACTCTGTCATGGTTTGATGCAGCCAGCGGGCCCTCTCCAGAACCAGCTGACCTCCTTTAGCCTCCGAAACTCTAGAAAAATAGATCTCTTGCTGTAAGAGACCCAAGCTCAGTCTTGAACATTCTAGCTATGGAAACGGGCCCTGATACAACAGGGGGAAACATCCAAACAGGGAAATGCAATATTCTGAAAATCTGGATTTCTCACCTCATTTGAATCAGAATATTTGGCAACAACGAGACCCATGTTTTTCCGTGATGTCAAGTGGTGCTCCCCACTTTATTCATTAACAACTTTTTCTCATAAAGCTTTAAGGTGTCGATCCATTTTTTTACATGACAAGACCACTTAATGGAAGAGTCCCCTTTCAGCAGAGCTAAGCTAAAGCAAGCCATCCACTACTGACTACACTTACAAAGACACACTGCAGATCCCAGCTCCCTCATCCTTGCTGGCTGAGGCTTCTTGCCCTTGCGCCAATGACTCCCTTTTTCCTTCCTCTTACCAGCATAGCTCTTCTCTTCAATTCTATAAACCTGACTGTGTCTAAGCCCTCCATCTTACTGTGATTATACAACAGTTATCTTCAGCTCCTGCCTTAGAGCACTTGTCATAGTTCAAGACTCATCCACATGCTGCATGGCTAGGACTTCTGGGTTTAGAAGCCGACTCATCTTCTGTGTATATAATGTCATTCATTTTGTCCTATGGTCACCTGTTGATGGACATCAACATTGCCTCCACGTTTCTGCTCTTACAGTACTGCTGCGCACACACATGCTGACATCTCTTCGGCCTGCTCCTTTCAAATTTGGAGGATGAATAGTAGCGGAACTACCAGACCATACAGTTATCCTATTTTATTCTTTATTTGTTTGCTTGTTTGAGGAAACGCCACACTGATTCCCATAGCATCAATTTCACTTCTTTTATCCCCATCAACAGTGAAAATTTATTTTTGAATGATCTTCTGCGGTGAAAACTGAACAGCAAAAACTGCTCCGTGACTTCAGAGGAATCTTCTGTCACAGTGGCTGACAGCTTGTGTCTGGCATTGAGGACAAATGCAGAGGTGTTTCTTGTACTAAACTGAACTGGATACAACACTGGGATTTGGGGACGGGGGACATGAATGTCCTGTTTAACAATCTCTTACCTTTAGTAACAATGTAGGGTTCAAAACATTCAGATCATAACTGTGGCTATGAGTTCCTCGCCCGTTCTGGCTCTAACAGTGGCCTGTTGGGAGTGGGCCTCAATATGCTGTGTACAAGTGGCTGGATACAACATTCAGGACACTATACTCTCTCCCTCAGCATCAAAAGACATTTAGCCAGCACAAGTTTCAGAGTCATGTCGGTGACAATAGAGGGCAAAGTATTGGAGACTGTATTTGTTGTGAGCTACCAGCAATACCAACACCTATGATATGGGAAACCAAGAAAAGCGTTCCAAACAGTGTCCCCTTAGTTATGAAATGGCCCAGTTGATCCCTAAGTTCTAGAGATTTGCTGCATCAATGCGTTTCCATACCCTAGCCTAGTAAGCACAGGCGTGCGTGCACAAGCCAGCGCCCTCACACTCACACGTGCACAAGTGTACACACCCAAGAATTTAAAGGGATGGCACAAAGATGGGATGCTGATACTCTGCTCAAGACTTTCCAGGCAAGAGTCAAGGAGGGAAAAAGTGACGTATTAATTTTATATAGTCTAAATCAGAAAATCAAGTCTGAATAGACACCCCCATATTGGCAAACGACACTCAGTTAAGATACATCTCTCTAGACCTCCACTTCCCCATCAATAAAAGGAAATTGCCAGGGGTTCTCAAAAACTTTAAGTGAGGGGGATGACAGTGCTCTTGCCCTGAAAAGGTCTTACTCAGAACCACAATATGTATAAAATGGAAACTGAGTGTTGTGACTGCAGAGGCTCCTCACTCCTTTCTGATCAGCCAGACTATGAGGACTCAGAGTTCACTACACTGAATGATATTCAGAGCTCCTTCTGGTCTACCCCTCTCTGAAACTGTAAGCTACACTCATTTGTAATATGTAGTCCACAGAGACAGTAGACATTAGTCGCTGGGGGTCAGATGGTGTCTGATAGAAGGTGTTTATGTATTCAAGGTCTTGCTCAATATAAGACAATTTTCAGTTTATTCTTGTGCCAAAAACAGTTTGAGTCCCAAACTTCCCCAAGAGAGGTCAGGGAAAAGGAAGCACTCGGCAGCGGGACCCCTCAGAACACAGGAAGTAGGGCAAAAGTGCCCACTGCGGAAGACAGCATACAGCACACATTACCCCTTACCAAACCTGCCTTTGTCCACACCTCTCACACAGCCACCATTTTCTGTGAAAGCTAAGCCACCATAAGAAGAGTCTATGCGGGGAATCCTATTCTAAACTGAATCTCCCACTCCAGAGCCGGGATCTCCATGCCAGGCTGCTGTCTTCCTTGGAAATGTGTGTTATTTGCTTGTGCAGTCACATGTGGTATCAGAGGTCATCTAAGCATAACACATTAGCATAAATGGGCTCGACTGGCTTTTTCTACAAATGGAAACTTATTCCGGGGCTAGCACTGAATGTGCCCTTCTGACAGCAGCTTGGACACGGAGACAATGGGGAGCTGACAACTGGTAGTCCTCCTTGCGAACACATGTTTGAATAGGGAATTTTAAATATAAACCACCTTCGAGTTGAGAATGGATTCTGCATAAAATATTCATTGCTCATTCTAAAATGTATTATAAATGCAAAGTGGAATGATTTTAAGTAATTGTACCCCCAGTTATTCCTTTATATACTTAGAGACACCATTTTGAGACCCCATTTAATTAAAAAACTAAAATATGGGTTTTTTAAGGTAGTAATGTTGGAGTGAAGATTTTTCTATCATTTAAAATAGACTTTGTAGATAGCCAGCCTATAGTCCACAGCCCCAGAGAAGCTAGGTAACGGAGAACCCTAAGAGAGACATACATGGATCCCCTGGGAAGGAGAAACAGACAAGATCTCCTGAGTAAATTGGGAGCATGGGGGTGGGGAGCAGAAGTCGAGGGGGAGGGAAAAAGGAGAGGGGGGAAGAGAACATGAGGGAATGGAATAGTCAAGATGGGGGAAGGACAGAGAGGGAGAATAGGAAAGAGGTATCTTGATGGAGGGAGCCATTACAGGGTTAGCAAGAAACCTGGCACTAGGGAAATTCCCAGGAATCCACAAGGATGACCCCAGCCAATACCCTAAGCAATAGTGGAGAAGGTGCCTGAACCGGTCTTCCTCCGTAATCAGATTGATGACTACCTTAATTGTCATCATAAAACCTTCATCCAGCAACTGGTGGAAGCAGAGGCGGAGATCCATAGCCAAGCACTGGGCAGAGCTCCCAGAGTCCAGTCAAAGAGAGGGAGAAGCAAAGGTGTCAAGACCATGATAGGGACACCGACAGAAACAGCTGGCCTGAGCTAGTGGAAGCTCACTGTCTGGAATGACAGTGGGGGAACCAGCATAGGACCAAATGTGGCTGACAGTTGTGTGGCTTGGGTAGTTTGTGGGACCACTGAGAGTGGAACCAGAATTTACCTCTAGTGCTTGAATTGGCTTTTCGAAGCTCATTCTCTTTGGAGGGATACCTTGCTCGGCCTAGATACAGGGAGAAGGGCCTTGGTCCTGTCTCAAAGTGATGTACCAGACTTTGTTGACTCCCCATGGGAAGACTTACTCTCTCTGAGGAGGGAGGCGAGGAAAATGGGAGGGCGTGGGAGGAGTAGGAACTGATAAAATGAGAAAAGATTGTTCTAATAAATAAATAAATAGGCTTTGCTTAATTGCTAAGACTTCAGGAAAGTATAAATGATGTATACGCTGCAGTGGACCAACAATCAAACCGCCTCCCTGCCAATATTGTCATAGTTACCGCAAAGAAGTCCATGCAAGGACTGTAGCTTCTTCCCATTGTTGCTTGGCGTGTCTCCTCAGTAAGACTTGCTAATCGTCTGCTTTGTAGAATGTCATGCTTTGAAAGAATACCAAATAGAGGATATCATTAATGATTAAAAGAAAATAGGGAAATTTTGACAATGCTGCTTGGCTTTGAAGTATAATTGCCAAGACCTCACAAAAGTCATAACTCTCATTTTGTGAAGACTCCACGGCAGCCGCTTTGTACTTTCTTTCCCCCTAGCTGGATTCGTTTGCTTTTCTACCTCTTCTCCAAGGACTTGATAGAACTTTCAGAAAGTTGCCAAGATGGGCTCTGGGCTGTGATTTACAAGGTTATAGATTTGCTGAGCTGCTGTGGGCGCATGGCAGGGAGCTCAAGGTTTGTTGGCACAATGAACAGACGGAGGCAGTGTGCCAGGTCTCCACCCTGCCGCCTACTGGATCCGCCTGGCCAACTCCAGCCACTAGGAACAACATTAAACTTCCTCGCTAGTCATACATGCTATTCAAGGAAACTCAAGCTTATAGCATTCAAATCATGATTCAAGTTCTCTCCAAATAATCTCACTGCTCCCCTGCGTGGGAATAGCATGTGTCCTACAGACAGGGCCACCAGCCCAGCTCAAGCCCAGGGAATGGGTGGGTTAATAACACTTGGTTGAACTTAAGGCTCTGAATTAATTCTTTCCAGCTGTCCGTTTATCCTCGGGAAATATCCTGATTCTCAATCATTGTTTTCTAACTCTTAGAGCAGATTATCTCTCTGAGAATCTTCGAGCTGTCAATGCATGGAGGTCTTAATGCGATCGTGTAGGAGACGAGGCCAAGAGTCCTCCAGGTCTAGGAAATTCTCCACTCTCCTCCAGTCTCGCCGGCACCAACAAAGACTCACAGCAAATGCCATCGATCATATTTGATAGCTACAGGATCAGTCTAACAGTTATTTGTTTCGGTGGAGTGAGGGGGGAAGTTGGATTGATTTTTGCTTCACTTGAGGAGTGGGCTTTTTTTGGTATTGGTGTTTTATTTTTGCCAAAGGGACTGAGCACATGATACGATTCTCAACAATGTATGTAGATTTCCTTAGAAAGAAAACCTAATGTGGTGATAACCTTTCTTCACACGGGGCAATGTTTTGAATATTTTCTACTTCTGATGACTGATTTCCATGAATCCACTAGGGAAAATTTCACAAGCCTAAAAAAATAAAAAAGGACATTTTAGCCGACCAAGAAGTTAAGGCTTCCATGATGCCTGAGAACAAATTAAACCTTGTTTTATATCAGGAAAACTTGACAGCTACTACTCTGTAATTTTTTAATATTTACTATAAACAGCATTAAGAACAGGCTCCTCTTCTTCTCCCTCTGAGGGCACCTTGGGCTGCGGTTGAACGTCCTTCACCTCCGCCTGCTGGTTTTGCTGCGACTGTCACTTCAGCGTTACGGACTTGGGGCTTGAGAATATAGAGAAGATGCATTTCTAGGAAACCAACAATTAGGTCAGCTAAGTGAGCCATAGACCCTTCCTGGGGCCCCGTCAGAGAAGAACCTGCCTGCCCTGACTTCACGGTCTCACCCGCTGAGGCGGGGTTCTTCTGATGTACTTCCATTCCGCCTTGTTTCGTAGAAATGCCTTCCTGTTGCCATGTCAGCTAGACAATTTTGTTTGCCTCTTTCTGCCACGTGCTTCTTCTTCACATTCTCATCTATTTCCCAAAGGGCAAAGGCAACGGTCTCCCTTACTCTCTGCAGCACATCCAGGGGAGCCAGGCAGTTTCCAGGAATACTAGAGAAACATATTTTATCCTTCTAAAAAGTCTCCAGGAAAAGCCAGCATGAGGCATGTTCCTTCTCACTAAGAGGAACCTTGATTGGAATCCCCAAGACGATTGTCGAGCTAACCAGGACAGCCTGTAGGAGAGGAAACTGGGGAGGAATGCTGTCAGTAAATGGGAAGGTACCCCTTCCAGCCCCCCAGTAAACCCGGAGCTGATTAGCTGCTTTGGTCTTAGGCCAGTTGACTGCCAGGAAACATGCTGAGGTTGAAGTCTCTGCACGCCCTGTAGGGGGTGGGAGGCTATTCACTAAGGCATTTTTTTTTTAGAGACAATGTAGCCAAGAGGTAAAGTGTCAAAATACCTTCCTAAAAATAGAAGCTTCTCCTGCCAAGGATAAGGGCACAGACTCGAAGACACAGCCTGTTGGCACCAGACAGCTGTTGGAGCATCTGCTTGCCTCTCACAGAAGAGTATCAATCCTGACGAGCGAGTATTTGGTGAGTCAACCTGTGACGGGAGCAAGTAAGTTAATTATAGTTATCAGAGATCATTCTATATTAGTGCAGCAACAAACCTGGTAGCCTGGTCTTCAGCTCTTCTGGTAGTGGAGGAAGCATTCTCCCCTGCCCCCCTCCCCGCCGCGTGTTAAGGTAATGCTAGCATATTGAAGCCTGCCAGAGGGTTTTTTACAGAACAATAAAGCCGGTTGATTTTTGATATCTGCTGTCTAAATCTTTAGCAAAGCCTTGGATAACAGTCAAAGATCGTGTTCCTGTTTATAATTTGGAAACCTGAAGAGGAGATGATGTCCTCTAATTTAAAAGGCTCGGGGAAACTTCCCTGGCCAAGTCTCACACGGCAATCACAGAGCTTGGAATGAAGGGCTGGACTTGAATTTGTGACAAAGACTGCCATCGTGGTTTAAAAATAAGAAGAGAATCTACACATGTGAGTGCCAAACGTGTGTATCTCAAGGGGCTGGCCTCTAGGAGAGGCACAAAGGAACAGCTGGACAAGTCAAAGTTTATTTTCAGGAAAAAAAATAACCATGGCTGGAAGAAGGGGTCATCTGGTGTGGCTGGCTGTGCCTCCACCCTCATCCTTGGTTTACTCCCTGCTCCCACTGAGGCACAAGGAGCCAAGAGCTGAGGAGTTTTTTGGTGCTGTCACACAGCTAGTTGGTGCCAAATCACCAAATAGCCCAAGTCTGTGACCCCTCTGAACACTGGATATAGTGCGAACACGCCCTGGGGTCTCATTAAGAACTTCTCTTATGCGGTGCAGAGCCCAGAGCCTCATACATATGTGCCGCATGCTCTCTCACTGAGCTGCCTTCCAGCCCCTACCACTAAGAACGTCTTAAAAATAAAACCGTTTTGTAAAATAATCCATAAACCAAACTTTCATAGGTTTTGAGAGTGTACTCACTCACAGTTTGATGTGTACATTATGGAGAGTTCAATTGTTGCATACAAATCGCCTGGAGAGAGTAGAAAGAGAGTCACTAAGACTAAAACCCTTCTGCTTATGAGTGTTCAAGAGTAAGGTGGAGCCAGAAGTCGCTATTTTAATATATAAGATCCCATCGTTTCTCCAGATGAAAGCAGGAAAAATTGAATGGGCATTTGGGTTCTGACCATGTGATGTGTTGAAGCCAGTCATATAGATCTTGACATTCAAACTTGTTGAGTAGGGGCTGGGCCTTAGTTTTTCCTCAATCCGGCTCAACTCCCAATCATAGGAAATAAAGCCATTTTCAACTAACCCCAACGTACATCAACCCAGAGGCTAGAAAAACCAGTGCCAAGCCATCTCCCCACATGTAATCTGACCCATACCACAGCATCCCAAGCAGAACTGGTCAGAAACTCGAAAAATAGGAGGTTGGGCTAGAAACGAGTCAAGGCACAGATTTTAAGCAAAATTGTAAATCACATCAACCACATGGGATTCTGAAGCTGGTGTTCAGGGTCATCTGATGTCATCATTGCTGTGACACTAAAGGCTGTGCTGTGGCTGTGGTGCCGTGGTGGAATCCCCAGGAGAATGACCATGGAAAGGCTGTACAAGATAGCAGTCCCATGTCTGCCTTAGGTTCTCTCCCCATCTTCCATTCCCAGGGCTGCTCTCCTTCTTGGGCCTTTCCCTTCGACTCCATGCTGCTTCTCCCAAGTCCTTACTGAGGCCACAGTGCCCGAGACAGGTATGTGAGACCGTTAACCTCACAGCATAGCTTCTCATAGCCTGCTTGCTGCAAGCCTCCACCTGTGGAGAGATGATGACAGAAATCCCATACTGGCTGGTTAATGGCTGAAAGAGATTTCATGCTGGGTTGACAGCATCCTAAAGAAAGAGAACATGGCAAATTATCTAAGGACGTGTCCAGGTGCTTTCCAATAATTGTCATAGTAGAGGAAGGAAGCCCAGCATCCCTAAAGTCAAGAAGACTGGGGGACATGAATTGGGGCAAGCAGAACCACAGCAGAAAGGGAAGACTCTTGACTGTTTAGATCTTCGCTCTGTCTTAAGTCTCTGCACTAATCAGCTGACTTTGTCAGGGAAGCAGAAAGAGTCTGAAACAAAGAAGCAGATCTACAAGTGTGCATGGAAGTCTACCCCTTGCCAGCTAACCAGATGAATGACCTAATCAGGATGCTGAACGTCTCCAAAGCCCAGCTTCCTTATCTGTATGTCACTGGGTCATCGATGATCGTGTGACACAAGACATGAGGTATATTCCAAGTCCCTTGCCAAAACTGGGTGCTCGACGGTGTTAGGTGGTCACTATTACATCTCTTGATGGTGGCAGTCCTCACAATCACAGCAAGCCTGGACACTTTCTGTCATCATGCTTCTACCGCAGTCAGCAGCTGCCTATGACACTGTGGGGCCCATAGAATGCGAAAGAGCTCCCAATAGAACATCCCCATTGTTTCAGTGTGTGGGTGCACCCCTCGCGGTCCTGAGTTCCATGCTCGTGCTCTCTCTCCTTCTGCTCCTGATTTGGACCTTGAGATTTCAGTCCTGTGCTCCAATTTGGGTCTCTGTCTCTGTCTCCTTTCATCGCTTGCTGAAGGTTAATATTCAGGAGGATGCCTATATGTTTTTCTTTGGGTTCTCCTTATGTAGCTTCTCTAGGATCACTAATTAAGCCAGCTGGCCTGGGTCTGGAAAAGTCTGGGATAAAACCGGACTCTCTGAACATAGCGGACAATGAGGACTACTGAGAACTCAAGAACAATGGCAATGGGTTTCTGATCCTACTGCACGCACTGGCTTTGTGGGAGCCTAGGCAGGTTGGATGCTCAACTTACTAGACCTGGATGGAGGTGGGGGTTCCCTGGACTTCCCACAGGACAGGGAACCCTGATTGCTTTTCGGGCTGGGGGGAGACTTAATTGGGGGAGGGGGAGGGAAATGGGAGGCGGTGGCGGGGAAGAGACAGAAATCTTTAATAAATAAATAAATTAAAAAAAAAGAAATTTGGAAAAAAAAAAAAAAGAATGCGAAAGAGCATTCGACCCTCCCGCAAAGTTGAGGCTAGTTACTCGTACTGCCTCGACTGTGTGACTCTGAGCCATTCACTTATCTTCTTGCTGTTCCCTCTGAGTCCTCATCTGAAAGTGGAAGCATCCTCTGCATCTCCTGCAAAGACTGAATCCAGCAGAGCCTGGAAAATGCTTGACACACAGCCCGGCACCCAGGAAATGCTCGATATGCCATCATTAGCAGCATATGGTATTCCACTACAGCAGATGTGTCCTTAGAGGATTCACGCATCTGGCCCCATTCCTGCCCCTACCTAAAGGCCATCCATCAAGTCCCAGTTCAGACGCCTCCCCATGGAGCAGCGGTGCAGAAAGCTCCTCCTGGGGAGGCAGTCTTTCCACACAGTGTCATGTTTGTTTACTTCAGTGCAATGGCCACAATCTGTAATTAGCTTGGGACTGTGGGTATACCTGTTTATTTTCTTTTTAGTCCACCCTAAAATGTCAACTGTCTAGCAGGAGGGAGTCCCCATCCACCTTGTTTCTCATAGAACAGATTCTGGCAGACACAATATTCATAAAATATCCGAGGACTAAAAAGGAAAATAAAGAGAAGAGGCTGGCGAAGGGATGGAAGGCCAGGTTAGTTTAAATTATAGGACTGGACTGTAGGATGGCCAGGACAAGAACTGTCTCTATTCATCTTACCCGCCACGCCCATCCACATCAGAGTAAACTGATAATTAGCAGTGCAGAGGGTGCATACATGGAGTCCACTCTCAAGCCCAGCGTTGCTGCGGCTGGAGTCCTTGAGCATCTGTTCTGAAGATGCTTCTGGGAATCAGTGAGAGGTGGTTGAGGTCAGTCATCAAGCATCTGCCTCCGGTCTACAGGGCTGTGGTCCGTGGAGTGTAGCATGCATAGGAATCACCTGGGGGTGTCACTAATGTTCACATTCTTGGTTCTCACCAAGCCCAGTTCTGCAGGTTGAATGAGTTGACCCAGATGTTTCTGACCCATGAGGTTGAGAATCCCTCTAGTAAGTCCCCACCTTCAGAGATGACATTTGAAGACTCAGCCTCTTCTCTAGAATGAAGACCTGATACCTAAGACCAACTCTGAGAACAAGCAGGGAACATCCAGGATTAAAATGAACACAGAAACTCTAAGCACCCTGAGCGTGACTAGGCTATAGGATCCTAGAAGGCTCTGCAACCATGATCCACTCTTAAGCTTCATGGGAAGAGGAGGAGGGCCACTCTCCTATTAGTCTAGAAAACTAGAACAAAAACATTTCTCCTGCTTCTCAAACTCCTGGATTGACATTGATTTATTGATAATACAAGTAGTATCAACACCTCAGAAAAACATGGATCCTGACTGGGTTTTTTTTTTTTTTAATGATAGGACCAAGTACTCCACAAATCTTGAAGGGGTCAAAGTTATTCAGAGACCCCTCAAGATCTTGGTGACTCTTACTTCCTTCACAACTTCCTTGTGTGTGTTGTGTTCCATTCTAAAGTCACCTCCAGGGAACAGATGCTCTGTGTAGAGGGGTTGTGGGGAACGTGAGACAGGCAAAGGACTAAGAAAATGAAGTCTGAGTCCTTAGGCCTCACAGTAAGCATTGCGACCTTGGACAAGTCTCTAACTTACAGGGTTTTCTTAATTATGTACCAGGGCCATAGCCAGGGCCTGTGCTTTTCTGCATGCAAAGAATGAATTCAATGAAAAGAGAGTTTCCATTGACGGGAGAAAGGAAGGAAACTCTCACCCTAGCTTCTAACATTTGAAATCTCCCTGCAGTTGCACCTCAAAAGCCCAGAGTTGCAGCAAAACTGTTTATGGTGTTTTCTTTAAGAAACATAATAGTCAGAACAAATAACCTTCAAAAAGCCCATTTTGGTATTTTTTTTATCTTGTTTTCAAGAGTATGGGAAATGTAAACGAGATGGCTACTTCAGAAATCCAGAAAGAATAGATTTCAGGGCAGGGGCTAGCGAGTTTTTCTTTCATTACAAGAGAAACTGTCAGTTCATTGATAGCCTCTGTTTCTGAGGCAGGGGGAACACAGCTGTCTAGATTGAAGATGTTGAAGAAGAGGTCTTCCTCTCATACATTCAAACACATTCAAGATAATCAGTCATCAGATTCACTTCTTTCCAAAGTGGACCGTAAATGATATAACAAAAAAATGTCATATTCCACAGACAGAAAGCCCATTCCTGGATCCAAGAATTACATGGCCATTCTACACTAACACTTTTACTTACCAGAAAAATCATTTTAAAAATTACACAAAATCCTTTTCTCAGGTCATTTTACATACTTCCATCACATTGAGGCGGTGGATCAATCGGGTGGTCTTCGCTGCTCCACAGTTTTCCGGGACAACATTCAAAAGACATTATGTACGTATAAGAAAAAAAGTAGATGCTATGGAGAGTTTCCCTGGTCAATGTGAAATGCTGGCAAAATTCCACTCTCTGTTCTGCAGGATGCTGAACCGATGAGCTCATGTGTTTGGGGTAGGATTTAACTCTCACTTCTGTCCCTGGAGGGCTTCTTCCATTCATGGAGTTCCTTCTGAAACCAGGACAACGGCTGGGTTTGGGCAGCAGCACAGGAGAATGTGTAAGGGGAAAGTGGATGATACTGAACAATCCCAACTGTACTGACTCTGGCTTAAAGGAACAATAGGCTAAAACAGGTCATTCAAACCCCTTTACATAGTTGTTCTATCATCCGAAAGCAATGTCAGTTTCCTCCTTGAATGCCCTAAAAGTAGAGGGAGAAGCAAACAAATCTGTTGCTCTTTGTGTATGACCTGGATGACGAACAAGAAAGACCTGGTGACTGAGACAGAGTGACCGAAACCTGGGCAGAAAGCATCAAGTTGAAGGAAAACAAAGAAAAAAAGAAAACAGACTCATGCATTCTTCTAGATTCCAGACAGGATGTTCAAAAATCAGAGGAAAAGAGCCTATGAAAGTCAGAAACTATAAAAAGAAACACATCTCAAGAAATGCTAAAAATTACAGTCTCTGCTTTAAAAAAAAACAACACTACTGAGTGATCTGGGTGAGAAAAAGGAAGGAGTGGGTTAGGAGCTGTGATTGCACAGGCTGCCTGCTGATGAGTCCAATTTTAGAATTTGAATGTGAACGCTGCTGCAGACTCCGCCACCTAGTCCTGCTTGCCTGTGAGCATGCCTCTGCCACTCACATCTGTACCCTGCACATGGCCGAGGGCTGCACGTGACCCTGCACCTACTGAGCTGTTTCTATGTGTCAGGGTAAGGTCCTAGATCCTTTTGACACAATCTATTCTTCACTAGGACTGGCAAAGAAAGCTTCATTGTCTACCCTACTCTCAGCAACTGAGGTTCAGACATGTTAAATAAATAAATTGCCTTAAATC
The DNA here is from genome assembly GCF_037038515.1 of Microtus pennsylvanicus. Taxonomy (NCBI): domain Eukaryota; kingdom Metazoa; phylum Chordata; class Mammalia; order Rodentia; family Cricetidae; genus Microtus; species Microtus pennsylvanicus. The sequence continues at coordinate 21,978,200 of NC_134580.1, read as the reverse complement.
ATGAAGCTAATGATGGGCAGGACTGGGATACCCTTCAGGGAGTTCATGTTGTGCTTGCAATCTTAAAGGAAGGCATAATGGGAAAATGAGAATACAACATGACATCAGCAGAGGACAGGAACCATGGTGAATGTAGATAGTGTATTCGCACTCTGTATCTCGTTCCTTCATGTCTAGTCTACATTTCATAGATGTACAAAACATTATCTCCATAACACAACATCTCATCCAATCCCCATAACAACCATATGCAGTAGAAGCTCATGTCTTTTGACACAGGCAAAGCGCTTTGAGGTGGCACTCTTCCGCATTGAGCTGCACTCTTCCGCATTGAGCTGCACTCTTCCGCACTGAGCTGCACTCTTCCGCACTGAGCTGCACTCTTCCGCACTGAGCTGCACTCTTCCGCATTGAGCTGCACTCTTCCGCACTGAGCTGCACTCTTCCTCATTGAGCTGCACTCTTCCGCATTGAGCTGCACTCTTCCGCATTGAGCTGCACTCTTCCGCATTGAGCTGCACTCTTCTGCATTGAGCTGCACTCTTCCGCACTGAGCTGCTCTCTTCCTCATTGAGCTGCACTCTTCTGCATTGAGCTGCACTCTTCTGCATTGACCTGCACTCTTCCCCATTGAGCTGCACTCTTCCGCACTGAGCTGCACTCTTCCGCATTGAGCTGCACTCTTCCGCATTGAGCTGCACTCTTCCGCGTTGAGCTGCACTCTTTCTCATTGAGCTGCACTCTTCCGCACTGAGCTGCACTCTTCCTCATTAAGCTGCACTCTTCCGCATTGAGCTGCACTCTTCCTCATTGAGCTGCACTCTTCCGCATTGAGCTGCACTCTTCTGCACTGAACTGCACTCTTCTGCATTGAGCTGCACTCTTCCGCATTAAGCTGCACTCTTCCGCATTGAGCTGCACTCTTCCTCATTGAGCTGCACTCTTCGGCATTGACCTACACTCTTCTGCATTGAGCTGCACTCTTCCGCATTGAGCTGCACTCTTCCTCATTAAGCTGCACTCTTCCTCATTGAGCTGCACTCTTCCTCATTGACCTGCACTCTTCCGCACTGAGCTGCTCTCTTCCTCATTGAGCTGTACTCTTCCGCATTGAGCTGCACTCTTCTGTATTGAGCTGCACTCTTCCTCATTGAGCTGCACTCTTCCGCATTGAGCTGCACTCTTCCACATTGAGCTGCACTCTTCCGCACTGAGCTGCACTCTTCCTCATTGAGCTGCACTCTTCTGCATTGAGCTGCACTCTTCTGCATTGACCTGCACTCTTCCGCATTGAGCTGCACTCTTCCGCATTGAGCTGCACTCTTCCGCACTGAGCTGCACTCTTCCGCATTGAGCTGCACTCTTCCGCATTGAGCTGCACTCTTCCGCATTGAGCTGCACTCTTCTGCACTGAACTGCACTCTTCTGCACTGAGCTGCACTCTTCCGCATTGAGCTGCACTCTTCCGCATTAAGCTGCACTCTTCCGCATTGAGCTGCACTCTTCCTCATTGAGCTGCACTCTTCCGCATTGACCTACACTCTTCTGCATTGAGCTGCACTCTTCCACATTGAGCTGCACTCTTCCGCATTGAGCTGCACTCTTCCTCATTGAGCTGCACTCTTCCTCATTGAGCTGCACTCTTCCTCATTGAGCTGCACTCTTCCTCATTGAGCTGCACTCTTCCGCACTGAGCTGCACTCTTCCGCACTGAGCTGCTCTCTTCCGCACTGAGCTGCACTCTTCCGCACTGAGCTGCACTCTTCCGCACTGAGCTGCACTCTTCCGCACTGAGCTGCACTCTTCCGCACTGAGCTGCACTCTTCCGCACTGAGCTGCACTCTTCCGCACTGAGCTGCACTCTTCCGCGTTGAGCTGCATTCTTCCTCGTTGAGCTGCACTCTTCCTCGTTGAGCTGCACTCTTCCGCATTGAGCTGCACTCTTCCGCATTGAGCTGCACTCTTCCGCATTGAGCTGCACTCTTCTGCACTGAACTGCACTCTTCTGCACTGAGCTGCACTCTTCCGCATTGAGCTGCACTCTTCCTCATTAAGCTGCACTCTTCCGCATTGAGCTGCACTCTTCCTCATTGAGCTGCACTCTTCCGCATTGACCTACACTCTTCTGCATTGAGCTGCACTCTTCCGCATTGAGCTGCACTCTTCCGCATTGAGCTGCACTCTTCCTCATTGAGCTGCACTCTTCCGCATTGAGCTGCACTCTTCGGCATTGAGCTGTACTCTTCTGTATTGAGCTGCACTCTTCCGCACTGAGCTGCACTCTTCCGCACTGAGCTGCACTCTTCCGCACTGAGCTGCACTCTTCCGCACTGAGCTGCACTCTTCCGCACTGAGCTGCACTCTTCCGCACTGAGCTGCACTCTTCCGCACTGAGCTGCACTCTTCCGCACTGAGCTGCACTCTTCCGCGTTGAGCTGCACTCTTCCTCGTTGAGCTGCACTCTTCCTCGTTGAGCTGCACTCTTCCGCATTGAGCTGTACTCTTCCGTACTGAGCTGCACTCTTCCGCACTGAGCTGCACTCTTCCGCACTGAGCTGCACTCTTCCGCACTGAGCTGCACTCTTCCGCACTGAGCTGCACTCTTCCGCACTGAGCTGCACTCTTCCGCACTGAGCTGCACTCTTCCGCACTGAGCTGCACTCTTCCGCATTGAGCTGCACTCTTCCGCATTGAGCTGCACTCTTCCGCATTGAACTGCACTCTTCCGCATTGAGCCGCACCACCTTGGATAAAGTAGAGGTTCTGGCCAAATGTTCTTCACTCCACAAAAACACACTAACCATTTGCTGGGAGCCCTGCACTTGAGACATCAGGGAGATAAGCAAATGACAGAGACAAGTGGAAAGCCCTGCTCTCATGGAGCTTAAACTCTTGTGGAATGAGAGGTAGGAAACAAGATAAATAGAAACTAGACTGTAAGTTAAATAGTGATAACATAATACTGAGGAAAGAAAGAAGGCTGAGAATACAAATAAGTATCAAGCAAGACAGGTTGCTGTAAAAGGCATCCTGCACCTATCTGGATGCAGACTTTAATGAAGTAAGGATATGAGCAGTCGCAGCTTGGGAAGTACAGAGGCTCTGTGGCAGCCCAGGGTGAGGCAAAATAGTAGAAGAGGAAGCCAGAGAGTAACTTGGGATAGACATAAAAAACAGTTGACTATTTAATCACTGGATTTTGAATGTGAGTGACCTTAGAGAGAGCAGTCTTAGTGGACTGAGTAGGTGAAAACTGGTCACAGTTATGAAGACTTAATTTAATACAGATGATACATCCAAGGGGTTTTCCTAGGGAAGGAACCTGGAAAAGACTACAGTAACTGAAGAGGGGTAAGGGATGTCTGGAGACTGGGTTAAGATGGAGGAAATGGTAACTAGGTTCAGATAGAAATGACCCAATAGTAAAGCATCATTGATGACAGAAGACATTCCTACAGAATGTCCTTATATGAAAGAGCTGTGACTTGGTATGCTCAAGTAGAAGAATGTAGTCACAGAAGGTAGAGCACATGGTCCGGGCACAGATGGGCAACATGGTGTTCATCAGATTGTGCCCGTTCCCATCATGAAATGCAAACGGACATCTGAGATTGTATATGAGAAAGAAGGTAAATAGTTAGAAGAGGAAAAAGAAATAATTGCCCAGGAAGATCAAAAAGTACATGTGTTTGAAGGGCTAGAGAAGCTGAAAGGCAAAACCATGACCCAGTTAAAGGCAGTGATCATGAACTTGAGCTAAGAACAGCAAAGTGGTCCAGTGCTCATGTTAGCCATACTCAATAGCAGAGAACTAGGCAGGAGAAGTGAGTGGGGTTTCATGAATGCTGGGATTTAGCTGAGAGAACACAAACCAAGAGAGAGTAGAGTGAGTGAAGATGTACTCAAACGACAGTTAATGGTGAGTCTAGAGAAGACAGGAACAAATAGACAGAGGCCAGGGTGGCGGCCAGCAGAGAAAAGGTCATATATGAGAGTCAATAGATCAGAGTCCAGTTTCAGCCTCGCTTGTGAGGTATGCAAGCTGCCTAAAAGCACCCAGAGGGGGGAAAAAAACCGGCAGCAAAATCCCACCTGTGTTCCAAACTGAGAGCTGTAAGTGGATTCTCATCACCTGGAAATGCTTGAGGGTTTGAATTGCTGAATGTTTGAAGATCTGGGAGACTGGGGATGTAGGGTAATTGATCAGGATACGTCATGGCATGGGTTTGATCCCCAGTACTGAATAACTGGGTGTGATAGCTAGAGGATGTAGTATCAGAAGTTCAAGGTCATCCTTGCCTACATAGCAAATTTGAGGCCATCTTGGGCTACATGAGACACAGAGAGAAGGACAGGAAGAAATAGAGAGGGGAGAAGAGAAAAGAAGAAAGAAGGGGCCGGGTGGTGGTGGCGCACGCCTTTAATCCCAGCACTCGGGAGGCAGAGGCAGGCGGATCTCTGTGAGTTCGAGGCCAGCCTGGTCTACAAGAGCTAGTTCCAGGACAGGAACCAAAAAGCTACGGAGAAACCCTGTCTCGAAAATCAAAAACAAAAAGAAGAAGAAGGAGAAGGAGGAGAAGGAGAAAGAGAAGGAGGAGAAGAAGAAAGAAGGGAAAGAGGGAAGGGAAGGCGGAGAAGAAAGGACTGGGCAATGAGGTGGTTCAGAGGGTAAAAATGCTTCCTGCCAGATGATGTAAGTCTGATTACCTGAGAAATTAAAAAGAAATAATGATGTGGAGATGACAGTTAGCAATGAGCTGTAGTCCTTGAGAAATCAAGCAAGTGGTCCATGGAGGGCTAGCTATAAAAAAAGTGTGGCCTACTGGGTGATCTCATTGCAGGACATGAACACCATAGTCAAGGGAATTCAGAGAGGAGAGAAATCTGTCTAGTCATGGAAATGGTGAAGGAAGGAATCGCTCAGTCCCACTCCAGCCTGAGCAGTACAGAGAAACGGAAGAAAAGAGGCGTCCTTTGAGAGAGCGGCAGGGGAGGCAGTCTTCCTGAAATCAAAGCGGGAATGGAAGGTTGACCGAAGACGATGTTACCCCATTTTATAATACTCTCTTGACTTACACTGAAGGAAATCTCCGTGCCAGCAGAGGGTGGCCCCACTCTTTCATCTCTAACACAAAGCTGATAGGCCCCCAAAAGAGCTTCCTTCTGTGATAGAGAGGGCATCTACCTTATCCAATAAAGCAGCTGCTAGCACACTTCTGACCCAAACACAAGCCCAACCCTTTTGACCATTTTCTTATCACTAACATGAGACCTTCTCTGTAGTAATATGGCCGGCGGGGCTGCGTCCCCAACACCCCAGCCACCTGGCTAGCTTATGCCCGAAATAACAACACACAAACTGTATTCATTTAAACACTGCTTGGCCCTTTAGCTCTAGCCCTTACAGGCTAATTCTCACATCCCGATCAACCCATCTCTAATAATCTGTGAGCACCAGTCTTACCGGGAAGATTCTAGCCTAAGTCCATCCTGGGTCGGAGCTGGGGCATGGCGTCTCTCTCTGAGGCATCTGCTCCGGAGAGGAGAGCTGTCGAGTCTGAGCTCACTTCCTCTTCCTCCCAGTGTTCTTTTCTGTTTACTCCTCCCACCTATCTTCTAACCAATGAGGACCAAGCAGTTTCTTTTTATTTAACCGATGACCTTCCTCCATCACTTCTCCTTACTTATCCACCAAAGAAAATTGTTTTCAAATGAGAATGAATCAAACAAAACGGATTAAAATCCCAAGGGAGCAAACCCTCCTTCTCCTTGAGTAATTGAGGTCTACATTTCCTGAAAAATGATTAGAGGTGATAATTAGAAAGGGGCTCGCATCATCCTGAACCTTAAGAAAGTTCTAGAAGAGATGGCAGAGTTGGTATGTAGCACCTCCTAAAGAACCCACTCTGGAGGCTAGCCCTGGCTCATTGTGAAAGCATCAAAGTCTCTTCGTAATTCAACCACTTCGTAAATACTCTGAAAGGAGAGGACACTGACTCTCCAGCAGTAAACATCCATCCCCCATACAGTCATCCAGGGACCCCCCAGAGAGGAAGATGAGCTGCAGGGATGGACAGGTGTGAGCAGCACAGAGTTAGGGCTGCTTGAGCCAGTGAGCAGAGAAACTGAGGCATCCACCGATTGGGAATAATTCAGGCCGTGACACCAGACAGAGCAGTCTCTGTCCCCGTCGCTATTGTATGGGACACAGGAGGGATAAAGGAGAAAATAAAACCACTTCTCAAATGCTTCGTTGAAAGAGATAAAATCATCATTTTCTTTTTTTCTGGCTGGGTTTATTCCTGTGGCTGCAATGGCCCCTGCCATGCTCACCCAGAAGGCTCCCACTGAGATGCTAAAGCTAAAAGCCATCCTTTAGCAAATACAAGCAAGGCAGAGAGGAGGCAGAGTGTGGAAATCCCCTATGGAGAAGTCACAGAAAGAAGCAGGGGGGATTCTCAACTAACCTCTTGGCCCCAGGGAACCGTGGTGCTAAAAACAGCATCTTCTCTTGCTCTCCAACATGGTGTCACGGGTGTCACGTTCTGAAAACTCTGTGAAGGTTGCTGACTGAGTTAACTGGGTACTTCACCTCTCGCCCCTAGGCAGACACGGCTTAATGAGCCAATGGGGGCAAACTTTCAGGAGCGGAGTCCCAGGGGAGCATCTGTCTGCTTCATGGCAGTGTTGTGTACAGGACGTTTGCTCCTGGCCAAGAGACAAAGCCATGTAGCTAAGAAGCTGGATGCTGGAGAGACAGAAATGCTCTCTTTGGGCATTTCCCTTCCAAATTTTCTCTTAATGTAGTTAATATTTTGACTAGCAATCCTTGAGTATTTTTTATAGACAAGGAACTAAAATACACAATTCAGATTTGTTTTCACTAATAACCCTCAAGCTGCCTTTTATTCCTGGCAACATTTAAACAAGAAAACTGAGACGCCTCCCAAGGTTTCACCTATGACCCCACCCAACCCAGTAAATGTTGTGGACAGCTGGCCTCACGACCTCTTATTTGTGAGAGCACTGGACAAATGATGCTCAAGAAGGAGGCAACAGCCAGTCTCCCCAGCACAAGCTATGGCCTCTACACCAGGCTGGCCATTCTATCAGCAAGTCTAATGAACAAAGCCTGCACCGCCCTCCACTTCTGCATGCCATACACTCAGTTAAACCAAAAATAACAGATCTTCGGCTAGCCTCAGCTACCTACAGAGTACCTCTCACAACGCAAAGTAATATTATCTGTATTTGACACCAGGATAGCCTGATAATCTACAGAAAGCCATGACCCTCAGCTGCTGCTCCAAACGCTTCTCAAGTCCACCTAAGATCCCTGCCAGGTTGTTTTTGAGCAGTCTTCAAAAGCAGAAAAGCCACAGAAGACCAAAGATAAGATAATATTTTCACTATACTCATGAGATTTTAGATCAATCTTTGATTGTCTTTGTGATATCTGCCAAGATAGAAAAGTATAATTACATAATTAATATTTTCTAGATCTCCACTATTTGCTTGGAACTGTGGAAAGCCTTTTGGAGAATCTACTTACATAGCTTTCAGTTCAACTCTTGTAGGTGTTTCTCCACTCTACAGATGGTGATACTGAGGTCCAAAGCAGCTATGTGACTTTTCCAATTTCACCCTACAAACAAGTGAAAGCTGTGGACTGGAGGGTTTTGTCCCCCAAAATTTATAATGTGAAGTCTGAGTCCCCAGCACTATAACATCTGGAAATGAGGACTTTGGAAGTCATCAGAGGATGACCTCCTTGTTATGATGTTAGTGTTTTGATATAAGAAAAGACATTGGAAAGAATGACTGTAGACCCTTACCCAACTGTGATGAGGAAACAAAGGGACAATCATCCACTAGCCAGGAAGACACTCATCCGGGGAGTCAGAAGCACACTGTAGTGACTCTGGGCTGGCTCTGTCTTAGTTTGCTTGTTTATGGCTGTGATAAAACACCGTGACCAAAAGGGAGGAAACTGTTTATTTCATCTTTTAGTTCTAAAGCACAGTCTGTTGTCCCAACAAGTCAGAGCAGGAATGGATGTAGAAGCAGATGGAGAAATGCTGCTTACTGGTTTGTCATCGTGGCTTGCTTAGCCTACTTTCTTATACACCCCACGATGACCAGAAGTGATCACAGTGAGCTGGGTCCTCCCACATCAATGGTCAATCAAAAAAAATGCCCTACAAACTTGCCTGCAGACCAATCCTGTGGAAGTACTTCCTCAGAAAGAAGAGTCCTTCTTTCCTGATAATGACTCTAGCTCGTGTCAGGCTGACATAAAACCTAAACAGCACAGGTTCCTAGGGAAAACACAACTGTCTGCCTGTGGTATGAAAGTATTGATTGGCTGGCAGATGGGTGGGGATCTGTAATGCCTGCTGCGGGCTGTCTTTGTCTTTTCTATTGAATCTCTTGCTTATCAATATGCCAATGTCATAAGTACTTCTAATTGGCAAGCTCAAAGTTTTATCAGAGAGTAGGTAAACTGAAGTTACTTCAGTTGCTGCATGTAGACCTACGCAATGAATCCTATGGCCAATGTGGAGGAGTAATGCTCCCTTTACTGCTCTCCTTTGGAAGCTAAAACAATGTTAGACTCCATCAGAAGATGGAAAGCACCAAAGAGACTTCCATTCTTTGTGTGGTGAGCTGAGTCCAAGCTTTGCTGCATTTTAAAGACGTTACCCGACCCCAAGAGTCCTTCTAAGCAAAGCAATCAGAATTGAAAAGTGTGCAAGCATCCTGCCGAGGCTGAGTGGTCCAGACCTGTAGCAATGGCATCTGAGGGGAGAGTCAGGAAGCTCCTGTGCAGCACGGGGCACAGGGAAAGGATGTGGCATGGTTATGTAAAAGTCAGAAATGTGGGTGGATTCACTGAACAGTCTGGTAGGACACAGAAGAGACACTGAGCAGGCCCAATGAGCAACTAACCAGATAAACGAATAAAATGTTTCAGCAAAGGGTCATGTGGTCCTCTTCCTGGGTGTGGCACACAGAATCCTGACCTTAGGTGAAAGGCTGTATTATCTTGAGAACATTCAGAACTGGGTCATCTTCTGCCAGTTCTAGGGAACCCTGTCCCCATGCCTTCACTCTTCCCCTTAAAATCTACCCCAGTGGTCGAGCAAGATTGATCCAAGGCAAAAGTGCTTGCTGCCAAGTCTGATGGCCTGAGCTCTGAGTTCAATCCCTGGGACCTACATGGTAGAAGGAGAGAACCAACGCCAGCAAGTTGAACTCTGACCTTCAGACACGTGCTGAGGCACACTCAAGTCCACACACACAAAATAAATAGGCAAGAAAATACTTTAATTAAAAAAAAAAATGAAAGAGTCCCCCCTGAACCTGGGTATGTGTGAGACCCTCAGAGACTAAGCTATCAAGGGAAGACCCTTTGTTCTCATTCCCTCTGTCCCCGAGGACAGAGCCTGTTACTGCACTAACTCCTGTGTTTTCATCCCCTCTCTTCCACAGCACCCAACCTGGAAATTGTCAAAAGCCATGTACACTGACTGTAAGGCCAAAGAGTCACTAAAGGCTGAAAGCTAAAAGTTCTCTGCAAAGGCAGGGGCATGTGCCAGTAACAGGCAGGCGACAAAAGCCGCAGATTCCCCCCTCCCCACCTTTATGCCTTTCCCAAGGACCAAAATCTACCAAGCAGCAGAGAAAATCCACCACATCCCTGGAGGTGTCCAGATACATTGCATCGGTTCATTCTTCACTCTTTCCATAAAAAGCTATCATACCCTTTTGAAACCAAGACACTGAAGCGAAAAAAGTATTGACAACTTCACCAGGATCACACAGAGAGAGATGCTGGAGCCAGACAGCCAACTGAGCTCTTGACCAAGCCCCTCCTTGTCCACAGAAATGTGAATTTGTGCCTCCAGTGTCTTCTCACAGCGAGGCCCCATGGGGTAACATCACACACTGCATACAACACATGATTATTAAATAACTGTTGAATTCAGTAAGCACTTTAAATCTCTAGAATTGGCTGCGAGTGCCCAGGGTTCCTAGGAATGGGTACAGCAGACCCATCCCGAGGCTCTGGTTTGATCCCAGGATAAAATATGCTTGTCCTCACATTCCATTTTGGCTCTGTGGTTTTTTGTTTTATGACCATGTTGCTTTTACTTAGCTTGGGACATGCAGTCATTGTTTGGGCTTATGCAAAATAAAGATAAACATTGAGATCTAAGTTTCTAGTTGTCTGTGGCTGCTTCACTGCAGAGGGTGTTAAATTTAAATTTGTCAGCTGGTAACTTAGCAAAGGAACTTGACTTCCTTCCCAAAAGGACGAAAGTTCCTTATCTATACTTGGTGAGCAAGCCTCTCTTTGAGACCCTAACTCTTGAGATACAGTAGTTAGAGTTTAGCAGAAAAATCCCAAATCAAGCTAGACAAACAGTTCAGTGGTAGAGAGCTTGCCGTACACACACACACATACAGGGTGGGGATGGGATAAGTGGCTTAGTTCTTAGGGATTCAAAATCTACAAGACTCCATAAGGAAGATCAGGACCAGAAGAAGACAGGGTGCAGCCGTCATCCAGCTAGGATGGGACCTGAACACAGGACAATCACAGCAGCCTCAGCAGAACAGCCAGGGGATGCAGGAGATGTCCTGGGGGAGCTGGAATGGACTTCACAGGACTCCACGCAGCCCTGACCTCCCCTCTCATCCAGCTGGCTCTCAGTTTCGAGGCAGATTCCATCGGCTGGATCCAGCAGCTGTGGTAGCCTGGAGGCTCCATCCTGCACAATGCAGTGGGCAGGCAGCCAGTTCTGGGTTGACTGCTCTCTGTGTGATGATTCAGCTCTGCTCTGGAAAGGGAACCATGTCAGCATGGATGAGGTCTCCAGGCCATGTGGGTCCCTTGATGCGATCGATCTCTCCGTCTTAACCTTCCACAAGAACACCACTGTCACTGAAAGCCCCTCTGATGTTGAGGATTCATTTAGCGATGGGCAAAATAAATAAAAGCCAATTCGCATAGATACTGAATTTTTAATTTATCCTACCAAAGCTGTGACAGAGTATCAGGGAAGATTTGCCTTTGCTGAGCAGCTTCAGAGAGTTCATCCCATGCCTACTTGTCTCTATGTTTCTGGACCCAGAAGAAGAAGAACATCATTATGGTAGAAGCACATGAGAATAAGAGGCTAGCACATCATGACAGAGGGCAAGAAGAGTAGAGCCCACGGGAAAGGGTCAAGGCAAGATGTCGCAGCCATCTTCTGTCTCCAGTGGTGGACATTCCCCAGTCAGGCCCCACCTCCTTCGGTCCCATCACTTCCCAAAAGTCTATTCACATTTTCTAATCTATCAGTGTATTAAAGTCTTCATTTAGGCAGAGCCTTCATGATTTAATGCTCTTAGAAACACCCTCTTAGATATACCCAGAAATGGGCCACATAAAATTCCCAAGAGTTTCTCAACCCTGTTTCATTGACAGGCAAAAGCACCTGGTCTAGTCATGCAGATCTCTAAGTGCAGCTTGGTGTGGGAAGTTCTTCTGTCTGTCTGTTGCTTTTATTGGTTAATGTATAAAGAACTACTTTGAGCCTATGGCAGCGCAGAACAGAACTAGGTGGGAAAAGCTAGGCTGTGTGCTGGGAGGAAGAGGGCAGAGTCAGAGAGACCCCATGTAACCCCGCAGGAGACAGACGATAGAACTCCCCCCCCCCATAAGCCATAGCCTTGTGGCGATACACAGATTAATAGAAATGGATTAAATTAAGATGTAAGAGTTAGCCAATAAGAAGCTGGAGCTAATGGGCCAAGCAGTGATTTAATTAATACAGTTTCTGTGTGATTATTTCGGGGCTAAGCGACAGGGAACCAATAAGCAGCCTCCTCCTCCAACAGCAGCCACTCAGAAGCTGGGGCAGAAGGATTACAAGATCAAGTCCTAAATGGGATATAAAGTGATTTCAAGGGTGGCCTGAGCAAAGTAACAAGTTAAAGTGGAGCTGAGACTAGAGCTAACTGGTAGGACATTTGCCTACGCAGTACGAGGCCCTGGGCTTAATCCTGAGTTCTACAAACAAATAAATAGGAACTGTCATAGGCTCAGTCAGAAATACAGCCCCGAATATTATCAATGACCTAGTATTGCAAGTGATCTAAAACCCAAACAGTACTAGGATGGCTACATAAATTTAAGTATGTCCATTTGGTGTCACACAAATAACCATTTTTAATAATCACAGTAAATAAGAATTCCTAGCTATTTCGTTTCATCCATACTAAATGGGGGAAGGGAAAGTAACAGAGCCTTGTGCAGAATACCTTCACCTTTCTAAATGGAAATAAAAGGCTTGTGTGCACGTGGAAGCAACAGAAGTAACAGACACAAAACGCTGACCACAGTTATCTCTGGGTGGTGAGATTTGTAGAGACTGGGTTTTCTTTGTGTGGTCTACAAAATTCACCTTTTGTCAAATTTCCACAATAGGTAAGTGTCTTGGTCAAATACCGATTAAGAAAACAGCCCTCATGGAATAATTCAATATTAGGAATTGAGCCTGGAGACCTCAAGAGGTTTTAGAAGAAATAATAAGTAACAGGTCTTTTTGTCCAAGATGCTTCTCTATGTCTGGCTTAAAGATTTCACCTATATACAAAACTGTAATCTTCTTGGCACACTGGAAGATAGTAGCTCACTCTTGTAACAAGTATTTGAGTCTCCACCAATCATAAGCTGACAACTCTCCAAGCAAGATAGCTATGAGCTCTAGCCAACCCAACTAGCTTTGCACCTCACTTCCATTCCCTGCATATCACTTAGTCTTCTCTGGCTGTTGTCACATACGGTGGTGGGGAGGATGCTTGAATCACCTCTGGTCTAGATTGCTGTTAAAATCTAGGATCAAACATAAGGCCAATTGTAGTAAAGCAAATTGGCACGTTTTGATTTTGTCTTTCTGCACAGGGAACAGTGAGAGAGTCTAGCAACTGGTGGCATCCAAAGCTAGTACCAACTGGGCATGTGGAAACAATGCCCAGCACCTATAGTACACTCCATATCTGTGCTATCCAGCTGGGAGACAAGGCCACCTGTGGAACAGTACTTGAAGAGGGGAAGACACATCTTGTTTGCTTTTTTTTTTTCTGCTTCTTCTAGTCACCTGAGGCACATCTAATAAGCTGAGTCTGAAGTTACTTGGCAAAGGATCCTGGGAAACGTCCTTTGAAGGGGCAACCACGGATACTGTAGAGCAGTCCTGCAGGGAGGCGCCCAGGTTATTGACCCAAAATACTGCTCAAATAATAGAAAACAACAGACACCATGGCTTTCTTCTTCTTAAGAAAAATATGGTGTGTATTTTCAAATCTTCTTCCTCCTGTGATTTAACAACTAACATTTAGTGAAGGGCGTCTGTGTGCCCCAGGGAGTCACATGTAGACACAGTCAGATTAAATGTGGACAGAACACTGGAGGTGTTAGAGGAAAACAAGTCAAAACCCAGGTCCTAATGTGCTTCTCTGTTGTTGTGATAAACACCAAGACCACAAACAAGCCGATAGGGAAGGGTTACCCCATCACGGAAGGAACTTCAAGGCAAAAACTTAAAGCAAAAACATAGAAAGTTGCTTACTTACTTGCTTCCCAACCTCTGTTCTGCTAGGTTTCTTAAACAGCCTGGATTCTTTGCGTAGGAATGGTGCCACCCACAGTGGACTTCACCCTCCTGCATCAATTAGCAATCAAGAAAATGCCCCACAGACACGCCACAGGCCGATCTAATATAGACAGTTTGTCCATGAAGACTCCCTTAGACAACTCTGGGCTGTGTCAAAGTGACAGACCAGGCAAGTGGGGACTCCAGAGGTTCTTCTTGCCCCAGGACACCTTTGCCATTCTTCTTTATAGATTTTAATTCTACCACTCACTATGACTGCTCTTCCTGTCACCAAAAACAAACAAACAACAACAAAAAAAAACTGGCTCAGCTGTCACCATCTTACAGTCAAAGAAAAGTGAGCCATGTTCCATAAACGCCATGCCCTCTGCAGCCACCCAAAGAACCTCTTTCTGTGATATGAGCTCTGTTGTTGACTTTGCACCTCCCATTTATTGTCAGCCTCCTGAAACATTCTACCTAGATCCGTGGCTGTAATTGTTCTCATCTTTCCACAGCCAAGACCAGCTAATGCCATTCGGTGATCTTTTCTGGATCTCATTCAGTGCCTCGGTGATCCTTTCTGGATCCCATTCAATGCCTTGATGATCCTTTCTGGATCCCACTCGGGGCTTTGGTGATCCTTTCTGGATCCCACTCAGGGCTTTGATGATCCTTTCTGGATCCCACTCAGGGCTTTGGTGATCCTTTCTGGATCCCACTCAGGGCTTTGGTGATCCTTTCTCATCATCTTTCTACTTCATTCCCCTCCAGTTCTCTCCCCTCCACCTGCACAGCTCCTTCCCTCCGGCTCACACTTCAAATGTGGGTGCTTCAAACACTTACATCTCTGGTCCTTATCTCATCTACATGCTTTTGGCTGGTAATTTCATTCTATAATATCCATGTGACTTCCTTGTAATCCATGTCCAACTGAAACCCAGATTTATCTCCCAGAGTCATGGCTGCCTTCACTTACAATCTGCTCAAATCAAAAGCATCCTGTTTTACACATACCACACATTTGCTCGTCCCCTTCCCCCAAATTCAATCCCCCATCATCCATCCCAGTGAAGGACCCTCTTACAAGATTAGTCAGTCGTACACTAACAGCTCATTCTTCTTGAGTCTTCCTTTTTGATCAGCTATCAGCCACACCCAGTCCACACTGTCAATTATGGATCCTAATACTATCGTCCCAGCTTCCTGGGCCACACACACACCTTATCCGGTGCTTAACCCAGGCTCTGAAGTAAGCCTTCCTGGGTGTGAGTGCTGTACTTCCTGGGAGAAGTTATTTCATTGCTCTGGGTCTCAGTTTCTTTATCTACAACCTAGAGGTTAGAATAATAGCGTCTACACCGCAGTTCTGTTACAGACGTTGAACCCTTCCTGATACACAGAGACTCTGCTCTCAGATGCTAGTTCTGATGACTAATGCTCATTGCCCACAGCTTCTGAAAAGACTTTTTGACTCTTCCATCTAGGATTGGAGCTTTCAACTCCACCCATCCACCCCATACTCCGCTGCCTACGTGTCTGCTTCTCCCACAAATTATGAGCCCTGTGAGGGCAGGAGCTGCTTTACTAGTCCTGCTAGTATCGCCAGGACTGGGTGAGTGCTCAGAGAAGAGCTGTTGCAGGGGAAAGGCTGGCAGAATGCACGGGAGGATGAACGGCACGCTGATGACACACTGTGAACATTTGTGTAAGAATTCACGGGGCCCTAATTGACACATTCTCCTCTAATTTGTTCCTCAAGCTAACCCTACCCAGTGGGGGTGCTGTGATTATCAATTATCTCTGCTTTCTATAGGCACCATGCACAAGGTTCCTAAGTCAGTAGATAGTCAGGCATGAGCTAAAGCTTCTACCTTCAAATCCCACGACTTCTCACGGCAGGCAGAAGACTGTCGCTAGGGGATCATGAGAGGCGGTTCAGGCCTAGGGTATGGAATGTTATGCTGGCAGGCAGAGTCTGAATCCAGGACAAGCTACCATCCAGTGACTGTACAACAAAGAGAATGTCTCCAGATCCACAAAACAGCAGTCTCAGAACTACTTCCTCTAGCTGTATCCCTGATCAATCAGGAACTGGGTTCAGTTGCTAGACGGAGGCTTGAACACTGAATCTAAAGCTTGGATGGTGAGGAGGCTGCAGAACCGCGGGGTTCCAGCTCTGTCTGTTCCACCTTCTTAACCATGAAGTGAGCATAACTCCAAAATGGCCCGAGAGAGTCCTCCCGTCTTACATACCTACAGTCCCCTTCTCGCCTGAAAATAAACAGGACCATGAATACGATGGGTCTCAGTCAGAGCCAGCTGCATTGCAAGACAAAGGAGAATCGAATTTGAAGATAATTTAAAATCAGTTGACTTGAACTGAACTGAAGAGTTTATCCTGTGGGAGCCTGGACTCTTCAGAGAGTCTCCAGCCACATGTGAGAGGACTGTATGTCCAGAATGTGAGGACAGGCCCTCCGCATTTAGTGTGACAGACTTACCCTTACCCCATCAAAGCCAGCAAGAAATCATACGTCAGCTCCAAAGGAGCCGGGGATTGGGTTCTGCCGAAGTGTGTATACACCAGGAAGGGGAACTGAAGGTGCAGACAGACCACAGCCCGCCCCCCTGCCCCACTGCAGTGGAGACCTCAGCGAACCCCTTACCCAGACTCTACACGTACCCAGAGGAAGACAAGAGATCTCCGTTGCTTTAAGCCACTAAATGTGTGGTGATTTGTTCCGCTGCCATAGAAAACTAATCCATTATGTGCAATACACTAATACCATTCTTCATATACACCAATGCTCCGGGAGCTAAGGGTTCTGGCTTTAAATCCATGACTTCTCCACAACATTAGAAAAAGCTGTTGCTCGAGGTATCCTGAGAGGAAGAGGAGAACAATGGGGGGGAGGGTGAATATTTCTGCTCATCTCACCTCATACACAGTGCAGTTAATCACTGAGATGCCAGCCTCTGTGTGTTCGACTACGGGAAAGAAATACAGAGAGAGGGTAAACAGAGAGCCGTCACCCACTCAGTTCTGAGGAAGATCATAGAAATCCTGCTCAGAACTTCACCTAGACATCCTAAACCAGATGTACACAGCTAACCTCTCCTGCCCAGGGAGCAGGGAAGGAGATGGTCACCCTTACCAATAGAAGGAACAAGGTTTCCCACTACTTAGGCCTCTCTCCCTAGGAAAGAATGAAGGGCTGTCCACATGCTAGAGTTCTCTCTTGATGAGGTCTTAAAATACCCTAAGCCCAGGATTCTGTGCCCCCAGGACTGTCAGTAAGAAGCTCTGTGAGGCTCCAGCGAAGTCCTCGTCTGCCTGCTGCTCTTCCCGCTGGGATCCATGACCATTGTCCTTCCCTCCTTTCCTCTCCTGTGACTTCAAACACCAGTACTGGTCACACCACAGGCGTTGACACCCCACCCCAGAAGGGAAAAGCTTTACAGCTTGGTAATAGGGTTTTGTTTTAACAGAGGTGGGAGGGGACGGTGATGAGAAAAAGTGAACAGTGGGGAAAGAGGAAATGCTGACTCTATAGAAAAACCTGTAACTTGGAGCTAGTGAGGCCAACAGCCAGACAAGGAAAGGGTTAGGAAAAGATCTTAGTGACGTCCCCAGAAGCCAACGTAGGCAGACTGCAGTTAGAAGGCGCTTGCAGGTGAGGACTGAAGAATTCACACCACACAGGAGTTCTTCCAGAAGAAACTAGAGATCGGAGTGCTGGAAGAGCTCAAAGGAAACGGTCCATCAGTCACACCCGGCAGTGCCAAGAATCCCTTACCGTTCTGCAGCAGAAGAGATGGAACCAGAGATCATGTCGTAGAGAAACAAAAGGAGGCAGGAAGCTCAGGTGCTCGTTCGTGTGTAGAATTGTGAATGCTACCCAACTGTGCTTCATCGCTCCACGGGCTGCAGCATTGTCGATGAACGAGAGTTATCATGGTTCCATCAATTGCAGACCAGCACAGCCCTGGCCACTGATGGCAAGAAGCTAGATTTTTCACACTTCCTGGTCTTTGGTGATCTAATGACCCTAGTTCCTTTAGCTCCACTTATTCCCTTCAAGAAGTAAATACCTTCCATGTGGCAAAGCCTGCCTTCGCCTACCTGCAAGAATTCCACTGGTGCTAGCTTTTCATGGGTCTGATATGGCATGCTGAGATTTTCAATGTCTTCATGAAGTTCTCACATGTTATTTCCTTGTGTACACGTCACTTGGCAGACAGTAAATGATGGCAATACAGAACACAGGAAGGAATTACAAAGACCTGTAAAGTCCAAGCCTTTCCAATAATTTTATAGACAATTCCCCACAGCAAAAGCACAACTAGAAAACAAAACAAACAAAAAACAGACAAAAACAGCCAGGGAGTATTTTGAATGTAGGTTCTAGAGAGAGCAAGAGTTTGAAAGCAACTCCAATACTTAGGAGCCTAGGTCAGCAGCGTGGTCCATTATCAAAGCTGAGGGCACTTACCTATAAATGGCAATAGCAACAGCATCCACCTGAGAGGGCTCTTTGAGAACCAAATGCAGTAATAATGCCTTCGAGCTCTCAGCACAGTGTCTGGTGTAACAGACATTTCCTATTGCTCTCAGAGCTGCCTCAATTCCTTTTCTGCTATTATTCCCAAGTGCTAAGCTCATTTCCTTCCATGTAAACCCACAGGCCTCAGCAATACCCACCAGCCCACATGTATTCCTGAAACCTGAAGGCATCTCACAAACAGTGTTCCCAGCCAAGGCTATACAACCAAGAATGCACAAGCCCCTCTGGGCAGCAATGGCATGAATAAATATACTTAATTGAAAACCAATGGCCTATTCAAACCTTGCCATTGATTGAGGGGCAAATTTAGGGCCAAATCTGTGAAGAGTTTCTAAGGTTCAAAACCATTTCCCAAATCTGTTATTTACAGACCCAACTCTGACCTGAGCCTGGAAGCCATGTGTCTTGACTCTGCGTACTTTTGGCACTATTTCAGGCTGCCTTATGGAATTCAACAAGAATTTCCTGAGAAACCACACTAGGGGTTATGAAGGAGAACAAGATGGTGGTCCTGCCAAGAATGGCACAGGAACCTCTTCAGGGAAACAGGAATTCATGGTGCTAAGACTCTGAACAGAGTGCCAACAGTGTGCAAAGGGCTGTAAGTATTGCTTCTATTTCCTGAAGCTTCCATTGGGGGAAAGTGGGATTGCTTCTAGAGTTCAGACGGTGGTGAGTGACGAAAGATGGTCGGGATAGATGAAATCATGTTGGCACATGTTCAGATGTTGAGAAGGAGACAGGAGATGAAGAAAGAAGAGAGATGGAGAGACCGAGAAAGAAACCTCAAAAACGGAACATATAAACAATAGAGCCGAACTATGATACACCGGGGTTCAGAAAAAGCCAAACGCTGAGAAGGCCATGTACCATTATGAGGTGGTGCAATCCTTGTAATGGCACAACATCAGCTGATGTCTCCACCCAAGTCTCAGTCCATCTGCCTTGGAACCTGCTATGACTTCTCAAAACAAGAATGGCAGGAAGAGAAACAGTAAGGGCAGTTCTTATGGGGGAAATCCCTCTCTGAAGACAACCCCATTCCTGTGGGGAGTAGAATCGAGCAGGAATAGACCAGTCTCCTCACAAGCTGAGGAGGTAAGATGGTGGTTGACGCCATTGTTTCTGAGCCTACTTTAGAAGAAAAATGAGCTTCCACGTTCCTAAGTCTCTGCTCAGCTCTGAAGTTGCAGTCAGAATTAACCACAACTTTCTATCAGGCTGAGAGGGTAATGGAGCAATAGAAACTACACTGTTCCAATTTCCTCTACAACCCTGATAGCTTTGGAGTCAATGAATCATCCTGTCTTGCTCTGGTTGGCTGTGTAATAAATCACTCCCCAAACTCGATGGCCTGAAGCAAATTTTACTGCACTCATAGGTTCTGGTGAGTTAGAAATGGGTAGATAGTATATTGGACATGGTACATCTCTGCTCCATGCACCCTGGAGCCCGAGCTGGACACACTCAAGGCTGGAGGATGGAATTATTGGGAGGTCTCTTCACTCCGGGATGATGTTGCCTGTCAGCTGAGACAATAGAGTGTGGCTATCATAGGGGGCAGTGGGAGAACCTGTACCTGCTCCCTGCTTCTCATAGGAGGAGTCCTCGTGTTAATAAAACTAAGTTCTAAGTATGTCATCACAAGGGAGCAAGCCAAAAGATAGTACAACCAGTCAACAAGGTGTGAGGGCCAGTCAAATCCCAAGATCACACTACAGGAACATTTGTGGGCTGAGAGAGAAATCTCATCAGTTACCCATTCCAAAGAGTATCATATCCTGCATCCTCCACCCACTTGCTTAAAACCTCCACCAAAGAAGGCTTGGTTTCCATTTAAACATCAAATAAAGCAGTATTCAAACCATACCCCACATTTTTCAGATCTTCATGGCATCTAAAATAACCCTTTGCAGTAACTTTTCTCACACCATTCTCCACATGAAAAACACAAAATAAAAGACACTACGTGAGCTCAGCAAAGGCACCTGGGAGATTAAAGGTCGACTCGGAGTTTGAGCTCAGGATTTCAGGTTCCTAAGCCTACATTATTTTTACAACCTCTCTCCCTTGAAGTAAGTGATGACAGGCTTGTCTAATGGTTGGTGACAAACACACATGTGGCAATTAATTTAAAAAAATGAATGTGTAAATTATTCCAAAGTCATTCAAACAGTCATAATTCCAAAACTTATGGCAAGAATCATTCCCTTGCTTTAACGAAGTCTAAGGAAACAGAACAGTGATGAATGAGATTAACATCGATGACCAGGAACATCTCCTTACAATTGAGCCCAAAGGAACTTAAGAGCAGAGAATTCTGTGGCCTCCAGCATGGAGCTACTCAACCAGTGCTAAGAAACCTGTGAGGCTCACCAGGCCTTGGCACTGTGAAATAGAATGCAAATCATTCTCAAGTGTGGGTGGATCCAGACCTTGCCATGTGATGCTTATGGTGGTCATTTTATTTCCTGATTTCCTTTACTAATAACATAAAGCTAACACACACATTTCCAATTACAACACAGATAACTATCCTTCGCACCGTGTACTAAGGAGCTGGATTTTACCCTTGATTCTTATATGTTTTTCTTCAGCTCCAGAATGTTGATGAAAGTGTTATGCCTAACCTAGAATGTGCACAGTCTCTTCTCTGATCTTTTCATCACTGCTTCCAACATTATCCCCAGAGTCATTTGATCAAACATGTGAGGAAAACCATTTAGTAATCTTGAATCCTTTTCATTAAACCTTTCATGGAAGTCAAGTATCTGAATATTTTTTCAACTCAATGACACTGCACAGTAAAAAATGATTTAACCATTTAAGGCAGTGGTTCTCAACCTTCCTAATGCTGAGACCTTTTAAAACAGCATCTCATGTTGCTGTAGTGACCTCCCAACCATAAAAATTATTTCATCGCTACTTTATAACTGCAATTTTGCTACTGCTGTGAATTGTAATGTAAATATTTGATATTCAGGATATCTGATATGTGACCTTGTTGCTATGAAGAAACACCATGATCACATCAACTCTTATACAGAAAAATATTTAATTGGGGTACCTTAGATTTTCAGAGGTTTAGTCCATTATCATGATGCAATATGGTGGCGTGCAAGCAGGCATGGTGCTAGAGAAGGAGCTTAGACAGACCACTTCCCTTGAGTAGCATGCAACAGGAAGTGGTCTGTCTCACTAGGGGTAGCTTGAGCATTTATGAGACCTCAAAGCACACTTCCACAGTGACACATTTCCTCCCACAAAGTCACACCTACCCCAACAAAGCCACCACTTCTCAAGAGTGCCATTCTATATGAGTTTATGGGGGCCAATTACATTCAAGTTACCACAAACCCTCAGGGGCCATGACCCACAGGTTGAGAACCAGTTCTTAAATTTTTCACCATTGCCTTTAAAGTGTAGTAAAGGGATTAACAAGCAAAGGACATTCTTTCCTCGAAATCTCTATGAAATGGCACAGTCAGAAGCAAACTAAAAATCTTCTGTATCAGTTAAGTGTAAATCAACATGGAAGAAGGGCATTTAGAGTTCTGGACTGCAACTACTTTTCCCTAAAACTTTGCCTTTCAGTAACCTTGCTTTTCCTCTAAAAGCCTATAATGTTAAAGAGGCTGAATGATGGCCATTTATATCATTTCAGTATTTATAAATCTGTCCTAGATAGGTGCCAGAGAACAGAGACCAATTCAGTTCACATAATTCAATACGATTCTCTTTATTTTTCAGTTGAATAGAGAAATAGTCACTCCGGGGACTGCAATCTCCGGTTTAAAGCGGGCCATTAATGATTTACAAGGGCAACTTTTTTTTTTCTGAAGGAAGAGAGATACAGTTTTGCATGGGTTGTCTTCAGGGCTGGCTTTTAGAACATTGATATGAGAAGTTGTAAAATATTGTTCTTACACAGAACAGGCTTTGACCTCTCCTGGGGCATCCTGGCCTCTTTGCAGTCTGCTCTTCACTTCCTTCTCTAATCACTTCTTTAACTGCAGCCCCTACCCTTGCTACTCTTCCCCAAGCCCCTCTGGGCTTGAGTTTGAATCTTCAGTCCACCCCCTTTGGTTACTACATGTGACTTATGGGATATATACCACAGACAGTCGCAACACTGCCTATTAAGGCCCGGGTCCCTTATTATTCATGTCATAGTCTGCCTACCTGGCTTCTCTTACTTCAGGAAGAGTCTAGTAACTGTTTTATACATAGATAAGTAACAAATTAAACCAGGGGCTGATACATCTACTTGTCTGGATGTAGACTCTAAACTCTGCTTTGAAACAATACCCAGCGTCAGCAAAGGCTGAGCAGCCCACCCCAGTACATGTCCCATACTTCTTCTCTTGTGCATAAACTAGTGTCATTCAGTATGTGTACTGTGGAGAGCTGTGCAAGTGGACAATTACACGAGACTACTACTTCTTCCGGACACTCACTAAACTCCCAGCACCTAAGAGATATTGTTGGGCTCCGGTTGCTATTCAGTAAACTGATGTTGCCCTTAGCTTTCCATATGAATAGGATGTATACTTCCCTAATTCGATGGCCTCCAGCATGCCTGATAGGAAGAGTAGTAGAAACGGAGGAACCGACCAGGTGTGGCAGTACGTGTCTATAATCCCAGTACTGGGAAGGTAGGGCCAAGAGGATCAAGAGTCCAGGCCTGATTCCCAGCTAAATCACAAGTTCAAAGCCAACCAGAGCTAAAAGAGACCTTTCCAATAAATTAAGTAAATAAGAAGACATGAACAAGTAAATATATTATACAAGAAAAGACACATATATAATGCTCTTCAAGAAAGATGATCACAGTACAAAGCTACCAATAGACTAAGAGCAGTAAATACAGAAAATTGGACATGCTCTTGGACCTCATGTTTTTCTGGCATAAGTCCCTCTGAGAAACTGAGGGAGAAATGAAGAATGGGAAGACAGATACACCCACTGGTGGGGGAACACTCATGACATAAACATGAACAAGGTTGGTCTCAGCTTGGCAGTGTGGCAGCATCTTCCCAGTCACGGCTTCGAGCCAGTTTCACCTCAGTGGCTAACATCTGCAACATCTGGAAAATGACTTAGAGCATGCGAAGACAAGATCCCCTTAATGAAGAGAACTCCCTGTTCAACTTGTCTATGTTACATTCTGAATCCTAGTTCAGTATGCAACCTCTTCACAATGGGGGAGAAGAGCAAAGGAGGAGGGGAAAGAGAGGCATCAGGGGAGAGGGGGAAGAGAGTATTTGAAAATTATGAAGAAGCTGGACATTGGTGGCATACGCCTTTAATCCCAGCACTCAGGAGGCAGAGGCAGGTGGATCTCTGAGTCTGAGGCAAGCCTGGTCTACAAAAGCTAGTTCCAGAACCCTCACTGAGGGAAATGCATGTTGAGCTGAACTTCCGTAAATGGCTTAGGGGTATCTCGCGTTTAGTTGCCACCCCGTCTGCTGTGTGACTTTAGGTAAGTCATTTGCTCTCTCTGTGCTTAGTTCTCGTCCCTTAAAACAGACGCTCATGAATTTAATAAATTGCTCATCAAATGTCTGATGTGAATCAAATAATAACTAATTCGCATTCATTCTCTCACACGGAAGCATAAGAAGTTATATTGTGTTCAAATTACCATGGCCGCTGTTCTGGTTATCTGGAGGTATGTAACAAACCACAGTTATTTCGCTGCAATTGTTAGGAATCTGGGGAAGCTCAGCTGGGTACGCCTGGTGTGGCACCTCTCTTTTAGCCAGATGTGGCTGGATCCAGCCAGAAGAAGAGAAGGCCCAGGGCAGCTGAATTTGGTTGAGTTCTCTGACACACACACGCACGTGCACACGCCCACACTGGTAGCAGCAGGCTAGAACTTTGTCCAGCCAGAGCAGACTCCTCTGTACCTGTTCCACCCAGAAGCATTGCCGTGTATGATCTAACCCTGTTTTAGATCATACAGTATCGTTCTATTCTACCTATGATCAAAACAATTTCAAAAGTCAGCCTAGTTTTGAGGCTAAAAAAAAAAAAAGAAGATAGAAGCCAACTATTGAACGGAATGTGTCATAGCATTTTCAGATGTATTTGAAAATCACTGCAGCTCAGCGTCCACAAATTATTTAGGTCCTAACACATGCAGAAAATCTGCACTGCTGGACCAGGGCTTGTATGGTTTTATTCTGTTAAGCTATCAGACTTGAGATTTAAAATTTTATCATCTGAATCAAATTTAAGTGTGGGTAGTATACACTGGGAGCAATTGGGGGGAGGGCATGGTCCCTTGAGAGTGTGTCCCCTCAGTCCAAAGACGAAAGCACTATGCCAGGTTCTGTTCCACATACCATACACTCAACAGGACAGGACAGGAGGCTTCACAGCCTGACTTTCATCCAAGGATATGCAAGACACGCTTGGAAGTCACCAGTCCACAGGCATTGGGAAATCAGCCACACAGGCACGTGTGGCCAACTCTTCCCCTCAACGTCATTAGCACTGCATTCAATGGCTGACTCTCTGGGCTCTCCATTTCTCTGCCTACACTTCCGGTGTCACCCTCTCTGCCATTTTTTGTTGTTGTATACAAGGCAGATTGTTTACACCTGAATATATTTCAGTCTCCTTCTTGCCCACTTTAGTTCAAGAGAAAGGAGACATCTTTTTTATTTTATTCTGTCTCTGCCCCTTTTAGTTCAAGATTATCCAGTTCTTTGGAAACTTCTCATGAAACTTTTCAATGTGTAAAGAAAAGTGTTGAAGTTTTTAAGGCGAGCCCCGGGGTCCCTGTGAGATCATAGTTGCAAATCCCCCAGAGGCATAAAACTCAGTCCTTGGGGCTTTCTAGAGAACTTCTACTTAAGAAGTCCTTGAGAACTGCCAGACATTTATCTGAAGTCCTCATGTGATCTCCCAGGACAGCTCCGGATGAATTTTTGCGAGAAAAAACACTTGAGAGGTTTGCTAGCTAGTGAAATTGCGTTAAGAAAGTTGTCTTTTCCAACAGACTTAGCATCTTAAGAGTTTGTTCTGAAAACGGAAGTGCATTTTCAGCTCCACCCTTTACCTTTACTTAGTGAACACAGCTAACAGGAAGCAGGGGACCTCCTCAGTGCTCTGCACGCCGCGTTCTCATTGGGTACGTTCCCTTTGCAACATCCGCTGCGCTTCGCAGACTGGAGAAAGAATCTACCACTGCCCAACAAAGACCTCCCTTCCTACCCTTATGGTTCAAGTTTTCCTCCCGCTTCCTCCTTTACAGCGTTACAGCAGATTCATCCAGACCCTGCTAACAATTTCTTCAAGGCACACATGGTACCTGCCTGCCGCCCCGATGACTTGATGAGGGGTTCCATTAGGGCTGCAGCTGCAAGCTACTACACAGTAACAAAACCGCTTCCATTTTCCTCCTGAGGAGTAGCAGAGCTACCCAAGAGGAAGTATTGTAAAACAAGAGGAAGCAATCCAGTCCTCTGCTGTTTCTGCACTCGGGCTTCACAAGGTGTCTCTGACATATTGTCCCCTGTTGTGTTGGCCGTCACAGTACTGCAACTGGAAGGCTAGGTTATGGCAGCTGAGGGACAACCTTTTACTATCGTGAAGTCTCTCGCTTAGACCCTGGGTTTGTCTCTTAGCTTGGGATGTCATACAGTATTTCTATTGGGAAAATACTGTATTTTCCCAATACAAAAAACAAAGTGTTGCTTTGTGCTGCTGTTGCCTTAATTTTGCATTTTATCATATCAATGAATGTTGAAACGTAACATTCTCTCTTAAGGAATGAACCACCGGAACTATTTATAAATGTTTCTGTTCCCTGGTGTCACAGGCCTGCAATCCTAGCTGCTTGGGAGGCTAAAGCAGGAGGATTGCAAATTCCAGGCTAACCTGGTAATTTAGCAGGACCCCGCCTCAGCATAAGTGTAGAAGAAAGCTGGAGCCGCACCACCGTGATGGGGCACTTGCCTAGAGCAGGTGCGTTTCGGAGCCAGCTCCCAGCACAAAAAGGATGCAGGAAGACGGGTGCTTGCAAGGAAAAAGCTGACACCATGATCCATAGTGTCCTGATTTTTATAGCACATATTGAGCTACGGTTTATGCACTCACTTAATACACACATGTGAGACCCACCGTGCCTCAGAGGCCAAACAGCTAAAGAAATGAGTAATACTTCCAAAGGTAGGCTTGCCTGGCCAGAACACTGAACAACATTCAACATGGGTGCAGCAGCCAAAAAAGCAAACCAGCGAATGGCAGTGTGGGGTGCCAGGGATGCTCAGGGCAGAGGTGCAGCCACTTTGAGGAAGAATGGCAGAGAGCAGACCAGCATAGGGCAGCTGAGAGTCGCAGGATACAGCTATCTGGGGACCAGCCCTTAGAACAGAAGATGTCTTAAGCCCCCTCACTAGGGACTGGAGGACTCTTGAGTCTTACCGATGTATGTGCATAGCCTGGAACAGTTGAAGGACTTGAAGGATGAGCAGGTAGCTGAACAGTGTCTGAGGCGGCTGAGAAGGGACTAAGAATGAACAGGAATGATACTCTAAAATTCAAGTGCACTTTTCCAAAACAAATCTTTGTTTGTGGAGGGTTATTTTCTACCCTTGAGACGAGCGTTTGAATGGTCTCGCCACTTGGAAATTAAACTACACGGGTGAGATGTTCTCGTGTGGAGAGGGGCTTGATAGACAGGCTGACCACCTGAGTCTCAGAACACGTGGTGGGAGGAGAGAACCGGCTCCTAAAAGGTGTTCTCTGACCTCAGCAAGCACGTGTGGTAAGTGTATGAGTGCATGCTTGCACTCACATACACATCACACTCACACATGCACACGCGCACACGTACACACACACTGATAAAAAAATTTAAAGCAAAAATTAGATAGAAAATTATCTTAAAAAACTATTACATCCAATAGCATGAAAATTAACTGTTGATCCTGACTCTCTCTCTCTCTTTTACTGTATGTGTGTGTGTATGTATGTGTGTGTGTATGTATGTGTGTGTATGTATGTATGTGTGTATGTATGTATGTGTATGTATGTATGTGTGTATGTATGTATGTGTGTGTGTGTGGTAGAAGTGACATCAGCAGAGTGTCTATTGTACTGCAGTGGAACCCACATGACAATGGCAGTGCACACTAGTAACCCCTGCGCTGGAGATGAAAAGGTCAGGGCAACCCAAGTTCAAGTCCAGCTTAGACCCCAGAGATGGACGGAGCCATCGGGAGATGCCTTTGTGACTCAAGGACTCAGATCATTTACTTCAGCCTCTGATCAAGACAGCACCTCCATCAGGTCCCCTGGTTTTCCAGCCTGCTGCCCAGCAATCCATTACAGCGGGGGGATCTATCAGATTAGCCATCTGTGAAACCGCGAATTCCTAAAATCAATCCATTCATGTGCCCTGATGAAAAATAGCGTGCCACAATGGCTTTGGGAAAAACTTCCAGTGTCCTCATGCAGGTTGGCACCATGGCATTGCAAAAAGCCAGAGGGGCGGTGTAGCCTTTCTGCTTTACCACACTACAAATCTTTCCCGGTGATCAAGGGGAGGAAAAAAATAGCAAGTCTTTTGTTTGCATCTAAATGAGGGCCTTTTCCATTGCCTCGCGTACCCTCTTTCTCCACAGATTGTAAAGGCACCAACACAGTGAATCACCTAATACTCCTGTGTGCAAGCAACTCATAGGGTTTCCCCAAATTTTGAAACCACGGAGATAGTTTTTTTCCTGGCCGACACAGGCTGGCAAGAGATTCGCCGTACCTTCTTCTGCAGCAGCAAACTGTAGAACCCAGGCACAGAGGAGGAAACAGTCCATCATGCATGAGGCACAAGGCTGGTGCGCCAGGCCAGCGCTCTCTCCACCGAATAGCATCCACAGCACCAAGAAAGAAATACTGCACTTCCATCTGTCTGTCACCAGGAGCTTAGAGGAATCAAGTTTTCTCTTTTAGAATTTTGAAGCTTGAAAAGATTTAAAGCATCTTTAGAGTTGAAAGAAGGCTTGATTGTTAAGAATACATACTGCTTTTTCAGAGAACCTGAGTTCAGTTTGGGTTCCCAGTGTCCGCATCAGATTGGGTGACTCACAACTACCCTGAATTCCAGCTTTAGGGGCTCGTTCTGACCTACACAGGCACTTGTACACACAAACACACATACACACAAGCACACACACACACACATACACATCTAATCAAATATTTTTAAAATATTTTCAAAAGTCATTTTAAATTTTATATGTCTCTTGAAGTTTCCTGTTGATCACAACACTTAGACAATGAATTTCTGTGTAATAAAAAAGACTTCGGTTTCAAATCAGCAATGAGCTGTTACGCAGACTCATGGTGAAGTGGTAAAAAGCAGGTAGAAGAGGAATGCTCGTGTGTTTCTGTCACTACCGCAAACTGTCAAAATTACTCTTGAAGGTAGTTAGCTCCCCAGTATATGGTCCATAAAGAAGTGTTTGTGCTGTTGGGCCCAGACCTTGCAAGTTGGAGAGTCAAGTTGAAGTAAACAACTTTACAAGGTGTGGAAAGTGATGTTTTCTGCAACTTTATTTATAGTTGCATGAATTGGGAACTGTTCCAATGCCCCAAAATTAAGGGACTAATTATATTATTTGAGGTTCAGCCAGCAATATGGTAACAGTTAAGTAAACAGTTGCACCCTTAAGACGAAAAAGCAAAGGTATATGTTTCCCTCTTGGAGTATTCCAAAGTGATTGTGATATAGCAGCATCCTTAAGAAATGTTCTCCGGTCCTGAAGCTCTGCTGTGCACTGGGAAGCCGCGATGCCTTTCACTGTTGAGACAGTTTTAGGAGTTTCTCTGAGGCAGCCCCCAGGGAGGGAACTGTATTAAAAAGTCTCAGCATTAGGAAGGTGGAGAAGCACTGATTTAGACCACTCAGCAATAACTTGGGGACTTCATGAAGATAACAGCCACTTCTCTGAGTTCTAAGGCCAGAGGGACCACAGCAAACAAAGATGCCACTGGACTCTAACCCTAAGTCAATTCCAGAGAGTAGATTACAAAAGTAAACTGAGGAACCCTTCCTTTAGTGTCAGAAAGCCTTAGTGATCATTCTTCCCTTTGAGTCGCACAACAGAACATAGAATATTCTTGCGCCCGGCTATCTAATCTGAACTTTCACTGCTAAAAAGGAAAAATAATGTTAGACACCAGGCTTGGAGGAAATGAACGTGCAAATGAGACATCATGGGTAGAAAATACCACAACCAAAGTCTGCGATAGAAATACCCTCCGAGTCTGCAGTGTGCTGAGCCAGGCCTCATTGCAGGATCCTCATGGAGCTGGATCCACCTATCCTGTCACCCTCGTCATCTTTTATCATCTTGTTCCTTTGAAGGAAACTTGCTGGTAGACCCACCTGCAAGTCAGTCGGTATGTCCCCATCC
The DNA here is from genome assembly GCF_037038515.1 of Microtus pennsylvanicus. Classification (NCBI taxonomy): domain Eukaryota; kingdom Metazoa; phylum Chordata; class Mammalia; order Rodentia; family Cricetidae; genus Microtus; species Microtus pennsylvanicus. The sequence continues at coordinate 21,948,560 of NC_134580.1, read as the reverse complement.
TCAAAGTGCTCACACCCAGCCCCGCTACCATCCCTCGGCCAACAACAGAATACACAGCTGATATGTTTTCCAGGCTGCTTCTCTGCCCCAAGACCCTTTCAGTCTTCTCTGGTTTCCCCTCTGCAAAGAAAGAGGAGGCCGAGCTGCCCATGCCAAGATGTCTATCCCACTCAGCTGCTCCCTGCACCTGCCACCAAACCCCACTCACTGACAGAGAAGAAACAGAGACTGCCCGTCCCTGTGCACGGCATGCAGCTCACAGCCTCCACTGTAGCTGCTACAGGCCTGCAGGCTCTGACATAGCCTTGTTCCCAGGTTTTATTTTAAAAGAAATTAAAACACACAGAGAGAAAGAAAGAATGCTAGAATGCAGAAGGACACCACCACTCACCAAGGTCACCCAGCAACTTAAGGACAAACTTAAGTCTAACCCTAAGAGTGCAACCCCCAAAATGTTCAATGTTCAATTACATATTTCAGATGGCTCTTGGGTGGTCCCGCCAGGCCCTGTGTCCTTCAGTCTTTGCTTTTACTGAAAGCTGGGTAGTCAAAGAAGCATTGTGAAGGACAGATGCTCAGGGCTTAAGAAGCTTTTGCTTCCAATGAAACCAAGGAGCGACACAGTCACCTTATCTAACAGTTGCCTAAAGTTCCTCTCAAAGACGAACTTGACTTCAGGGCTCTGACTAGCATATGAAGACAGGCGTCTCCCTGAACATCTACTATGGGAAGCATCTGAGTCAGATTATAGCCGAGCATGTGCCGGGCTATTTTTGGAAGAGGCTGTATATAGGACATAGCTTTCTGGTTATGTCACAGCCTTGCAGGTGGGCCCTCTCTTCACATTCGGGATAAAAATAGATGCATACCTTAGTGATACAGAGACAAATACATGCAGCTTCTGCCCTTGAAGTGTTCCAAGACTAGTTACGGGGGTCACGAAAAGTAGAAATAAGGTATATGAATGAAAAGAGTCAAAACTGGAGGAGTTGTGGAGAGCAGAGACTTAAGGCGCCTCGCGTACAGTGTGGACTTAACTGTACAAGAATCTAACCAAAGGCTGGGCAGCGACGTCAATCATGCACCCAAAGCAGGCATGGTCTCGGTGCCAGGGAGCCTCCATCCTTGGGAAGAAACCACAGGTGGTCCGGTGCGGGCGACAATGCAGAGTTGTGCTGAGCCTAGTGCTCTGAGCCACACAAGTCCTGCTTGTGGAAGACTTGACTTGAACATAACCTGGGTTGAGTGCATGCAGAATAAGGTACCATGCCATTAGGCAACTCACCCTCTCTCCATAGCTATTCGTGGTAACAAGAAAAGCCCAGAATTGTGAGGGGGGGACAAAAAAAGACAATGTCAACTCATATTTGCTTCATTTAAAACAAATCAGAAATTTTTTCGGTTAGTGGAAATGTTTGTTTTCAGTTATGTAAAATGTACTTTTAAAACTTTAATCCCTTTTCTAAAGGTTTATAACCAAGACTTGCCATCAATGGCTTGAGAAGTCGTCCTGTGCTCTATGGCCCTCTTTAAATGGACTCTGACAGTCATGGCAGCATCTGTGACCCTTTGAAGATAATCCTCACCCCTTTTCTATAAATGAGACCAAGTTCATGTCATATATCAAGAAATGCCTTGGCCTGTAGTTTGGAAACCCCCAGTTTAGGTAAACTTTGCGGCTCTGTAAGTCTGATCGTTTCCCAACCTTCATTAAGAATGGTTTTGACCTTTCTCTCTGATGGAAGCAATGCAAGGATAGCCTCTCTTGCCTAATGGTGTGCCCCCAAAAAAATCATCTCTGGGGATGTAACGTCAGTGGTGAAATCCTGCCTGCATCGCCAGTGATTCAGTGAGATTCTAAACATGTGTCCCCTGCAGCTGATTAGGAAAGTCCCTTTAATGTATGCTCTAAGCTTCCGGATCCTATGCCCCTCAGCTGTTCTGAATCTGATGCCATCAACCTTGATCTTTCCAGGGTTCAGTCTCTGTGAGGTTTGCTCTCCCCACTCAACAATCACCCCGGGGCTCCAGTCCAGTGACCCCCAGCACTGGAATTTCAGGAGGCAGCTAGCTGACTTTGCATGTCCCATCGCTTCTGCAAACAACACTGAGTTAAGATCCAGATGATCCTCATGCCCCGCCCTTAGCCAGTCACTGCAGATGGGGCAGGAGGTCAAGTGTCACCTCCACGCACCTGAGAGTGGAGAGGCAAGGAAAGTCAGAAAGAGAAACAACACAAGAGGAAACACAGGTGCCCACAGACCAAAACAACACCCTTAGTGTACTCTAGACTTACTTTTAAAAAAAAATTGAGAAACAAAGTTATCCATTTTTGGACATAACTGAAGATTCCAATACTGGTTTGGACTCTTTTTGGTCTGTCATTGGGTTGGTTTCTGGCTCAGCTAGACTCAGGAGCTGAAATAATGACTAATTCTGCCCTCCTGCTCTCTCTCCCCCTTCCTTTCTTCAGTCTTGGCTTCATTCTTAAGCAGGCTTTCTCCACAAGGAAGAATCTCTAGAAATGTTGATATATATGGCTGAGCTGCTTAGTTTACGCCAGCCTCACCCAAGCTAGAGTCATCTGAGAGGAGGGATACTTGACTGAGAAAATGCCTCGGCAAGATCAGACTGCAGGCAGGCTGAGGAAGTCATGAGGAGCCCGTCAGTAAGCAGCACTCCTCTGTGGCCTCTGCATCAGCTCCTGCCTCCTGCCTTGCTTAAGTTTCTGTGCTGACTTTCTCTAATGATGAGCTGTGATGTGGAAGAGCAAGCCAAATAAGCCCTTCCCTCTCCAACTTGCTTTGGGCCTGGTGTTTTGTGACAGCCATGGTGACCCTACCTGGGACAGCAATCCTAACTATTCTCTTCCCCCCACATCAGCATCCATCAAAGGCCTCAGACTAGCCCAGCTGGAGCTCCATGTCCACCCAACACAGATCACCCTAACTAGAACATGAGGCTACCCGGAGCCCACACCTGAGGACAAGAAGGAGGGGAGTTCAAATCACCAGTCCCACAAAGCATGAGAGGCAGTTCATTGCGGCAAATGTCAAATATGAACCAAAACCCAAGAGGAGCATTAAGAGGACAAATACCTTAGCCGTGGGCCTCCAGTCTCTGCTCTGATGCTTAAAGGTAACACACCATAGCGGTGACACCGTCATTTCGGCCACTGATGCTTGCTTGCCTTTCCCACTCTTTCCTGGCTCACCACATTCCTGGAAAACTCTCATGGTTACTCTTGCTTTAATCCAATCTGAAGACTCTGATTTTCATTTTCCTCTAAGGGATAGTCTCTATAATGGAAAGAGAAAATTAAAAACAGCGGTATGGTTAGTTTTAGCTGTCAATTCAATACAACCTAGAGATACCTGGAAGAAAGTCTTAATGATGGCGTATCTGCAAGGATTTTCTTGATTGTTAATTGATGTGGGAAGTCCCAGCCTACCATGGGTGGCATCATTCCCCAGGTCTGGGATCCTAGACTATAAGAGAAGAGAAAGCGGGCTGAGTAAGCGGACAGGCAGCGTAAACACATCCATCTCTCAGTGCTCTTAGCATGGGTATGATGTGACTGGCGGCTGGAATTCTTGCCTGGACTTCCCTAAAATAATGGGCAGTAGCCTAAAATTGTGAGTCCAATACACTTTTCCTCCCCTTGGCTGCTTTCTGTCACAGCAACATAAATGAAAGAACACATGGTAACTCCGAGGAAAATAACATCATCTTAGAGTGGGGAGAAATGAAGCCCAGCGTTGGGGTGTGGCACAGTGAGAATGCCCCCCACAGGCTCAGCTATGAGCATTTCTTCACCACTTCGTGGTGTTAGTTGGGGAGGTTTTTTTGTGGGGGGGATGGAGATTGACCTTGATGGAGGAAGTACATCACTTGGGGTGGGCTTGGTAGCTTAAAGCCTTGAGCCACTTCGAGTTCACTCTCTCTGCTTCATGCTTGTGCTCAAAGATGTGAGCTCCCAGCTTTCCGTTCCTGCTGCCATGCTTGCCGCTTGCTGCTGGGCCTCCCCACCGTGATGGACTCTCATCCCTTGGAATCACATGTCAAGCAAGCTCAAGTTGCTTTTGTTCATGGTATTTTACCACAGCAGCAGAAAAATAGCTCAAATGGAGAGTGTAGATATTTTTACGGGATAAAAGGCTGTGCAAGCAAGAGGCAGACAGAGGAGAGTCAGCCAGAGCACATTCCTCAGGGCACGGTCCCGGCTGTGGTCATTACAGCTCAGGAGCGGAAAGAGGGTGAGAGTCCAATGCGCCCTTTCACGGTACTTGGTGCCAGACCTATGCTAAGTTACCTTACATCTGTAAACAGGCTCAGTTCTCACATTAGCCCTACCTGCAACTAGCGTGCTGTCTGCAGGTCAGAGAGACAGCCATCCACATGATCTGGACCCGAAGTCCAGCAGCAGAGCCTAAGAATCGATGTAACATCTTCTGCCTTAGCGCGAATCCTCGCCACGGTGTTAGGCAGGATCCAGTGATATCTGTAAAGCATCAAGCCATAGATGAGCAGGCTAGCAAGAGGCAGAGCAGAGGCATTGCAATGAGTGTGTGGATTGCGAAGAGGGGGTAGAATCTGGTGGAGGAACCCTAGTCGAGGGAAGCAAGGCTGTGGAGGAGCTGGCTCATAAGTGACGATGAGACAATGAAGCAGAGACAGAGCAACATGACCCTACTCTGCAGAGTCCAGAAGCGAGGTCAGGGGATGGAGGAGGAGGACGGAGTGAAGCAAATATCTAAGAAGTGCAGGGTCCTAAGGGGAGGTGCTATATAGTTTGAATGTGATCCCCAAATTCATATATTGACACTTAATGGCCAGCACCCTCAGATACCTGCAAATGTCTGAAAAATATGACTGAAGAGCCAAAGGGATATTTATGTACTTCTATCCTGCTTCTCCTCCAGAGAGGTGGGAATGGTTCCCTACAAGGAATTTCTGAAGGAAGGCCAAATATGAGTTTAGCCCCTGGTTTATCCCAGGGCTCCCAACTTTACCTGATGTTATTAATGACTTTAAGTGAGCCCTTCCCAATCTAGTGTTTGCTGGAATCTGTGTCTGGAGATTCTGTCAATAGAGCTACATGGAGCCCAGAATGGGGTACAGAATCCATCGTTTTCTGTACACATCCCTGGCCGCAGCCATCTTTTGGTGTGATGGTTTTGAGAGGCACTGATCCTTGAAGGGATAGATGTTCTGCTCCAATATTCTTCATTTCTTCCTTACCCAGACTTCTGCTAACTTCTAGGTCTCCCAGCTTCTGCCCACCACATGCTCGGTCCTAATACCCTCGCCGTTCTTCAGAGTGGGATCACTAGACTTCCCCCGTCAGGACTGGGTCTTCCTCTCATTCTCTCCTGCATCCCAACTTGCTTGTGGATAGAATACTCATCTGATTCTCCCACTAGGTTCCAAAGGTGCTGAAAATGAGAACGACACCTTCAAATAACCCAGGGTCATAAAGTGTTTATCACTTGCTTAAGACAACTCATCTCTTCAGAAATACTACCCCACTTCCCTTTCTTTTTTTCATATCCCTTCAACAATGTGTTTTGCATCTCATCTGTTTACTAAAATACATAAAATAAGTGAATAACTGAAATAAAAACATTTTGGGGTCTTATTTATGACGCTTGATGATTTCAATGAAATAAACTTAGAAAGAATGCCTTGGTGGCATTTAGCACTTCCCATATGAAATGAGATGTTTGATTTTTCTCTAAGTTGCTCATAAATTACATGGCTAAAGTTTGACTGTTGAACTGTGGGTCATTCCGGGACTACACAGGCATTTAGCTGAGCTGAGGACGTACCTAAAAGTTCTCAGATCACTAAAAAGTGGGCAAACTAACCGGGTAGTTTCTGCTTTTCTTTTAACACAGTTCTGTTTAAACAGAAAGAAACAGAATTTCAACTATCTTCTGGTACAGTTTCTCCAAACTGCTTCAAACCTCTATTCAATTCATAATTACCATAGAGATTGATATTTTATAATAAAATTTCTAGTTCATATTAAGTTTACTTATACAATATGCAAATCTAAATGCTACATTATAAGGGTAATACCTGTATTTAATATAATTGCTATTTATATAACCTCTATCATTGGAACATTTTTATATGACTAATTTTGTAGCAGGTTAACCCCATATTCCAATTATTACTAACAGTCCCAAACACTAGACAAGAAGTGACTTTGATTGCCAGGGGTCACCATTTTGAGTCAGTCTCGAGTTCCATCTTGATATAGAGTCCTGGCTTGGTACTGTGTTCCCCTCTGAAATGTCTGCTTAATGAGGCAGTGATCACACGCCCAGGTGTTAGACTCACAACAGCCCTTACACAACCGGATACAATTTCAACAAAAATCAGGAAGTCTACATAAGGGGAGGTCTTGTCCAGGGGACACTTCTGAGACTCTGTCTATGACATAGCATTGCAATATCAATGCAAAAGAGCCACATTATGATGGTGACAACATGGTGACAAGCTTAAGAACATAAACTCTCATTTAAAAAAAATACTATCAATTTTCCAAATGCTTCTTGATATCCAGATATTTGGTAATATAAAACAAGACATCTGGGTAACAATTAAATGGTTTTTTTTTGTTTTGCTTTTTATAAGTCTGTATAGTCCAACGCACAATCATCTCTTCCCTTGCCTGGGGTAATAGGGGTCATGGAATCTGAGACATGAGTTGTCTCCTGCGCTGTTGGCTCTGGCCTGGTATGAATGCATAGCCTGTAGATTTCTTCTGAATGCCCTGCATTCCGATCTCACAAGTGGGGACTTTAAATAGCAGCTTATCTTCGTGTCAGAATGCCTTAATGCTTTTACACCAAAAATAAAATAAGAGTATATAAGGAAAATCAGAAACCAAGCTGTTCCAGCCCATCACGCGGCTGTGTAGGTGGTAAATGGGACGCCCAGTGACCTCTTAGAACCGCCATTATCCAGCTCTTCAAGACAGCTGGTACATTTAAAAGATGAGCTCTTTTGAGTTGGTTAAACAAAGATTCACTGGGAAGAGCTCTAATGCTTTTCTGTTACGTAACGTCAGATATGAAAAGCTTCCATGCCTGTGCCCTGTGGTGTGATGTAAAAATAGCATCTCTGACTGCAACTGGAAGGGGCAAGGGTACCAAAGATGAAAGTGGATAACAAGGAGCAATAACGCGTGACTGTGTGGCTTTAAGGACGATGGGGAGAAGGAAGTCCTGGGGACTCCTTCCAGCTAGCAATCAGGCTCCTTTCATTCGTTTTAATTATAAATAAAGAGAGAGAAGAAAAGAGGGGAGAGGCTGGCGAATGTCTTACCTCGATTAATTCCAGCAGAGTGCAGGAATGTGTGTGTCAGACTCAACCGTCGTTAAACCCGGTGTGTAATTATAGCACCATGTCTTGCAGGATCTTGAAGCAATCATTTCCATTTTTCATTCCTGTGTGGTGACTAAAAATTACCATTTCAAATTTCAGTGAGGAATCCGCATCAGTCTTGGATATGGAAGAGGTCCGCCAAACCCGAAGGCACAAACAGAGCGGCATTCGGGTGACGATGTCTGTGGTCTGTGACTCCGGGACACCGCTTGCCTGCTTACTTAGAAGGATGCACAGGTGACCTTTAGAAAGCACTGGATACCCTTTCCAGTTCAACAGGCACTTCGTGTCCAACAGCGCTCAGGGCTGGGCATGCTGCAACACAGGGCAACACAGCTAAAATCCCCTCTTCTAGGTAGTCTTGTCTGCAGAGTTTGCTGTTGGCCTCTGACCAGAGAAGTACCTGCCACATAGTAGACCTCGCTAAATGCTTTGCATGAATGACAAAGTTCTATCTTTCTTAACAACACTTCTCTTTATAAGGGAGAGAACTAGTGATTTTTTTCTAAGTGGTTATGTGGTCAAACTGTCTTCTGACTGTGCTTATAGTCACAGATTGGTGCTGTGACCTGCCTTGGCCGGCGATGTTTCTTCTTGCGATGGGCAGAGGTTAATAGAGAGAGCGGTTATAGTTCAAACTCCTGACAATAAATGGCTGTGAGTGTGGAGCAATAGGTGAACCATCTACAACAGTCCCCACCAACCCCCCAACTTCCAGCTCATGGCTCAGTGAACATCTCAGAAAAGAGGGAAGAAAAGAAGCCGGAAGATAGGGTAGACTATTGTGAAATGCTCTTCTCCGGACATGGGCCGGCTGTTGCACCCTTGAACTTGTAGTAGCTGTGGTTCCTTGCACAAGACCTATACAAGCTCAAGCCGGTTAAAAGTTCTAACATGGAACCAACCGCATGGTGATGGTGCTTGTTTTCAGTCCCAGCACTCTGGAAGCCAAGGCAGACGATTCTCTAAGTTTGAAGCCAATCTAGTCTAGAGAGCACGTTCCAGAACAGCCAGGGCCATTGCACAGAGAAACCTTGTCTGGGGGGGGAGAATCCTGGCATGAGACTGAGAGTAGTTCCTGGAGGCCTCAGCCTAGCTGAGTGACTGTTGGCAGGCGATGGCTGCTGTGGAAAGGAGAGTCACTTTTCTTTGGGGGTGTGGTTGCCATAAGGTTTCCCATGCCCCAGTGGATGACCCCACTACATTGTCCATATAGACATTAGTAACCAGATTCAGTGGGTTAGAAAGATATAAAATTAATTAATTGAAGGCGTAAATCACAAACAGTCCCACACCAGTTTGGAATTATGATTAATAGAATGGTTATTTATTTAAAGGGGGAAAAACTTACAGATCACCGTCCCAGACAACAGCCCTCTGCGCAATCAGAAAGGGAGTCTAGTCACCGGAAGCGGAGCAGGAAGCAAGAGAGAGAGGAGAGGGAAGTGGCTGCTTTTTTAAAGGGAGAGAGACCACACCCCAATGGGCTGGTATCTCAATGGTTATTGGCTGAAGGAGCGGAAGGAGCTCCCGCAACAATTAATTAATTAATTAATTTTTTTAAAGGCCATGGAGTTTGGAGGGAAATGTCATGGGGCAGTCCTGCAGAGCTGGAATGGGAAGCTATGGGTGGATATGATCAAGATACATTGGATACATGTAAGAAATTTCTAAAAACTAAAAAGGAGATGGTGAGACATCAAGGAAGCTATAAGAATAATCCAGGCATTTCCAAGGCCATGAAGAGCAGACTACTAGAGGGGAGAAGAGCCACAGCCAACCCTAGTTAAAATACAAGTCAGAGATGCTCACCCATCATAGGGGCCATACCCGAACGGCACCTTAGTTTGGGAGATGGCAAGGAACCAGCGAGATTTCACCCAACAGTGTGAGCAACCATTGTTTTGGACTGCTTGAATCTCCAAGCTTCTGGCTTCCGACAGAGGCCACAGCTGAAGTACTAATTACACCAAAAGATGCTGTCCTGTCGATACCAGAGAGCCACAAGGGAACCCTTGTTCTCCGAAGACTCCAGTCCAGATTTCCCAGGGCCTGGCCCATCAGACTTTGGGTGGCCATCAACACAAGCCAGAGCCCCAGCCTCTCCAAGAGCTTATCTTCTGCCACAGATAGTCGTCCTCTCGGTGACAGGCGGGTCTGATATGAACCCCCATCCATTATGTTCTTTCCACGTGTGCCATTCTTAGACTTATAGCTGTGTTTGTTAGAAGAGAATTAAAGCTGTGGTATTAGGGAATTTATACAACACAAGTAGACTTTTAAAATGTTACCAGAATCACCTGAAATGTGCGCATGTCCCTGACAACACTCTGATTCATTCCCCCTGGGTTTAACACAGTAGGAGGTGCTAAAATACCAACAAAATGTGCTTGTTTTTCCCCCTCTGTGATGAGGAAAAAAGCTTCTTCTGAGATCTGTTTAACCTCTTGCTGTGTGCAACTGCTGGTGGATTCCATTAAAGGGGCCCATTTGATGCTAGCAGAATTCCAAACAGCTCTGGAGAAGGAACTGTTTCAGGTACTCAGATCCATCAGAAGGGAAGGTAGACAAGAGAAACTCTGTGAGACAGTCACTTTCCTCCTCCCAGGATGCATTTCAGAAGCAGCAGTCTGGATGCTACTTCTGAATGCTTAGTATACCGTTGTCCAACGCCACATTGTCTGTTGCATAAGTTATGCTATCGGTGTCCAACATCATGTGGTCTGCCTGATGCTTAGCGTGCCAGTGTCCAATGCTGAGTTGCCTGTTGGATACTGAGATGCACATTGCCCAAGGCCATGCTGTCTGTTGATTGTTTAGGATACCTAATGCCCAGTTCTGTGTTGGGTGTAGAACTACAGATATGTGTTCTTCCACTGAGCGTAAGCAAGAAGTCCCCCTTTGCTCCTCAGTAGCCCACCAACTTTGCCTGATTCTGCAGCCACTGTTTGAACAGCTCTCTGCCTCAGCAGCACACACCCCTGGCACAACACTGGGTCAGACACCTATGCAAGGCTTGCATTCTCCAGGGTGGGGTCAACAAAAATAAAATGAGCCGTACTACTTCTTGAAGAAATTTTTGTTTGTTGATTGTTGGGTTTTTTTGTTGTTGTTGTTGTTTTGCTTTTCTTGAAGTTTGAGGAGCTTAGAGCCACTAGAAAAATGGATTGCAGAGCATCTGGAACAGTGGAGGATGGTTTGACGATCTCTTACAGCTGTTCTTATTTTTCCTACTAGACATACTATGCCATCGGCCACCAACAGCCATGGTGGATGTTCCAACAGTCATGGTGGATCCTGGCCCAGCCATGTCGCTCAAAAACTAAAAAATTGGAAAAACTTAAGCTTATACAAAATTGTACACACCTCTTTTCATAGTTACCAAAACATAATATTTAGATATTGTTCGGTGGGCGAGATAGATGTCCAGGATCTAGAATACTACTTAGCAATGAGGAAAAGAAGGGGACAAATCACTGACATCCTGTGGCTGTATCTCAAAAGTATCATGTTGGACGAAAGGAGTCAGGATGAGAATGCAGCGTCCTGTGTGATTCCATTTCTAGGACATTCTACAGGAGAGATGAGTGACCCCAGAACCATGGAATGGCCACATATCCTGACTATGATGGTGACCACACAAACCTATGCAAGCTAAAATCCCTAGGATGTCTTCATGGTTTCCTTGTACCTTCTTGAGGAACAGCCTCATCTGGGGTGATGGCTGCTCTGATTTCCACGGATCCCCACAGTCTCTCTTCCCAGCATCCTTCCTTGTTTAGCTTTTTATGCCAGATGTCAATGATACTGTTTATTAATAGAAATGGCGGGCTGGCTGGAAAGTAGCTAACATTTGAAGAGCTGACAGCAGAACTTTTCTGGGACTCTTCCTCAGTTCTACACACAGCAGCCCAGAGAAGGAGTGTGAGTGGTGGAGTCAGTCTGTGAGCCTCTGCCTCCTCCTGGAGCCACGCTCTGGGCCAGCACGTCTACTCCAAGCAGAGAGGGACCCAGCAATTCACACCCTGGCCTGTGTGACCCTTGACATCATTAAGCAAATGTATTGGTTGTACCCTTCCAAAATAAATGTGCTATCCAGGAAAAAGACCTCACCAACACTTTATAAAGGAAGTACTTAGGAAATTCCTGGTAAATAGCATGTTGAATGTGTTATTTGTGGAAAATTGCAAAAAAAAATATTTAAAAAAAAGAGAGACAGGAAGGAAGGGAGGAAGGAAGGAAGGAAGGAAGGAAGGAAGGAAGGAAGGAAGGAAGGAAAGAAGGAAGGAAGGAAGATAGTTAGACAAGGAAAGGAGCCAAGAAAGAACAACTTCAGAAATCAGCAGTGGAAGTCAAAACAGACATCATCTCTGGTGAGGACATTTCCCAAGGAGAGACAAGGCTGCCATGGAGACACAATTCCATTCCCATAGCAGAAAACACACATCAGCATCACCAGCATTAAAAGGAACCCAATCTTTGCCTCTTTGCTCAGCTGTTTGGTCCCATAATTTAAATTTGATTAATTCTGAATTCCTGGGGAAAGGAATATCATGTGGCTTTTATTCTTACCTGCCTGGGAGTCTATTTGATACTTTTAAATGTGGGAATGAGTGAATGCGGCACTTTGGTTCCAGAGTTCAGACCCTTCCCAGCTTCTTCTTCCCAGTTTATCCTTCCCGGTCTGTAGTAGGAGGCTGCTCGTTCATTCCCGGCCACTTAGACCCAAAATAATTGCTCAGCAACTCTATTATTTGCAATACTGTTTGGTCAATAGCTTAAGTGTGTTGCTATCTAGCTCTTATAGCCTAAACTAACCCATCTCCATTAATCTGTGCATCACCACGAGTTCCTGCCCTACGAGCAAGAGGCATCTGTCTCTAGTGGCAGCTACATGGCTTCTCTCTAACTCTGCCTACTCTCTCTCTCTCTCTCTCTCTCTCTCTCTCTCTCTCTCTCTCTGAAAGATATATATATCTTTCAGCCTGGCTTTTCTCTGTTAAGCCATTGGCCAAAAGCAGCTATATTTATTAACCAGTAAAAGCAACACATATATAGAAGGACTTCCCACACCACGGTTCTGCAGCCGCAAACTCCCCAGCCAATGAACCAAACCCATACCCCTTGTCGGAGCAGATAGGACACCGTCATGCCCTGCAAACACTGCCTTCTGAAAAGCCAATCACAGAAGCAACGCAATAACAGAGATTTCCTCTCTGGTTGAGACCACTTTTATTGGAGTATATCGCGCTCCTCTTTCTCGACCTGCCCTCTCTCATTTCCTCCCTCCACCTTGTCAATAATCCATCTTGTTTTCCTCATATAGCATCTCTCTGAGGCTAGTGAAGAGCAATGCTCAGGGCCCACGTTTCTGAATAACAACACAAATGTCATCTTAACTCTGGCTGGTTAAGGTACTCGGACAAAGGCTTCATTCCCTCTGTTCAAGAGTTAGGTCCCTTTTCTAAACGTCATGACCATATGTCATAGCTTTGTTCTTTCTTTTTTTTTTAACAGCAACATTGAAACATCCTATTCATTATTACACAGACGCACACAAATACATGCCACATTCCTTTCTCTCTTCCACAATTTAGTACAGGAAGCCATTGTCCAGACAGAAAAGCCAGTGAGTAGACAGAATTGCACCTCTATAAAATATTGCCTGGGCACTTTTTACTGTCTCTCTTTACTGAAATTACATTTTCATACATGCATGAGTACACACACGAGAGTTTGTATTCTGTCTAAACGTCTATCCTATGCAGAAGTATGGAAATGCTAAGCAGGCGTTGGGGGGCTGCTGCAGCCACATAGTGTTCTTTTCATTAAAACAGAATTTTCTTTTTAGCAGTAGGAGCATAGCAGAACCCGAAGGAGGTCCAGCCCTGGCATAGGAGTGCACACAGCTCTACTGTTTAACACCGAAATGCTATTTATTAGATAAACATTACATTGAAATAGCCCAGGAACATACAAGGCCATTGCAAAAACGAACTTTTTTTCTTCTCCGCCACTTATTTCTTTTTATGTTATCTCCTTAAAGAAGGACTTTCATACCAGGGCAACCTTGGGGAAAATGAGACCACAAAAAAAGCATTCATGGTGGTGAGTTTTCTAGAGCCCCATTCTATTCTTTGGGATATTTCCTCTTGAACACGAGCTTGCTTTCCCACAGCTATGCCTGGCCTCCTGGCTTGCAGTGACGTGATGTCTGTGTTGGTGACTTCCCAAACTGCCACTGGGAAAACTAGTGCCACAAGTTTAAAATAAAGAGCCAAATTCCAGCCTCCAGTCCTTTCTCTGTATTCGGGACTTTCTGAGTAGCCATTGTTTTCCACTGCTTGGGGAGAAAGACAAAATAAAGTTAGAAATCAAACCTATATGCTAGATTGGTAGAATGGCACCCAGTCCCTCCTCCTTGTTGGCAGTGGGTATTGGGCGACTTCTGTTTGGAAGACAGTGATACAAACTGCAGAGAAATAGAAGCAATGCTTCCTTCCAAGGGCTCCCAGTGTGGTCGGGAAAACAGAGCAGTACATGTCCAAATATGTACCAAAAGAAACAACAAATAAAAGAAAACAAGAGAAATCACTTCCAGAAGAGGCTGAAGGCGATATACCAAGGGCTCTTTAAGGAAGAATTATTATTTGGGCTAAGTCTCAATGACTGGTTTAAGATGCACTAGGTGAGGATGGGCAAATAAAGAAAAGGACACACGCAAATGGAATGAGAAACTCCTATGTACAGCTGCATGGCTATACTTAACTCAATGTGCTGTATGTATGTATGTATGTGTGTATGTATGTATGTATATGTATATATGTGTATATGTGTGTGTATATATGATATATATGTGCATATATGTGCAACATATATATGATGCACAACCAGATTTAGATGATTTTTAACCAGGAAGAAATGATAAATATTGGAAGAGGTAGGTATGTTTGACTTGACGTAAATGTTACCCAATATCCATAAGACAAATCCTAGCGTGGCCCATTATCATATTACCATATACAGTTCCTAGATACAAGTTAGAAATGGTAATTTTAATTTAACTTTCCAGCAAAAAAAAAACTAGGAAATGAGGTGCACGTCTAGAAAGTGGTGTGTGGCCATGTCCGGTTTGAGCAACATGGGTGGCAATGACATCCGCTGTGCTCATGGACTAGGCTGGGTTTTGTCCTCTCATTGGCTGCCCAGCACCAGCTCTCACCAATCCAAGTCCCTGGCTTGAAGGGGATGGTTGAGATCACCATCCCTGAGATTCAAAAGCAGAAAGAAATCGTAATTCTTATCTAAGAGACCAGAAGGAAGACAACAACAGCGTCAAGAAAATTGGGCCACAGTCAGTGTAAAGCTGCGCGAGGGTCAACCGGCCTGGTCAAGTACGGAAGGTCGGTTGGCGAGAGTGAGAAAGTCAAGTGTTGAAACTAGCTTAAGTCCTAAATTTGAATTGATCTGCTTAGAAATTATGCTATTTCAAATTTGCCATAGTTTTGCCAGTAGGAACATATTTAGTGATAGCATCATTTGGAGATTTTCTTATTCAAATGTCTTGTTTGGGCAGGGATGTGTGTCTGCTCTTGGGTCATGCTTTCATCATTGCAGATGGGTGCATTCTTAGAGTAGCCATGGTCCACTTTAGTTCATAGCTACTGAAACCAGAGCTGCTGCCTCCTCCTCCTCCTTCTTTCTTTTTCTCCTTCTCCTTCTTCTTTTTCCTCACTTCTTAACTTACTTTTCAGGCCCCCACTTTTCAAGCCGAGATGTTGTAACAGTACTTATGCCTATAATTTTCTAATATAGCCAAGCAAGGCAGAAAACAGAAGATAGAAAAGCCCGGTTGCTATAGACAACACAACTCATCACCATTTCTTTTGAAAGGCCAGGACTAATGGAAGAGGTAAAATCTATTTGTTTCTAAGGCAAAGCTTTCTTCGCTTCCACTTTAAGAGATGATTAATGGGAGCGATTTGCTCGTGCGCTCTGCTGATCCTGCTGGACTGCCTTCGCTGAATTCAAGTTGCATTTGGGACTAAATAGCATTATATCTTCTGGCATCACATGTCCCGCCTCAAATGTAATTACAAGCTTTGAGGGGCTGAATATAAAGAACTCATTTAGAACGGCCGTTCAGGTTATTTACTGTGGAACATACATACAGTTACTCAGAACTAGAAAATCATTCAGTCACTAATAGGCCTTTTTTTTTTTTTAGAAAAAAAAATGAATAAACCTCTTGAAACAGAGTGGTTTTACTTTAATCAGTACCTCCATGTTAAATTTTGCCGTTAGACCCCAGTCGGAAACTTGGATTTGAGTGTGAGCCATAACAGTGGAGAGGCTCATGGGCTGTGCGTTCCTTCATTCACACCGACCTGCTTCTCTGGTGCCCACCAAACTGCCGTGGCTGCTGACAGCCAGAAATAGGAAGAGCCTTGTTTCCTGCCAAGGAAGAATGACAGCTATCAATCTGGAGCTGCTCTCACAGAGAAGAGCCCGGGGCTTGTTCCACGGGTTCAAAGCAGCCATGATCCCAGGAGGCTTGTCACACGCTGGTGTCTCCTGTGAGCTCTCACCCTGACGTGTGTCCTATTTCATGCCTCCGTTCATCAACGCTCTGTCCCATGCTTTTCCTTCAGTTTCCTTTAAACAACAACAAAAATAAGTTGCAGATTTTTCTATTCCCTAACACATTTTAGGGACTGGAAGAGCTAGTGACAATGACATAGACAAATGTCACAGTGACCAGTCTAGTAGAGCTGTCTGGGACTCTGCCAGGCAGCAAGAAAAAGGACCTGAAGTAAACACCACTGGGATTTTTATGAAATTGTGTTAATTTTTATAAGATCTTCCGCAAAACATTAGCAAGCTATTTTCTTCTTTTTTCCATCCACTCCACTTCCACTCCCCAGAATTAAACAGATTCTCACAGCTGTTTTTCCCCTGTAGCCCTTAGAGCACTGATCACTCTTATCAGGATCCTGTATATCTTCAAATACATTATTTCTATTAGAAGCGTGAGACCAGCCAGTCTGGCTGATAAATGTGAAGGGGTTTCATTGTATAACAAAAGACGTCTGACATTTCTATTAGTCTAATAGCCATGTGTGGTTATGTGGCCCTCACCACATGTACAAAATATTTTCCAATAATGATATCCCTGAATGACAGTCACCAGGGTAACCCTAACACAATGAGATGCACAAGAGATTTCATGCATCTGTACATCTTCCCTGTGGGGAAATCTATTTGCAATTCTGACTTCAAGCATAGAATATCTTTTCCTGCCAGACAAGGTCTAATATGCCAGCCCCCATGCCTTGACACTCAGAACACTGCTTTCTTAAGGACAGCACCAGGACCAAGGGAGGACATTAACTCCTACTGCGGCAGTTCATAGGAAAAGCAACGGTCAGGGTTCATCTGGCGTGTTAAAGAGCCCAGCTTCCTGTAAACAACCCTGCACTAACAGTCAGTAAATAAAGAAAGACTAAGAAAGATCTGAGGATAATCCGTGATGGTCCTTGGCCGATAACAAAATCTCATAAGCCTGGCGCAATGACTGCAGAGAGACGGGAACCATTTCCTTTGTCAAAGCTTATTGAACGAAAAGAAGCCAGAAACTATTGTCAGAAACAAAATCAATGGAGAGAAAATAAATATCCAAGTTAATAGTATCAGGTGCTACTGGAGGAACCAGAGCAGACTCGTGGTTTTAAGTTTGCCTGTGAAGGGTGTGTATCAGCTGGCTTTGATGGCTGTCATGAAAGTCTTGAGATCGTCAACTTGGAGAGAAGAAAAGGGTTTTCTGGTTCATGGTTTTAGCGAGTCCAGTCCACAGTCTCTTAGCCCCACTGCTTTAGGGTCTATGTTGAGGCAACTCATCACACAGGTTCTTGAAGACAAACCCACTTAACCCATGATCAGAAAGCAAAGCAGAAAAGAGGAAAAGGTCAGGGTTCCAAAAAGACCTAAATGAACTTCTTTACGGTTAGAATAGCCATTTCAACATTGCTTTTAAATATTTGCCAGTTAGTAATGATTAAATCATTCTTACCTCATTGGCTGGCATGGAGACACCTAGCCAGTTTTTCCCCCCTGCTAGTCATTCAAAAATGGCAGCTGCTTGTATCACCTTCATTGTCTTAGGAAGTAAGTACCACACCCCAGCCAGAAAGAATGCATCCCCTTAACTACCTAAACGGGGGCACCTGGAGGCTTGTCCCTAAAGAGCCTCCTCCAAATACTTCCTCGATTCCCCGCACAGCAGGCTCAGCACCTGAACTAACAGGATGCACGCGTGAGGTTATCTACAGGAGCACCTGCTCCGCAGAGGTCAGTAGCTGTCCCCTCCTTCCCAGCGCTGCCTGGCTGCATCCCTTCCTCATTTTGCTTTACTTATGCCTATGTCGTCCCTACACAGTGCATGGCAAAAAATAAGTAAGAGATGAAAAGGGGGTGGATTTTTTGGCTTCTTTTTTTTCTCCCCCAGTTGCTAAAAATAAATAGCCCCAGAAAACCCTGGAAGAGCTTTTATCAAGTACAGTGAGCAAGTAAGCCTTGCCACCTGCACAGACCCTAGTGACAGCATCTAATGACAAATGAGTCACCGTCTGGGTCCCAGAGAAAACTCTAAGCAGACCTGCAGCCTCCCAGAATTCAACCCACAGTTCCTTCTCCAGACCCTTGGCAGTCCTCAGCCATCCCTCCTTCCTGGCCTTTATCCTGCTTGGAAGAAACAGCCTATGAATTGGAAACTGAGTGAGTCTCCACTCTCTATTCCCAAACTGTGAGGAGTCAGAAGAGACAATAATAATACGATTATTATTATGATAAATATGATCAGGAGGAAGTAAGGGGATGGAACAGGTGAGGAGACAGGAAAGCTTGCATTCCTAGCATCTGCTTAGCAATTCCGAACACGGCGAGCCAGCGCAGCATTTTCCCGTGCTGTGTCAGACAGACCCATTACCGCTCTCAGACAACGGGGCCTGAACGAGCAAAGAGCCTTTCACTGCAGGTCATCTGGCCTCTGGTAACGGGCCTGGAGCCATGTGCTCAGACATGGCACTGTGTCTATCAGAACAGACACCGTGGCTTTGCTAAGGAATCAGTGACTGTTTACGAAATGTTTTCTTTTCCTGACCACAGAATTCTGCCCCACAAAGACAGTCATATTCCTGGAATCAGTGAATGTTATTGCACCTGGCGAAGGGGACTTGGCAGATACGGTGAAGGGATGGGAAGCTGATCTGGAATTAGCTAGGTAAATCCAACCTAATCATGAGAATCATAAAAGTGAAGAATCATTCCTAATTAAAGAAGGCTATTAGGAGGTAACAGAAAAATGGACAGAGTCGTGATATTATTATTTTTGAAAAAGGCCATGGGCTAAAAACTGAGATCAGTGAGAAAATGAATTCTCTTCTCTGAAAGCTTCCAAAACAGAATACAGCCCTCTCGGCACCTTGGTTTTACCCCTAAGGGACTCCTATATTAGCATAAATAATAAATTTGGTGTTTTTATTAAATTTGATATAATTTCTTATGGTAGCAATATAAATCTAGTACAGCTCACCGTTAGATTTCAGTGTGATAAATACTGAGAAAAATTAAAGAAAAATATGTATTTTTTTGCCTTATGGTTTCTGAGTCTCAGTTCATGGCCACTGTCTCCATTGTGTATGGACCAATGGGTGAGTGGTTCGTCACAGAGAAAACGTGCTGGATCAGAGCTGCTCATAAAACAGCCGTGAAGCAGAAAGACGGGAGGGAACAGGAAAAAAATACCGGCCCCAAGGCCGTGATGCTTGGCTCCCTACTTCACCTCCCAAAGTCCCCACCCCTCACAAAACAGGTGCATCAGCAAAACACACAGAGCTATGTAGTTGAAGGGGGAAAAAAGTTTATACGGAATAAAAAGACATCTAAAGTTCTGGCCTACAAAAACAGTTTTTAACTTTTTGAAACACATCCTTCTTGCTTGCAAAATACAAAAGCACCATTAGGCATTGTATTGTGTTTTCTTTTTAATGCTGGAACTGAGACTTTGGCTCTGTCTTCCCCCTTTATTTGGAACGCAGGCCAGCACTGCTTTCAGATTTTTTTTTAATGAATACGCATGGTGATTAAAGTGTTGACAAAAAGTAGGACCTGAATTTGGAGAGCAAGTGGTTTCCAGTTTGGGGAGGAGCTTGAACTGGTGCAAGACCATCTCCAAAGCAGAAGAGAACACGCTCAGTGAGCCATGAAAGGGCTTGGTTTCCACTCACCAAGGGCAAGCAGGGGCAACCGTCCATGATCTTCAGCACGGAAAACCAGGCTCCTATTGTTCCAAGTAATTGGAGTTACAGGAGAAAAAGTCACTCCTGACTTATTAATTGATGTGGGTAGCTATAAAATGTCCCCTGTTCCTGAGGTGGTGAAATCTTCAGAGCATGAGAGTGGGAACAGGGGCCCTCTCGTGTGCTTCCAACACATAAAACTCCCAAGTGTCAGTCAGTCCTGCCAAGCCACCTCACGCCATTCCTCAAAGGCCACCTGTATGTTTGTACAACACACTACTGCGCTGAGGGTATCTTCTACACCTGGTGCTTTCTCAGTGCGAACATGAAAAGGCGTAGTGTTTTTAAGACCATAAATGCACACTTTTCCTCATCAAAAGTGACGCTGGCCTTCACCTATTCTTTCCTGTATTGTAGGGCTATTTCCTATAACAATTGTATTTTTTCTATAGCAGATTATGTCAGTGGTAAACATCCCAATCTTATAAGATCGAAATTATATTAAAAATTTTAATTGATGGTGTTATAGTCACTTGTAAACTTATAGATTCATGTAAATTTTTTTGTTCTTGAGGTTATAATTAATTACATTTCCCCTTCCCTTTTCTCCCTCCAAACCCTTCAAAATACCCCTCCCCACTCTCCTTAAAATTCACGGCCTCTTTTTCCACTAATTGTTATTGCATGCATGTATGTATATGCATATACATATATTGCTAAATATGTGTGCATTTTTAAAGTTGTGTGATTATATGATGAAAATGTTACATTCAGTGACAGACCCATAATACATTTCACCACATTTATTTTCCCATTTTTCTATTTTTTTATCCCCTCCCCCAAACCTAGGCTCTTGGTATGCTAGTCAAGGCCTCCATTCCTGATTGCTCTGTCTTTCCCATTCCCACACAATGGCCTTTCTGTTTAGTAGTTACAGCTGCATCAGTCCTGATGGTTGACCAGCAAGTTTCAGGATTAGAAAGAACTAGAAGTCACATATTACCACCCTGAAAATATCCCTGTGATACTGGAACGTATCTATTCCTACAATATTAAGGAGTCTCCCTCTGGAAGGGAGATTTAATTACATGTATTATCTAAAATAGAAATCCATTCAACTCTGTCTCTGGAAGACAGCCCTACAGCCTTTGCCTAAACATCATCAGTGACCAGGAGTTCTAAGCGGCTTCTTAGTAGTAGGACAACTCCTGGAGGTAGCAAGTAAAACCCTTCTTGAAAGCCAAGGCCAGCTTGCCTCTAATTCTACCCACTGCCCCCACTGGTCTCTTGTCAGTAACACACAGCAACCGCCCTATACTTCTTCATGCTGCTGCTCAGATACTCCAAGACATTTACAATCTTGAAATGTGTAGACCTCCTCAAAGAATTTTTTGGTTTTGAGATCATAATGGCTGTGTGACTCATATGTTCTCTCTCAAAGATGTATTGTATGGACATCTTGTTGTCCCCGGAGAAAATTTACTGATTATTCGAAAGGCAGCATTTAGAGAATGTGTGTGTGTGTGTCTGTGTCTGTGTGTGTGTCTGTGTGTGTGTGTGTGTCTGTGTCTGTGTCTGTGTATCTCTCTGTCTGCCCATCTACCTGCCTGTCTGTCCTGCTTTCTGTCTCTTTCTCTCCCTCACTTCCCCAACTTGGTTTCATTTTCTTGGATCTGAATCTCAAGATCCTGGGGCCACTGAGGGTGAATAAGTTAGAATTGGTTTCTTCCCTGTGGAGGAAGACCAGGAGAGACACAGTTATCACTGCTGGGCATCTCAGGTCTAGGATGGGTGAGAGAGCAAAGGGCAGGTTTGTCTGGTTTGCTGTTGCTTTATCTCCACGTTGTTATTCACTTATCTTTATACAGCTTTAATGACCTAATCTTGTCTCAACATTTTCTGGGAATTATGAGAGAGTTATTCATAGACGGATTATAGATCCCTTTCGTGGTAAAGGAAAGGATCTGTCTCTTATTATGATGAGACCTATAAGGTGGTCACTACGGATAGCTATGGTCTTTAGCACCAAACTTAATCAATTAGAAGTAGCTGCCTGGAGCACTAGGTAAGAAAAAAATCCGAGGCCTCATCCAGACTCACGAGGAAAGAATGCTTTGATTAGTGTTACTGCCATCAGTCATGATTATGACACAGGGCAAGGCAAGTAGGTGAAGGGTGAAGAGAAACTCTGTACATCAGGAGCTGGGCTGGACCCCTGAAGGATGTGAACTTTCTTTAGGCATGAGAAATTCTCGGTACTAAAAGAGAAACTATTTCAGGAAATCTACTGTTGATCTTGTAACTTCACACTGTAATTTCTCCAGGTAAATCGCTTCCAACCCATCCATGTCATCCATCAGGGTAGTTTCCAGATCTTTGGGCATCCAAGCTGTGTTCCATAAGGCGCATTCTGGCTTATGTCTGCTCTCCCTAAAATGTTATACTCCCTGGAAAGTGGTGGAATAAAAGATGCATAGTCAGCCAAGGCAGTGGTGGCACACGCCTTTAATCTCAGCACTTGGCAGGCAGAGGCAGGCAGAGCTCTATGAGTTCCTGATCAGCCTGATCTACACAGTGAGTTCCAGGATAGCCAAGACTATATAGAGAAGAAACCCTGTCTCGAAACCCACCCCCCCAAAAAGTAAACAGGAAGAAAGAAAATGCATATTAAGTATATTTCTAATACTGGAAGCAAAGTAATAAAAAAAAAAGTACAAATCTGTGGGTCCACATTCAGGTGCTCTTTGTGTGGAGCACCGAGAATAAAAGGCATCCAACCTTCAGCAGATGGTGTCCATAGGGACAAACACCCCAGTGCTTGCAAAAAGTGGATTCAGAAAAGCGAGCAAGTACTTGTTTGAAAGAAGGTGGATAATTTAATAAATACTTCAGAAATAAAGTATGAATACTTCTGTGAATGTAACAGGAGGGGCTGCTTGTTGGGGATTCTGTCCCACCTGGTACCCCACAGCCAGCAAGTTTCATAGAAAATCACATAGAGATATCCATAAGTTATAAAAATGATTGGCCCATTAGCTCAGGCTTCTTGTTAACTCTTGTAGCTTATATTAACCCATTGTTCTTTTCTACATTAGCCCCATGGCTTGGTACCTTTCTCAACTGGGTAGATTACATCTTGCTTCTTCCGTGGTCTGGGCAGGACTGGGAAGAATGGGCTTCCTTCTTCCTAGCATTGTCCTGTTCTCATTGCCCCGCGTCTACTTCCTTTCTGGTTGACCCACCTATATTTCCTGCCTGACCAATCAGCGTTTATTCAAAACATGATTGACAGAATACAGACAATTCTCCCGCACCATGTGAAGAACATTTAAGAAATAAGGCTTATTACGGAGAAGTATCTCAGAACTTTTTATGCAGATACATCTGAAATTAGATTATACATACATGTAGTGTTGATCATATACATATATGTATTTATGCCTCTGTATTATAACATGTTTATAGTAAATATATAGGCCTAAGATCCAATTTTAAATGTTCAACATGTTCTTGAACTTTTCTGACCTGAACATCTTTTCAAATGGATTTGGAAAAGGAGCGATCATAGGTCAGAGAAAAGCTGAGCGTCATCTCCCTTCCTTCAGAAAAATTACCAAGTGTCTTTAGATGCAGATGGCCTCTGGGGACCTGTGTGACCCCAGACCTGGCTCTCTTAGCTGCATGTTAGGACTACCTGGAGTGTTGCGTGGTTTTGTTCTTGTTATTTCTTTATTGATTAGTTCCGAAGTTGGCCAATTAAATCAGTTTTTCTGAGGAAGTGGTAAAACAAATGACTCTTCCCAGCCTCTTCTGAGGCTGAGTCCCGACCAATTTCTAACACTCTTCCACCTACCGCCTTCACTTTCTGAACAGCTGCTCACCCCAGAACACAAGCTGCTGGAATGAAAACTGACCATGAGCTACAAAAACCAAAGTCTTCCGACTCTGCTTTTACCAGATAACTTCTGTTCCCAGCTGAGTCATGAGGCAACACATTCTTATTTATGCAAATTGTAGAGAACACTTCCAGACTGAGAAAATGTAAGAGAAGCTGAGGGGAGCCATAGAAGTCAGAAAACATCTTCCTTCTATAATGTCTAGACCACAGCTAAGAAGACTTGGTTCCGAACATGCATGCGTTTTTCCACCATGGACAAGCATTTGGTACATTTTTAGGTATATGGCAAGTTAAAGTCCATTTGCTTAAGGGATCATTCTTTCTTTGATGTTGTTAATTATGGTCTCGCGGGGAGCATACCAACCTTATCAAAACCCATCTGCATGGTGTTCTCTTGGAACCAATCTCCAGTGACTTCACCATGGGTAGGATTTACATGCCAATGGTCTTCTTGGCACTAAGCAATCCCAGTAAGACAGGTTTTATGTCAATGACCTGAAGGCTGAATGACAGCCCTACACCTGACATATGGCTCCAGTGTATATGGAAAATTTCACCCTCATTTTTATTCATCTTGATCATTGTTGTCCATGAATACTTTTTCTTCCTAGTTTTTTTCTGTGTTACAAGCTAGAATTTGCTGTTTTGGGGGTGAGAATCTTCTTCTTAAAAGTCAAAATATCTAACAGAAAAAGGGAAAGTTCCTCTGCTAGGTTTCAGAATTAGCAATGTACCTTCATCCAGCACTTTCTCTCCTGTGCACATGCTGCGTCTAACTCCTGGTGCTGACTTTTGTTAGGAATCAAAATGACTTTAGGTGAAATTGGTTTTATAAAAATCTTTAAGAAAGGCAATCCAAGTAAATCTGGTAGATCCAGAGAGGAAGTATGAACACCAGAAAGAGAAGGAAATAAGAGCAGAAAATACAAGAGAAAAAAAAAAGATGCCAATGAGTGAATAATTGTTAAGCAACTAAAAAATGAAAGAGAAAAATTCAAACATTACTGTATTCTAAGAGAAATACTAAGATAGAGCATAAGAAGAAGCTGAATAAATGTTTAATGAATGAATAACACCGTCTCATTGCACTGTACAGCCAGATCAAGTCAGAAATAAGAGAGGTGGTGGCATTTACAGTCCTTAAAGAGATCTAACATTAACCATATATTTTTATTTTTCATTAATGCAAAATGGGATTGAATACTTGCTTATATATATCAAAGAGAAAGTACGAGAAACTATATATATGGAAAGGTCAGCAAATTATAGCTAGTCGTTACAACAGATACAAGGGGAGACTACAACGTATTGTTTGGGAAGGTAGCCAGCCAGGAGGAAATAAATACCCAGAGGAATGAATAAACATTTGAATTCTAGCATGTTCTAGATTCAGCTGGTTGGATGTTCTGTTTGTCTGCCTAATGACTCTGCCAGGAGACTTAAGATCTCCATCTGAAGATGTAGAGCACAACATGGTGGTGCTTCCCAGTTATTCCAACTCCTTGGGAGGCTGAGGCCTAAGGATTCCGAATTTTCAAAAATGCGGGCAACAACAACTCTACCTCACAGAGCAGGTACTACTCTGTGCAGGGCCCTGTGTTTGATCCCTAGCACCACAGAGATACATATAAAAAATAAGTAGCCAGGCAGTGGTGGCACTTGGGAGGCAGAGGCAAGCAGATAGATATCCAGGTCTAAGGCCAGCCTGGTCTACACAGTGAATTCCAGGATGTCCAGGGGTACACAGAGAAACCGTGTCTCAAAAAATCAAAAATAAAGAAACCCAAGACTCAGAAAGTGTTTGTCTCACAAACCTCTTACTAATAAGTAACAGAAATGCGTTTTAAACCAGGACCTTGGTTCCCTCAGCCAAACCCCACTCCAGCTGTACAGCACTTTCTCCAGAGCGATTTGCTGTTGGGATGTCCACCCCAAAAGAGAACGACAACAGAGAATCTCACTGCTCAGGAACACACGATCTTGGTGCCACTCCAGGATCACAGAGCCACAGTTGCAGGTTAACACGTGTCCTGGGTGATGGACATACACACCAGTATTTGAGAAATACTCCCAAGAGAGTGATTTCCCTAAAACTCAGCGCCGCCTTCTTGGGAAATTTTCAAAAATTTCCCCAAACTGAAAACAGTGGCAGCTACTTCCCATTAATTCTTACCAGTTCCATACTGGACATCAGTAGCCACGCTGTCTTGGTTATGTACATGGAAATGTTCAGAGGGTGTGCTATGATTTGGATGCGTTTTGCTCCCAAGAGATCGGAACATTGGATGCTTAGCCTTCTTCAGCGGGGCAATGTTTCAAGGTGGCAGCGCTGCTGAGGAGTGACGCTTAGTGAGCGGTAATTAAGTCATGGGTGGGTATTTCCTTGGAAGGAATTCATGCTGGCTTCACAGAGCGAGCAATTCCTCTAAGTCTGTTACGAAGAAAGTGTGTCTGGCTCAGCCCCAGTGTCTGGCTCAGTCTCACCCCGCACCCCCTCTCACTCACGCATACTCTTGCCATGATACCATCAGTTGCTCGGCCCTCACCAGAGCTGCAAAAGCGGGGGGGCCTTGCTCTGGGATCTCCACCACTGTGAGCTGAACAAATCTCTCAGCCTTGAGCATTTTGCTGCAGTATTGGGAAATGGATAAAGACATGGAAGCCAAAAGAAAGGGTTGTTCTGATTGGACATGGGGAAGCCGGTTTGTTTTTTTTTTTTTCCCAACAGCATCCCTTAAAAAGCTAATTCTCCACCAAGGGCTGTCTTCCATCACCTACCCAAAGACATCAGACATCTGCCACTAGCCTATTTCTGTCACTAAAACCTCAAACACAGAGGTCACCGTTCATGCAGTTACACAGTAGCACAGAAAGTGTCTTCTGGAGGTGTGTTCCGAGTTCCCATCAGGGTTAGAGTTGAAGTAAGAACAAGAAGACTGAGGACCTCTTCAGGCAGGCTCCTCCCACTCAGCCCCAGGATCGCTGCTCCTACACAGCTGGAGGTATGTCACCCTCGAGGCTCTTAGCTCTGCCAGCCAGCTACCCAGTGGCCTTGAGAAAGTCACAGTTCTTTCTTTGCACACCGCCCCCCCCACCATAAACTGGGCCTCACCTACTTCTCAGGGAAACTAGGAGGATTAATTAGTGTTTGTAAAGCTTTAAGATCGCCTAGATGAAAGTGACTATATGAGTATAAATGATTATTATTATCATCATCATTATTATTACATGAAGTATGGATGGCAGTTTAAGCACGGGGTTACATGTCACCCCGCTGGGACTGATGGATTTCTGGATAAACAAAGGGAACCGGAGGTTGTTATTACCTACCTGTTTTTCCCATGTCTGCTCAGGAATGTATCATCAAGTTTTCCAGGCTGGTAATGCAAAATGAAGGCCTCCTTGGTTCGCTAGGGATGAATGCAGATGTCATGGTAATGACCTGGGACTGGGAACGTCTTGCTCTGTATGTCTCCGTGATCAGGCCGTCCTGCTTCCCATCTGAACTCCGACGGCATGGCTCTGAACCCAGTCGGCCTCTTAGCTTAATTCCCAAGGCAATTCAATTACAAGCTTGCATTTTCTTTTCAGGCCATCTTGCAAATGAAATTGTGAATAAATGCTGAGAGAATCTGAAATCTCCCCCAGATGACCCCACTACACAATAGCATCAAAGACATGGGGAGTGGGGGAGAATTAAGGCTGCTTTCTGTCCGTCCTGATTACGCTGGAATTGGCCTCGCAGCACATGTTTAATCTTTCCATTCTCACAAGGCCCTGGTTCTACAGTGTGCGCGCACTGAGAGAAGCCCCCAGGAGACAATAACAGAGTTACTCTGGTGACAGAACCAGAAATTGTAAGACTAGCTAACTAAAGGGCAGCCCCATGTTTTCCAGAGTCTGCATGTCCTGAACATCCTGGAAAAGTCCACAAAGTCTTCTAGGTGTGCGAGTGTCTCTAAAGATTCACGGCTTTCAGACCTCCTGTGACCCACAGGACTAAGGTCCAAATGTGTTCCTGGCTGTGAGGACAAGTACTTGTCAAAGGTCCTGTAGTCTTAATTCGCTCTAGTCCCTGCGCGAAACCACTCACTGCGACTGATCACGGCTTCCCCCGTAAGTCCTCTCCTCTGACACGCTGTCATCCTTAGGAATGTTTAAGCCAGTACAAGCCACATACCCCGAGCCTGTTTGTCATTAGGGACACTGGGTTGCTACAAATCTTTTTCCATGTGGAATGTGTGCTCTCCTCCCCAACTCCTTGGCTGGCCCACTTCTCCGACTGCTTGTCGAAGCATCCTTTCAGGGTCTTAAGAAGACGCGGCTGCGGTTGAAATTTGGTAGAGGCAGCTCAGGCTGAGAAAGTATGAATCTTAATTTTATTCCAGATAAGATCTTGGAAGCTGTCCATACTCTCCAAAGCCATCAGTTGGAATTCGCTTGGCAACTGAGCACTCCCACAGGCCCCTGCTCCTTTCCTGTGTGATTTATGAGAACCCCTTTTTCCAATAAAGTTGCAAGGACCCGGGAAGCAGTTTCTCACCCAACATTTTGTAGCTGTAGCTCCCAAGCTGAGCCAAGACTAGGCGAGGCAAAAAGTCCAGGAGTAAAAAGACCATGGAACAAATTCTATTTAAAGGCAGAGAGAGCATCCTCCTTCATCACTGTGTGAATTAACGACACACTTTCCACTGATGCACGGGTTCCAATGTTGACTTGCAGTCTTGTTTCGGAAGTGTCCTAGCAGTGCTGAGTAACACAAAATTGTATTATTCTAAAAACCACCTTAAGAACAGGACATTGGGAGCTCTGGGATCTGAGCCCTAAATGACCACTTACTTGTTCCTTAAATAATCTATTAGTTTCTTACAGTGCCCCCTCTTCTCCATGGTGGTCACAAAAGCCCCAGTAAGTGCCTGAAACTGTGAGAAGTACCCAACCCTGTATATACTACAACTTGTTATACAGATTCATCTATGGTAAAATTTGATCTATTCATTGATCTCAGTAAGACTAGCATACATAATGAAATGGGCTTTGTAAATATACAAAGTTATCTGAATATGCCATCGTCCCTCTCTCAAAATACCCTATGATACTGCACTCACCTTTCTTCTTGGGAGGGTAGGAGAACAACCCGTGCCCACTTGAAGAAAGGAAGTGGTGGGTGGTGGGTTCAGCAGCCTTTGAGGGGTGTGTTAGACTTCTACATAAAGGTTACTGGGACACAGGCCTGCAATATTGAGTCAGTATGATAGCCAATCAGCACTGAGTGACTCTGGGATGGCAGCAGATGCAGTGTGGACAGGCTGGACAAAGGAACGGTCCACATTGCAGGTGGGGCAAAGTAAGTCAGCACCAGATTTAAAGTCTGCGCATCACTCCTTTCTAGAAGGATCCCAGCTGACAGTTCAACACATGGTTCATGCTGTGGTTGGGTCCATGTAACTGAAACCAGAAAACAAAAGCACAGATACGGGGGGGGGGGCACTGCATCTGTAAGATGAGGAGGGCAGAAGGCTCCGCTGATGGACAGACAGCTCTGGAAGTTTCTACAAGGGCTGAGTGCTCTCCGGGTCGTTAAGGGACATCCTCCTGAGGCTGTTGGCCTCCCTGGCTTTCACATACAGACATTTGCTGGAAAAGGTGTTTTAGACAAAGAGTTGACATTCAAGGAAGTAGACAATGTCTTCCCCAAAAGATCTCCCGAGTCTCTACAAAGTGTGACCATGATGAGGCTAGCCCAGAGGAATCAGAAGAACTTGGCAAGCACATGGTGACAAAAAGGCAGGGGTATTTTTGTTTAAGTAAATCCCCACAAGCAAAGTTTCAGGGACATGTACTGTGTGAGGTAGCCAGAAAGGAGCCAGGCCTGTCTCCTGTGAACTGACTCAGCCCTGAGATCAGGAAGGAAGGGCAGAGGTCTCCTGCCGCTCTCCTCCCCACTAATCTGAACCCATTTCCTTCATTCCAGACCTATCTTTGTGCCCCCCAACAGCTCTAGGGTCAAACTAAAGCGAATGAGAGGTAAGTGCTGCTGAAGACCCCAAGGTTCAAGGTCCTCGTTTACAGACGCCTCACCCCTTCCACCTTCCTGACTGTGCTGTGTGTGCCCCACAGAAGGAAGGATGGAAGAGAAAAGGAGGGGCTGGAGCTGCCCTCCACCCTCTCTGCTACAGTGAAGAAACATTTCACCCCACCCGAGTTCCTGTGCAAATGTGCCTGCTTCCTTTCCCATTGTTGAGCTTGACGAGCTCCTTGCTCCTGTCTCTCCTGCCCATCGATGGGAGAGGGGAAGCAAGGATGCCAAGTGAGCAAAGTACTGTTGTTGTGAGTATTAATATATTGCTCCTCATGACGGGTGAGTGTCTTGACTGTTTCCTGCTTCAGTGACTCTTCCATCAACAGCTCTCTGTTGTTCTTAACTCCCTTTCCACCTTTCTCCTTTGGGATTAAGGGTTGGCCTGTGACCACTAAGAACCAGAGGACCATAGCCAGGTCTTAAACAGACCTTCTTCTCCTCCTGCTGCCCATACCAGAGCAGACAACTGTATTTTACTCACTGCTCTCCAGCTGGCAAAAAGTTCTACCAACCTGCGGTTCCACAAGGGCCAAGAAGCAAACACAGCAGGATTTGAGTCTTTGGAATCCACAGTGTGCAAAATGGGTCACGGCTTAGAAAAAAGCAGTGAGTCCAGACCAGCCTGGAGAATACTGCAGATGTCTCCATTGGACCCACTCTGGATCCGCTCACTAGTTAAAAACAGCACCTGAAGGTGCACAAGCCAGAGCTTCCTGGGCAATGAAATTACTGCTTCAAGGGCAGGAGTGCAGTATTCTCAGCAAACAGAGTGACTCTGTGTGTGTGTGTGTGTGTGTGTGTGTGTGTGTGTGTGTGTGTGTGTGTGTGCATGTGTGCACATGTGTGTATGTACGCCTATGGGGGCACACATGACATGCTGTGCTTTCATGTGTGCATATATGAACCCCAGAGAGACATCTGGTGTCTTCTTTGGTCACTCTCCACATTATTAAGACAAGATTTCTCACTGGCTTGTAGCCTTTGCAGTTTTCAAGGTAACTGGGCAAGTCCCCGGGATCTGCTGTTTTCAGTCCTAACTCACGGATTGCAAGCACACCACCACACCCAGTTTTTATGTGTCTGCTGGGGATTTGAATTCATGACCTAATACCTGTGTCCAATGAGTAATCTACTACTAAACCTCTATATTTTCACAGCTTCTGCGTGTTGCACTGTAACTGACCGTATTGCATACCTGAGAAGAATCAAAAGCAGTTTTTTTTTAAGTGGCTTTAAAAAATTTCTTATACAATCAGCTTAAAGACAAGGTGACACTTAACCAAGAAAGGGAAAGTTCTCATAGAACAGAATATTAATTATTAACAAGTTTATTTCATCTGCCTTATTGTTTACAAACAAATTATAAGGTCTTTAGTGCTTACACTATACGTATTTGAACATTAGAGGAACCACACAGTTAGATGTAACCCATTCCTGGCCCTGGAGATTTCATTTGGTGGCAAAAGATGTCTAGTTGGGCCATTGTCTCCCCTGTTATTTGGTGACTCCATATAGATTTCTATCATATATGTGTCTATATTAGGAAGGTTTTATGGTACTAGGCTTCCATATGACCCTCAAATGGCCCTTAGAGTTAGCTGTCCCTCCCCAAGTTCCCTCCATCACACCCTCATCTCTCATCCCCATTTTATCCTCCTGCTCTTGTCTCCCCTGTGTCTCTATAACTGTATCGTCTATTTCTCCTTTCATAGTAGATCTCCCATACCATCCTCATCCCTTACTCAATACCTACTCTCCTTGGTTATATGAATTGTAGCTTGCTTATAGAAGCCTTGAAAACTGACATCTACATATAAGACAATGCATACAATATTTGCCTTTTTCGACCTGGGTTACCTCGGATAGGGTGGCTTTTTTCCAGTTCTATCCATTTACCTGAAATATTCATGATTTTGCTTTAACAGCTACATGATATTCTATTATGTGCATGTACCATATCTTCATTGTCTATCCGTCAGTTGATGAGCATCTAGGCTATTTCCAAATTCTGGTAATTTTGAATAGTTCAGCAATGAACACGATTAAGCAAGTGTCTGTACTAGGATGTACACCTTCAGGTGCTGTTTTTAACTAGTGAGCGGATCCAGAGTGGGTATATACATAAGAGTGGGCTAGATGGATCTTGAGGTAGATCTATTCCCAGCTTCCTGAGAAACCCCCATACATATCTTCATAGTGACTGTGTAAGTTTGCTCCTCACCAGCAATAAGTGTTCCCCTTTCTCCGCATCTTTGCCAGCATGAACTGTCCTTTCTTTTGTTGACTTTGGCCATTCTGACTGGGGTAAGATGAAATTCAAAGTAGTTTTCATAAGTATTTTCTGATGGCTAAGGACGTTGAACATTTCCTTAAGTGTTTCTCAGTTGTTTGTGTTTCGTCTTTCGAGAACACTCTGTTTAGTTCTATGCCCCATTTCTGTTCAGTTTTTTTTTAGTTCTTTATATAGTTCAGATAATATGACCTTTATCAGATGTGTAATTAGTAAAGTTCTTTTCCCATCTTGCAACTTGTTAAAATGATGGTGTCCTATGTCATACAGAAGCATCTCGGTTTCTTGAGGATCCGTTTATTGTTGATCTTAGTGCCTGCGCTATTGTTTTTCTGTTCAGAAAGTCAACTCCCGTGTCAATGTATTCAAGACTATTCCTCACTTTCTCTTCTCTCAGATTCAGAGTATAGAGACTTTGGTTGGCGTCCTTGATCCACTTGATACTGGGTTTTTTTTTTGCAAGGTGATAAATATGAATCTATTTGCATTCTTCTACATGCAGTCATATGGTGTGACCTGTACCATTTGTTAAGGGTGCTATCTTTCTTCCCATAGGTATTTTTTGTTTCTTTGTCAAAAATCAGGTATTCATACAAGGGGGACTTATGTCTGGATCTTCAATTAGAGTTCATTGGTCAGCATAACTAATGTTATGCCGACACCATATTTTATTAATATAACTCTACAGTACAAATTGAAACCTGGGATGAGCTCCAAAAGCCCTTTTTTATTCAGGATTACTTTAGCTATTCTGGGTTTTTTGTGTATCTTTATGAAGTTGAAAAATCTTATTTCAATTCCTGTGAAGAATTATGTTGGAAATTTGATGGCGATTGTATTGAATCTTTAGATTATTTGGTAGGATGTCCATTTTCACTATGTTAATCCTACTGACTGTGAGCATGGGTGACCTTTCTTTTTATTGGTGTCATTGTCATTTTCTTTCTTTGATGTCTTAAAGTTTTTAATAGGCAAGACTTTTGCCTGCTTGGTTACTTATCCCAAGTTATTTGTCACTTTGAGGCTATTGTTAAAAGTATTATTCCCTTGGTTTCCTTCTCAGTCTGTCATTTATATATAGAAGGGCTTCCGAGTTTTGCCTGCTAATTTTGCATCCTGCTACTTTTATGAAGGTGTTTATCAGCTGTAGGAGTTCTGCGCTAGAGTTGTTTGGGGTCTTTTATATATAAAATCATCAACAGCAAATAAAGGTACTTTGACTTCTTCCTTTCCTATTTGAATCCCCTTGATCTCCTTCGGTTGTCTTATTACTCTAGCTAAGACTTCAAGTACTGCCTTGAATAGGTATGGAGAAAGTGGACAGCCCAGACTTGTGCTA
The DNA here is from genome assembly GCF_037038515.1 of Microtus pennsylvanicus. Classification (NCBI taxonomy): domain Eukaryota; kingdom Metazoa; phylum Chordata; class Mammalia; order Rodentia; family Cricetidae; genus Microtus; species Microtus pennsylvanicus. The sequence goes on along the minus strand of NC_134580.1, from coordinate 21,915,260 downwards.
GATTTTCACGGAAATGTTTTGAGTTTCTCTCCAGGTTGGTGGTGGCTGTGGATTTGCCATAAATTGCCTTTATTATGTTGAAGTATGCCCCTGCAAACCTAGTCCCTCCCGGACATTTATCATGAAGGATGTTGGATTTTGTCAGAGGACATGACTGCATCTAAAGAGATGATCTTTTTTTGTTTTGTTTTGTCTTTCAGTCTGTTTAAGTGGTGGAGTACATTTATTTATTTGCATTTGTTGAATCATCCACGCTCCCCTGAGATAAATCCTACTGGATCATGGCAAATAATCCTATTAATGTGTTGTTGGGTTTACAGGTATTTCACTGAGCATTTTTAACATCTAGTTCATAATGGGTATCCAATAGTGATTTTCTTTATTTGGCCTTTGCATGGTCTAGATATCAGGGTAATTATGACCTTATTAAAAAATTATAAAAACATACATACATACATACATACATACATACCCTGGGACTGTTTCTTCAGTTTCCATTGTAGAATGACCTGAGGAGTACTGAGGTGGCATTCGTTTGTCATTGAATGTCTGGTAAAAAATCTGCACTGAATCCATCTGGTCTGGGCTTTTCTTAGTAGGGAGACTTAATTTCTGCCTCAATTTCACATGGAGTCCTGGGTCTGTTTAAATTGCTTCCCTGATCTTGATTTAACATTAGTAGGTCGTATATATCAAGCAATTCATCCACTTCTTTTGGGTTTTCCAGTTTGGCAGAGTAAAGATTTTACAGTATGTCTTTATGACTCTCTGAATTTCCTTGGTGTCTGCAGTAATGTCCCTTTTTATCTCTAATTTTATTGGTCCAGCTCTTCTCTCTGTGTCTTGAAGTAAATATTGTTTATGGTGTGTCAATCTTGTTGATTTGCTCAAAGAACTAACTCTACATTTTATTTATCTTTTTATTATTTTGTTGTTTGTTTGTTTGTTTCTATCTTATTGGTTTCAACTCTGAGTTTAATTCTTTCTTGTCATTAGTGTTGTGAGCCTTCATGGTGTACCATAGGTTTGGATATGTTGCGTTTTTATTTTCATTCAATTAAAAAAAGTTTTTAAGTTCCCTTTTGGTCTCTGCCTTGACCCATTTTTTTATTTGGTATTGATGGTTCCATTTCCATAAGTTTGTATAGTTTCTGCTGTTGATATCCAGCTTTAGAGTGGTCAGATAGGATGTGTGGTGTTATTTCAATATTCTTGTATGTGTTCAGACTTGCTTTGTGTCCAGATATGAGGTCAATTTGGAGAAGGTTTCATAAGCTGCAGAGAAGAAGGTGTACTCTGTAGAGTTTAAGAGAAATGTTCTGTAGGTGTATATAGAGCCATTTGATTTATAACATTATTTAGCTCCAACATTTATGTTTGGGTTTTGTTTAATGACCTGTCTGTTGGTGAAAGAAAAGTATTGAAGTCACACACTATCACTATGGTGATATGACACACAGGGTCATTATGTGATCTTAGTCATAGTAATGTTTCTTCTATGGACTTAGTTACAATAGTGTTTAGTGCATACCTGTTTAGGACTATAATTTCTCTTTAATTTTTCCCAGGATGAGTATATAGTGTCCTTCCCTACTCTTCTGATTAATCTTGGCTTACAGTCTATTTTGTCAGACATTAAAATGACTACATCTACTTTCTTCTTGAATCCTTCTGCTTGGAATATTTTTTTCCGTCCTTTTACCCTGGGGTGATGTCTATCCTTGCTGTTGAGGTGCGTGTCTTGGATACAGCAGAAACAAATGGATCCTGCTTTCTAATCCAATCTGTCAGTTTGTGTCTTTTTATTGGGGAATTGAGATCATTAATATTGACATTCATCAAGAAGTATTGACTGATTCCTGCTAATTGTTTTTTGTTATGGTGTGGATTTCCTCCCTCTTTTGATTTACTGCTCTGAAATTTTTTATCCCTTGCATTTTCTTGTGTTTGGTTAAGTACTACTTCAGATTGAAGTTTCCTTCTAGCACCTTGCGTAGACCTGAACTGGTAGATAGATGATCGCTTAAATTCGGTTTTATTGTAGATTTTCTTTCTTCATCAATTTTTATTGATGATTTTTCTGGGTTGGCATCTGTGGTATCTTGGAGGTTATAAAACAGCCATCAAGCCCTCTGGCTTTCAGTCTCCATTGAGACTTGGTCTTTACCTCCTTACAGCTTTTAATATCCTTTCTCTGTTTTGTATATTTAACATTTTTATTATATGCCATTGGAAATTTATTTTTTGGTCCAGTCTATTTGGTGTTCCATATGCTTTTTGTACCTTAATAGGCATCTTCTTCTTTAGATTGGAGAAAATTTCTTTTATGATTTTGTTGTAAAATGCTTTCTGTGCCTTTTGACCTGGTTTTCTTAACTTTCTTCTACCCCTAGTCTTCACAGATTTAGTCTTTTCATAGTCTCTCAGATTTCCTGGATGTTTTGTGCCTGGATGTTTTTTAGACTTAACATTTTCTTTGAGATACTTATTTCTTCTACCTTCTCTTCAACACCTGAGATTCTCTCTTCTATGTTTTATAATCTGTTGGTGAAACTTACCTGTGAAGTTTTTGCTTGGTATCTTAAGTTCTTCATTTCCAGTTTTTTTTCTTTAGTAATTTTGGTTCTTTGCCAAATTCTATTTTCATGTATTGAATTGTTTTCTTGAGTTTTATGTAATTTTGTGTGTGTGTCTGTCTGTCTGTCTGTCTGTTGAGGGATTAATTGACATCCTTTGTAAGCTCCTTGAACATACTCAAAGTTGCTATTCTGAAATCCTTGTCATATACTTCAACTATATTGCATTTATCGGGGACCCTGCAAAAGAGCTGTTGAATTCTGCTGGAAACATGTTATCTTGTTTGTTCATGTTTGTGTTTTTGCACTGAGATCTGAGAAGCAATATTTCTTGATGTCCATATCTGAATTGGCTTTGTTGGGTGGATTTTCCATTCTCTGGTTTTTGTTGCCCTCTCCGGATCCTAGGCAAGCGTGGTGACTGCGGAGTCCCTGGGAGAGATTGCTTGTGAGTCACAGACCAGTGTGGCCACTTACAGTCCTTGCTAGAAAGGTTGGTGGCCGACAGAGAGAAGGGGGATAGGCTAGAAGAGAGAGCTGAGAGGATCAGTGGGAAAGAGTTAAGTAGCGTCTTCATCAAGAGATAGAGCCCCCCAGGAATTCACTATAAAATATTTTTATTTGATGTCTCTTCAAACACATCAACTCTGGGCATTCAGATATTTAGCTAAGGATTTCCCTTCTTTTATATAGTTTTGCAATCCTATGTTATTAGAGCTATAAGAGGATCTTTATGATCATAGAAACCTTATTATGGAAGCTTTCATCCATGGCTTATAGAAATCTAATGTGAGTTAAGCCAGTTTCTCATCAAGCTAAATGCTCAATGCTCACCTGACATTAAGAATCCAATTACAAGGCTAATAATTTAGAGAGCTTTCCTAACATGTGGGAGGCTCTCTAAGTACAATTCCCAGCACCAAAATAAAATAAAAATAATTGGTTTTGGTTCTGTCAGTTGTGTCTCAATAAAGTTGTATAGAAGGGAAGTCCAGAAAAAAAAAAGTCCCAAAAGTCTAGAAGGGAAGGAAAAAAGGGTTTTCCTTTCTTCCCTTGTCTCTGCTGTCCTTCGAAAGCATCAGTCTCACTTCCATCTCCTTACATGATCAGAGTGGTCCAGCAGCTACTGCAGGATCATTCTGTATCTGTGTCTGTATTCACGAGCATCATCCTCACTTCCATCTCCCTAGATGACCAGAGCGGTCCAGCAGCTACTGCAGAATCATTCTGTATGAGCTTAACAACACAGTGAAAACAAATTCCCCTCTCAACAGTTCCAGCAACAATTATGACCAAAATGACTTTCCAGGGAAAGGAAAAAGTCTGGAAAGTTAACATTTGCAATTCCCAAGGTCAAGTTCAACCCGCCAAGATGAGACTATTAAATGTGGCTCAGGAGTCCATCACGTAGCTTTTCCACCATGGAGATGTGTGGCACACAGGTAACCTCAAGACCATAGTCACATGAAATGCAGCCTAACAACTAGAAATGACGAATTTTGAACTTTTATAGTATTTGTCTCAATGTAATTTAATTATGAGTTTGCATAATCTGTAATGGCTGCATGTCACAAATTGTTTGCAAAATTAGAAAGTTACTGATTTCCTTTTGTAGACCAGTATGAACTAGCACCCCCTCCCAGAAAAAATTTCCAGATGTGTGGTTTTACAAGAGGCTGGAGTCACATGCCCATTTTCAGTTCCATCTCTGTATCCGCAGGGATGTAATGTTTTGACTGGCCATGCGGCTCAGGAAGGAGTCAGGCTACCCACTGCAGTCTGACACTGTGGAAGGTAATGAGTGGTTCGGAGATGGAAAATGAGGGCAAGGAGGTTGGGACAGGACCTTTCTAACTCTTTAACAACTCAAGGAGAGACAAGAAGCACGAGCATAGAGTTTATTGGACACTTGAAGAAGATCGTGCTGAATTTTTCACCTAGTACCACAAGTACACAGAACTCTATCTATGAGAAATCGAAGGCCTGGGCATGGTAACTGACTGGCTCAGAACCCCAAACACGCAGTGAGTCTCAGAGGCAGAAAACAGAGCAGACTTTTGCAATGGACTAGTCAGTCATATCTCATTATATCCTGAAAATAATGTGTAAAGACCAACAAACACCTTAAAATGCTATTTAACCTAAGAATTTAGCATTTGTGAGCTAGTTTCAAGACAGATTTGCTCAGTGGTCCCTTTTTAGGAATGCTCACTCCAGCGTTGTCAAAAGAGATTGCAGATAATTTAAATAGATGCTAGTAAGCAAAGAGTTAAATAATATCTATCATTTTTATGTCATGATTACATAATTTGTCCTAATATACCTCCTGAAGAGAAATGAAGTCTGTAATGTAGGATTTGTTTAATGCTTTTAACTCACGTTTTGTTGGTGTGTCTTCATTGTACGTAGTGATGGGTGTCATAAAGGCAATGTCTTTCAAATGCACTAAGTCTTTGACTGTATCCCCTCTCCCCACCGTCCATATCCCTCCCTTAGACCTCCCCCTCGTCTCCTTCTCCCAGGTCACCCTTTTATATTCATGCCATATGTAGAAATCATTTTATGTGTCTCGATAAAAATCTAGGATCCTATTTTTATATGGAAAAAGAAACATGTCTGAAAAGACAGAGCATATTAAAGTATTAACCAGGATCATCCCTATGGTGAACAAAAATTGTCTTTTAGTAGTTATTACTTTTGCATTTTTAAAGGTTGTTTACATGTTCAACCCATTGACTACAAGAACTGAGTTCTGCCTGCAATCGTTGTTAGTATTCGTTGTCACCAGTACTGCTTTCATCCTTGTTTAAACCCTGTGGAAATTATTCTGCTGGGAATTAGTCCATCTTGTGGCAAAGAGAAGGGGGCATACTAACCAGGGAGAGGGACCTGTATTCCAGCCCCCAGCACCAAGCCCTGCCTTTTTGTTACTCTGTGCATGCTAACTCTTTCAAACTTCTTCTAAATTAGTGAGAAGCTGTCTGCTTTGCAAAATCGCTGTAAAACGCAGAAATGGCTGTCAGCTCGGACTTTGTCCAAGAATCCCCCGCTTTCCCATTTCAAGAACCAACTCAGGGTCATCAGCTTTTGAATCTCACTCCAATAATGGTGCAGGAAACCCAAAAGACCCGGTTTTGAAATTTATACGTCTAGAGGAAATTGAAAAGACAAAATGATGTAAAGGGTGTGAAACAGGGGGACAATTATATATAGAAAACTAACTTTTTTCACGTCACTTAAAGGAAAGTATGTATCTTTTGCCAATCACAGTTGGTTTTTAGATGATCCAGATTCCCAAATTGAAGACAGTCACCAAATAAATGCACATGTCCAGGAGAGCCCCCCCTCCACCCACCCCAGTAGAAATCTACAACTCTAGAAATGCCTTTGTTTTTCAAGGAAAATAGAGAAATAAGAGACAACCACAGCTCTTCACAAAAACCAGCTCCAAAACCCAGATATCAACGTCACAGCTCTTGCTTTGGAAAGAAAGCTTCACTTAGAAATGGAAGATCTGATCCTTGGCCTGGCTCTGCAATCTACAGGCTCTGGGATGTGATGGAGGTATACCAAACACTAAACACGAAAGCCAGTCTTTTGGTCACTAAATACAAACAGCATGGCAGCAGCGCAGTTATGCATACAAAGGCTGGTAGATATGGGATGCTCAGTAACTATGTGGTGAGTCGGCCAATGGTATCAAACTGCCTTTGCAAACTGCAAAATAACCCCTGCGCAGCATTTAACACTGCCTAAGACAAGAGTCCAGTCTTCACGTTTTTCGTTTTTCCTATCTTCATGAGGGAAGGAATGTTGTCCTTTTGCTGTTTATCACTGTGTCTCCAGAGTCTAGGAACATGCCTTGTTCAGATTAGGCCCGAACTTAGTATTTGTTAAATAATCTGTGAACATTCCTGTCACCAGTTAAGCCCTTAATGAACAGCAATGTTGCTGCTCACTTGTGAAGCATGGGGGAGCCTTAGAGACGGTGTGCTCCCAGGAGTCTTCAAGTGTTTCCTCTATCCTACTTGTTTTGAGTTTAATCATAGGCTCACCCTTACTTAGGATCTACCTGGATCACCAGACCCAGTTTTGCTGGGAGCCTCATGAAATCAATTTACATGAAGAGATGTCCCAGAATCAGCGCCTTTCATTAGTCACATCTGTTTCTTGACTGCTTTCACCTTCGTGGATGTAAAATGAAGGCTTAGGGTAAAATGCAAATGGTGTCTCTTCTCCTAAAGTCCTGACTGTCAGATAGCAACGTGGATAGCACACAGGGCTCTCAGCACTGAGTTTTGCATTCGCTTTGCATCAGTTTCCAGGGTGAGCATTCTGCCCATTGACTGTACCTAACACTGGATGCAGACGACACAAGGCGGACCCACTTAAATTTGACAGAGAGCAGCAGACTCCCCATCTCAGGAGCATATGCTCCAGCACAGCAGGGGACTGACTGCCTGTGCTTGGGTCACTCTGCTGTCTAGCACCTCACACAAAGCCTGGGACATACTATCCTTTCTTTTCTCTAATTAAATGTGTTATTTAATATTCTTGCATGTATACAGTGTGCTTAGAGTCAACCCACCCCATCCCCTCCCCTAATTTCTCCTCTACTCCCACAACTTCAACTTCATAAGCACATTCTCTCTCTCTCTCTCTCTCTCTCTCTCTCTCTCTCTCTCTCTCTCTCTCTCTCTCTTTTTCTCTCTCCCAATTTTATAACCACTGAGTTCACTTAGTGCCGCCTGTATGGACATGGGTGTGGGATTCTCTACTAGGATATGGGTAGCCTCTCGGGGCTAAAAACCCTGAAAGGAGTCACTGTAGTTCTCCAAGTAGCCTTCAGCAGGCGATGGCTCCTCAGAAGGTTGGATTTCCTGAGCCTGACCAAGCTAGGATTCTGTCTGACTTGATCTTGTGCAAATCCTATGCATGCAGTTGCAGCCATTGGGAATGCATGTGCACAACTGCTCTGTCGTGTCCTGAAAATACTGCTTTGCTATGCACATCCACTCCCTCTGGCTCTTCTACTCTCTTCCATGTTGATACCTGAGCCTTTTGAGGGAGGGAACATGATATACATGTCCCGTTTAGAGCCAAGCACTCTACAGTTTCTAATCATCTGTCTGTTGACCAGTTGTTGGTCTCTGTGTTAATCACTATCTACTCAAAAAAGGAACTCCTCTGATGAGTACTGAAACCTGTACTAATCTATGGGTACAAAGATAAGAACTTAGGGATCGGTTTATTACTGTGTCCATTTAGCAGAATAATAGTGTGAGATACTCTCTCTAATAGGACTCACGACATAGTCATTCACAGGGCTTGGGGCCTGGTTAATGATACCGAGAGTGGGTTCCTTCTTTCAGAATAAATTTTAAATCCAATCAGAAAGTGACTGGTTGCTCCAATATTATTTATGCTGCTATTGTGCCAGTGGTCATATCTTACCAGGTCGGTTGTTATTATAGCTCACAGGGTCTACCGCTGTATAAGATTTGTGATGGTGTTTCTCCCCTAGAAGAATGACAGAACCTTCTAGTACTATGAAAGCTAACCAACAAGAATGACTGTTTCAGGTTGGTACCCCCTTTATTTGTTCATGTCCTACTATTTAGGTATGTGGTGTCTGTGGTGGTTTGAATGGGAGTGCTCCCATAAGCTCATAGCTTTGGATACTTGGTCCCTAATTGATGGGACTGTTTGAGAAGGATTAGGAGATGTGGCCTTGTTGGAGAAACTATGTCACTCAGAGCTCTGAGGTTCAACAGAGTCATTCCCCGTGTGTTTCTCTTTGCTTCCTATTTGCAGACCAATGTGTGAGCTCTCGGCTACTGCTCCGGCCCCGTGCCTGTTCCCTGCTATATTGGTCATGAACTCCAACTCTCTTAAACCATAATCCCCAAATAAACTCTTTCTTCTATAAGTTGTCTTACCATCAAGTCCTGGAGGGTAAGTAAGAGCAAAGGCAAAAGCCTGTAATGTTTGGAGGTTTGCAGGGTATCACTGACCAACAACTCAGAAATAGATAATTCATTCCTGACAGTTGGCTTTTCATTTCATAGCCAATGGTTCTAAGGGTGTTGCCCCATTATAAGATAACACAATTTAAATCTTTTTTATAAGTGTATAGAGTAGCGGAAAGGTCTTTAGTGTTGGTTCTCTTTCAGGGGAAGATTCTCAGTCTGGTTATCATTCAGAACACAAAGCTGTCCTTAGACAGTGGGAAAGCAGGTCTTTGCAAGGGCTGAGAGCCACAGAGATGGCCTTGCTGCAGGAAATATCAGTATATAACTAAAGAAGAGCAAATGTGTTTGGTTGTCTGAACATCCCTCGGAAATAGCTATCGTGTGTACAGACAGGCGGGTGCTGGATCTTTATAGGCCATCATTGATATTTTTTCTCTGAGTTCTTACACCGGGTCCAAAGGACCCAAACCAAGATGCAGTCCCACTAAAGCTCCACATGATCCTTACAAGGAGTGTTAACTGATGAAATCTGAAGCAAATCTACCTGTTCGTGTGCTGTTTTCTAATTTTAACCCTTTTCTGCCTGAAGGGTCAACCTGCTCTATCCTGTGCATCATTGTGCCTTAGAGAGAAACAATGCCTGATTCTAGGATTGCTAATAAAAACTAGCTGGCATTTTACGTAAGTGAAATAAGGAGGGAGGGATGGATAGAGAGAGGGGAAGAGAGAGAGAGGAACAATGGTAGGATCTTAAACCAACGCGAGCAATCATAACAATGTCAGCCAATAAGAAATTTTGACTTCTATGTTTTGAAAGGCAGTTTCTAAAAATTACCAACCTATCCTCAAATAATTTGTTCTTTGTCATTTGCAATAATTACAGCAAAGAAAGGGAAAAACATTAAAATCAAATTCCCCTACTCTGTGTCCTGAAGAAACTTCATTTTTACATGTTTCAGAGGCATTTAGTGGGAAAAAAAAAAGATTTCTTTTTCTCTCAGACAAGTACAATCATCTTGCGAATCTTTCGCATGTATTCTAACGTTGACAGGTAATTAAACAGGAGCGGGGGAAGCACTCACCCGAGTGACAAGCTGCTCTTCAAATACCTGAAAGTCATCTCTCATCTCAGAAGCGGCTTCCTCAGTTTCCCTCTTGTTGACACGAGGCGGTAACTGAAGTTCCTGCCCAGCGCCACTCTCAGATTTCCAAGCATGAAAAGAACATCAAGTTGTGTTCCCTTTCAAACCCAATGCAGCAGGCGCCTAGTAAAGCCGCCTATAAAATGGAGAACCAGGAAAGGCTGGGCTTCACAGCTGCGTGGTTACACTCAGAACTAAGAGGAGGCCTAAGTGTCCCGCCTTGCTGGCAAGCTGCAATCCGTTATCAGCGCTATGGAAGGTAGACTGTTTCATTTACTCTTAACTTTCTAGAGATGACAACCCACATTTATTTAATATAGATGGAATGCGCCTGGCAAGCTTTCTAGAGAAAAAGAAAAGAGTTCAGTTTTGCAATGAGTTGGCATTACTTAATGGGAGCATTAGATGGGGGAAATGGAAGCCCATTGGCCGAACTTCAGTCTGCATCATTGCAATGTAGACTTGGATTCCACAGGGGATGTCGTTCCTAACCATCATTGGCAGGAGGAAACAGCCAAGCGAGATGTGTAAATAGCAAGTGCTTACACCGATAGCTACAAGGAGTGAGCTGGTTCTCTTGTTAGCCAGGATCTCACCCAAAGAGCATCTCCGCCGAGGCGCTCTGAGGCCAGCTGCACATTGTGAATTGAGCCCGCTCTTCAAGGAGTGGGGTGATTTCCAAAGCAAATCTCAGACACAGGCCTTAAAAAGCTAAAAAAAGAAAGAAAAATCATACCATAAAACACAGAGCTTTATCTGTCTCAAGAAATACATTATAAATTCAACTTTCTCCTAGAAATGTCCAATAATTAAAGAGTATAACTATAATTAATCTTCACACCCAAATGGACTATCCATTATCTAAATGCAAATAATGTCCAAAACATCCTTCTGTGCTTTGACAGGAGTCAAAGCTGTGGGGAAAGGACACATGGCAAAGCTTGTGCCGCCATCTTGGAGCTGGGCTCTACAGGTAACGATGGGTGTGCCCAGGAGTGCCATCGGCCACTTCAGTGTGACTTGTCTGAATGAGTCACAACTGGAGAGGGAGCGAAGCACATCGAGTATCCTGCAATTTGCGTTTTTCTTCAGCCTCCCTGTTGACCGCTCTCTGGTAGGTAGAAGGATGAACCCCTGGTTTCCTGCTCTGCAACAGATGTCTGAATAAAAACCAAACATTGACTTAGTGGTTTTATTTTCAATTTACTTTTAAATAAAAAGTGACGGGGAGTATTTCTCCCAAGAAGTTAAGTAAAATGAGCCCCCATTCAGCTATGTGTAACACAGCACAAAAACACTAAACTGATTCCAAATTACACCTCTGTCTTCCTTTCACCCACAGCTGGGGACTTCAAGCCATGGCTGAACAAAGGTATGTAATGGCATGAAAAATTATATAGAATGGTAAAGAAATAAGAAGTCAATGAGAGAGATTATTCCCATATTTGGACCTAACTAGTCAATGCCCAATTCTGACCTTTTGGTTTATACAAAGATTTGCTCAGAGCCAGTGGGAATGGAGCAAGCAGAGTGCTTCCCTCAGAAAGTCCAAAGCTCGCTGTTGATCACATGTGTGATTAAGTCACAGTCTCTGTAAACTCCACCCTATCATGATGAGGATTCTTAAAATTAAAATTAGGCATGTGAGAATACCATACAAAATACAGACTATCTGAGGGAGGATGCTAACACTTAACTGAGGGCCCCATTCATCTGAGAGACACCGAGGTCATATTGGCTAATGTGTCACCACCACAACGCAGTCTGAGTGTGCTCGGCCCTTCAGAAAAGCTCGGAGGAACAGCGGTGCTGAGCAAGGGGCCAAGGTCAGTGTCCCAGGATTGTCTTATAAAGCGAAAATGAAATGTGTATTTACTATGCATTTTAAGAAGTATTGTGTATATATTAACTTTTAGACATTGGTACTATCATGATCATACCAGCTGAAAATTAAGGGGTAAGAAACCCAAATTCATGGTCAATTGCTCCAGTAGACCCAGAAATCAAACCCATGCTCTGTGGCACAAAGCCCGGCTTCCTAACGCCTTTCATCCTCACGCTGGCATGGAACGAAGCCTCGAGGGCTCTGTGCCGATGAAGACCTGAGCAGTCGTAGAGACCTGGGCTCTGAACACAGTATGCCTGGGGCGTGGGGGCAGAGCTGGGAGGTGGACGCAGAGAGAAGGGCATTGACTATCAGTGCTGGTGACAAAGCTCTGGCCAACCATGGTGCAGAAGAAGAAGGCGGGGCCAAAGCAGGACATGAAGTTAGCAGATGTGGCAAAAGACAAAGACTGAAACACAGGACATGGACGACAGGACATCTCATCGGGACCAAGTGCTCACTCTGTAACTACCCAACATGTGCTGTTAGAGGGGAGGTGGACAAGGGGAGCCACTGTGACAGGACACCCTGGAAATGCAAGAGACTCCCTTACTGAAACTGACAAAATCAAGTGCTCCCTTTAAGCCGGCCCTGGTGGCTCACGCCTATAATCCCAGCACATTTGAGCCCGAAGCAGAAGGATCTGAAGTTCAAGCCTGGGGTCATCCTTGGCTAGATGAGACCACCTCAGAAAACAAAGCTAGTGGATTTTCTTTCTTAGAAAAACATGAAACTAATTCTCTGCTCATGCTGAAAGATAAATGCTCCACTCCTGCTTGCTGCTCTGCTGCCCTGAAGCCACATCCCAGAGTCTAAACCTTTCCCTGGCACCATCCAGATGTCCATTCGAGAGTCGTTCCTCGGTGGCACCATTGCTCCTGTGTCCTCGTCTGAAATAAGCCAATCACTTTTATCACTTGACCACACTCTATAGCATTGTGCTGGCTGGTTTTATGTCAACTTGACACAAGCTAACGCCATTTAAAAGAAGAACATCTCAATTGGGAAAATGTCCCCCCAAGATCCAGCCGTAGGGTATTTTCTTAATTTGTGATTGGTAGGAGAGGGTCCAGTCGATGGTGGGTGACGCCATCGCTGGGCTGGTAGACCTTGCTTCTACAAGAAAGTGGGCTGAACAAGCCGTAATGAGCAAGCCAGTAAGCAAAACCCCTCTGCGGCCTCTGCTTCAGGTCCTGCCTCCAGGCACCTGCTCTGTCTGAGCTCCTGCCCTGACTTCCCTCAGAAGTATAAGTGAAATAAACTCTTTCGTCTCCAAGTTGCTTTAGGTCTTGGTGTTGCGTTGCATTAATAGAAATCTGAACTAAGCCGGGTGGTGGTGGCGCGCGCCTTTAATCCCAGCACTGGGGAGGCAGAGGCAGGTGGATCTCTGGGAGTTCGAGGCCAGCCTGATCTACAAGAGCTAGTTCCAGGACAGGAACCAAAAAGCTACAGGGAAACCCTGTCTCGAAAAACCAGAAAGAAAGAAAGAAAGAAAGAAAGAAAGAAAGAAAGAAAGAAAGAAAGAAAGAAAGGAAGGAAGGAAGGAAGGAAGGAAGGAAGGAAGGAAGGAAGGAAGGAAAAAAGAAAGAAAGAAAGAAAGAAAGAAAGAAAGAAAGAAAGAAAGAAAGAAAGAAAGAAAGAAAAGAAATCTGAACTAAGACCAGCTTCTATCCCTCAACTAGCTAGATTCATGTGAGGAGAGGAGGGTTTTGTCTCTCTCTGCCTTCCTCTTCATGCTAATAACCAGGCCCAGGGCAGAGCAGATGCTTAGTAAATATTTGACTGACCACACAGTGCGTTCATGTTAACCCCAATGTACACACATTCCAGATAGCAGAACCGGTGGGGAATTTAAGAGCACAGTTCAGTGTCTCCAAAAAATGATCTTTCCCCTTTACCTAGCAGAGGGTGGATGTATCTAAGGAGCAAAATAAGTAGGAAAACCTCTGACCATCTCTGCTCAAACACTGGGACTACGTGGAGGAGCTTTCTAGGAAGAATGTTAGGGAATTGTTTGGAGACCACATATCTAGACCAACCACCTCACTTTTCAATTGAGGAAATTGAAGCCCAGAGCGCTTCCATAATTTCTCAGAACTCACTGTCCGAAAGTGCATCCACACGGACTGCAGTCTAAGTGAATGCCGTGGCGGTGCATCACCTGTGCAATGTGGTCCAGGTGAAGCTCCTGCTCCTGGAAGCCAGAGCTTTGTTGGGACTGCCCTGCCTGCAGAGTCTGAGCGAACGGAGTCTTTTGTATGTTACAAATCAAATCTCTTGGTAAGGCACCCACTTCTTGCTGCTCGGCTCTAACAAATAAAACTTGGCACTGGGCAAGTTTCCTGCCCTCTCTGCCCATGCCCACCCCAGGCTCTTGAGTGTCAGCCTCATCTCTTCTTCAAGTTCGGTGCTTTGCTCTCCTCCAGTCCCCCCTCCTCCATCCCAGTTGCACTCCACATGCTCCACATCTGTCAGGACGCCCTGCAGCCACACACTCCAAGTTCTTACACAGTTCAGAGTGTGTTCGTGGCACTCTCCCCCCACATGTCAGCCCCCCCCACACACACACACACAAGATCACCCAGGGCTCACTGAAGTAGGATTTTTCATGAAGTCCTTGCCAATCCAAGCTATCCACTTGTAACTTCTCCTTCTCCCCTCCTCCTCTCCTCCCCCTTCTCCTCCCATCCTCATCCCTCTCCTCCTCTCCTACTTCTCCTCCTCTCTTCCCCTTTTCCTCTCCTCCCCCTCCCTTCTCCTCCATCTCTCCTCCTCTCTTTCCTCCTCTTCTCTTCCTCACTCTACTCCTCCCTCTCCTTCCCCCTCTTCTCCTCCTCTCCTCTTCCCTCCCCTCCTCTCCCCTTCCCTCCCCTCCTCCCTCTCCTCCTCTCCTCTCCTACTTCTCCTCCCCTTCTCTTCCTCCCCTCCTCTTCCTCCTCCTCTTTTCTTCCTCTCTCCCCTCCTCCCTCGCCTCCTCCTCTCCTCCCCTTTCCCTCTCCTTCTTCCTGTCCACCTCTCCTCCCCACCTCCTGCTTCTCCTCCTTTCCTCTTCCTTCCTCTCCTCCTCCTCTTCTAAGCTCTGCTGGGCCTAACTCATTTGTTACTTTGCTCCTTTTCCCTGGTTCCTGCAGATGACAGAGGGAGTGGGATGCTCGGCCATGAGGAAACATGTGACATGTTATTATGGAAAATTCTTCCCTACATAAAACCTAGCCATCTGGCAAAAACAAGTGTAACAAGGGAAAACCAATGCAGGAAGAGAAAGCCTGTGAGACCCATGCTCATCTCAGGTAGAGAAAGAAGACGAGAGCCAGGAGAGGATCAGTTTGAGTCCATGGCTGGTTAATGGAGAACGCTTGAGAAATGGAGCAGTTGAGATGAGCGAAAGCACCTGCGTTCAGGCCCTGTGCAGTAGCTGCATCCAGGCTGTGGGCAGAACCTGCGTTCAGGCCATGTGCAGAACCTGCGACCAGGCCGTGTGCAGAACCTGCATCTAGGCCATGTGCAGAACCTGCAACCAGGCCGTGTGCAGAACCTGCATCCAGGCCGTGTGCAGAACCTGCATCTAGGCCGTGTGCAGAACCTGCAACCAGGCCGTGTGCAGAACCTGCGACCAGGCCGTGTGCAGAACCTGCATCCAGACCGTGTGCAGAACCCAGGCCGTGTACAGAACACTGAGAGTCAGATCCCAAGTAGAACCACGCCAAGGGAAACTTGTAGGAGACTCTTTAATGGTATTTATGGAGGATATAATTTGTACCTCTGTCTGGTAAGCAAATGTAAGTCATGCTTATTTACCTAGCTCTTCCTAAATAAAATCGCCACATGGAAGATGTTTAAGTTAGGAAAAAGGCTGCCCTTCACTTTGTGTAGTGCTTGCCTCACATGCATGCACAAAGCACCACAAGATGAGATAAAAGTAAAAGCTGGAATCATCTCCTGTTGCGACCTGGACTCTGACATGGACGGAGCTGCGGTCACCCGATTCTCAGACATGGAGCCCAGGAATGGAGCTGCGGTCACCAGACTCCTTCTCAGACGGGGAGCGGAAGGACAGAGCTGCGGTCACCAGATTCTCAGACATGGAGCCGGAGGACGGAGCTGCGGCCAGCACAGATTTCTTCTCAGGAAAAGCCAGAGATTGACCACGGGGAAGATTCTCCCACTTCATTTCCCTGAGACAGAATGTTGGCGCAAGGCAGAGCAGGAATGTGCTTTATGAGAAGCAGACAGGGCTGACTCCCCCCAAACTTGGCTCGGACCAGCAGCCAGCTATTTTCTAATAATGAAAATACAAGAATGTTTGTGTGTGAATAATAGTCATATCTGAGTAAGCCACACCGTAAAGTGCCATATAAATTATCTGTGTTGAAAGAGGGAAGGGGAACTTGCCATTGTCAAAGTAGCTATCACGGTCTTCATTTCTATCTTTGGTATGCAAAACAATGGTGATACACACACACACACTTCAAAACATCCTGAGCTGTGTTTCAGAGATAAATGGTCCCGGACTGCCACCGAAAATCTGTGTTCTGGGAAAGGCCCTGGTCCCATGCTTCATCTGCCTGAAAGGACCAGGGTCTGTGAGGAACTTCAAGACTGACTCGTGTCCTCAAAGCTATTTCTAGGGCACAGTGACAGCACCTGACCTGTGGTCCCAGCACTCAGGATCTGGAAACTCAAGGTCATCCTGCTACACTGGGACTATAAGACCAGACCCAGGCTACAAGAGACCCTGTCTCAACACACACAATGACGTGCTCTTGGTTTCTCTGTTTGTGACCACATCATGTTCTTGTCTTGTGTTAGTCTCAGCTTAGGACTCGGCTTCTCTCACACACCATAAACTTCCCAGAGAAGAAAAAAGACAAGCGTTCATTTCCCGTCGTGATGAATATTTGTACACACCGCTCTCCCTTCTGCATGTTTCCCTGGCTTCCCGCAGCAGTAGCTGGAAACCCTGACTCGGGAAGAGTCTCTCCGTTAAAAGCCACTAATTTGAAGAGGTCCCAAAGAGAGAAGGACGGATGACTTCATCCCTAAGCCCAAGCGCAGGAACAGAGGAGTAGAACGGGAGCAGAGGGGGCTGAGGGTCTTTCCACACTCGTTACAGCTCCCCTGCTTCTTTCTTCTTAGCCGAGTTGCTGCTTTGTCTGATCGTAAGCATAAAATGGCTGCCCGTGGCTCCCAAATTCAAATACTAAGGTTTGTTTGGTTTGGGTTTGTTTGTTTGTTTGTTAGATATACAGACTCCTCCTTCCAAACCCAAGGAAAGAATTCTAATTGGCCCAGCTACACATTTTGAACCGACAGGAAGCATAGGGTCCTATTCCCTTTGAGCTGCTGGGAGCCAATCGTGATGAGGGAAGCCATCTGGGTGATGGATGAGTAGCGACCTAATGGGAAGGCAGGGTACTGGGGACTACTGGGTGACTGGAGCATGACAGTCTAAGAGGGAGTAGGTGAGAGTACGAGCAAAAAGCCAGCTTCATGTTAGAGAGAGAGAGAGAGAGAGAGAGAGAGAGAGAGAGAGAGAGAGCACAACACGGATGTTTAAGGGGGAACTATGAAGGTCAGGAAGAGGCCTGAAAAGAGGGAAGCTGAACAAGAGAAGAATCGTCCTGGATTATATTTGACGTGAAAGCAGCAAGAGCATTGTATGGAGGAGGAGGGGGACCCACAAGGGTGGGGAGAGGAATGAGGAGGACAGTACCAGAGATGAGAAAATAATTAAAGGACAATAAATCCTGTAATTTATTACAGTAATAAATAATAACAAAGTGAAAAAGAGAAAAAGGTATTTATGAGAGATAAAGCTTGGATCATCGTAACTGCAGAATCCCAGCCTGAGAAGAAGAACACAAGCCAGGCTGAGTGACCTTGGAAGCTGCACTTTCTGACCCTTCTGAATTACAGCTCTTACATCAAGGCCCCTTACGTTCTCGGATAAGTTTCTTAGCAAGCTTTCTATGAGGTTGGGTTGGGTAGTGGGAAGAGGAGGCTTGGCTGAGGGGAGCCAGTGACTCTCCTCGGAGTTGCAGGAAAGCCTGTGTCATCAGCAAAGCCAGCATCACCACAATCTGCTTCTTTGGCTGTTGTTCCTTCTGCCGAAGGCAAGGAACAGTTTAAACCAGGCTCTCGGGGGAGACAGCTCCTCTCCTTAACATCTCCCAGACACAGAGGCCAGCGCCCTGGGTGTTGTAAAGTTCCTGTGTGTCTGTTATATATCACCACAGCCACCGTGTCTCCTAAATATAAACGGTATGTTGAGAAAATGAAGTGTCCTTGCAGAACTGAACGGTGCATGATGAGCCGCTCAAAGCAGGAAGTCTGTATTAGCACTGCGGGGAGAGCATCCCAGGCTTGGGCCCAAAGGCCAGAGCTCAGATGTGAAACAAGAGTAGAACCCTGTTTTGAAGAATGAGGAGCCTTGGGGTGTCTCTAGGCACCAACACAAAGGCTCCGAGTGTGCATTTAACATACATGAAACATAGTTCTGTCCTAGAACATTCATGCCTAAAATTAGAGCGCCCGAACAAAAAGTCAGCAGGCAGCAGCGGCGTTGAATTTAGCTCTGAACAAGTTTGCCAGGTCTCCCACATAAACCACAGCCCACTCCCGGGACTCTGGAACACGGATGTGTCACCTTCCAATCTGTCCCAGAACATTCGTCCTCTATGAAAACAGGGGCAATCGCTACACAACCCTCCCCCACTTCTCCTCCGCCCACGGCCTTCAATTACCGCAGAGAAGAAAGAGGGATTGTGGGAGCAGGAGAAGCATGAGCTCACTTAAGGCGTCATGCGCATGATGCTGCTGACTCCAACACCAAAGCCAAAGTGTACAGAGAAGCCAGCTAGGTCATTCAGTGTTACAAAACACACATAGAGCGAGTCGGCTCCCTGTGGAGGAAGAGGAGCTTCATGCGTTTACAGGAATTCTTGCCAAAGGAATTTCCAAAGACTAGAAGACCATTTCTCTCCAAAAGGAGTGTCTTTGAGCTTTCAGCACCTGCCATCCTCCCACTCCGTGGTGGTATCCCAGTTCCTGAGATTTAAGGGTGCTCTTTAAAGAACCATCATTCTTTCCTTCCGTTAGTCTTTCAGTAATTTATCAATACTTTGGGGATTCATTTATGTCCCCCATCACTGAACTAAAGGCAGGAGATACAGAAACTGCTAAAATATGCCACCCCAAGTTTTACACATACTGACACAGCTTAAAATTCTGTCACATACTTTTCAGTGAATCCATGATGCCATTGTCTTTAGCCTAAAAGAATCAAATTGTTTTCACTAAAAACAAAAGAAAACTGGCAGTTACCGAGACACTTTCACTGCCATTGATAATATGTATGGCATGAATAAAAACGTAACTTGGTGATAGTCTGATAGCTTATGCCATTTACATAAGTGAAGGATCAAATTTGTTTACTCAAGGAAAGTCTTCCCGGTACCAATCTTGGAGCTAAGGCAATGGACCAACACATCCCTCCCTGTGGAGCCTGCAGCATGGTGGGAAAGACAGAGATGGTCAGTGTGAGTTGAGAAGACCGCACCCACCCGGGCACACACACACCCCCCCCCCCCAGGGAAAGGCCGCCAGCAAGGCCCGGCCGCCACTGCTCTTGGAGAGCAGTGCTGAGAGGCAGAGGTCAAGATGAGACCGAAAAGCGTTTCCTCTAAAGCAAAACTCGTCTATTGGGTTTCTGCGTGGAGGGATTGAATGTACCACTGTGGCTGTGAAACTAAGTCACTTCTCCTTTCGGAATGACTAGCGGAATGAGCGGGAAGAGAACAGAAGAGGGCGGACGCCGCTCAGTGTAGGCGGTCAGGCAGCTGAAGGGCACAGCGCTGCTATTGCTCCACCGCAATCTTCAAGAACCCGAAAGGGCGTGGTTAGTAGTTACTGAATCCCCAGCATCTCCTAGGGAGCTGGGAACCTAGCAGACCATCCCAAAGTATTGATAAGTGAATGGAAGGCCTATAGAAAGAGGGATGGGAGTTCTCAGATAAAGAGCACATTCGAATTTCGTGAACACAGACACAAGCAATGCTCAGCTGTACCTCCTGCCTCAGGGTGTTATGGTTGGACCTCCCAGAACTCCCAGAACTACGTCAAGTGTATAGTCAGGGCTCAGTCACCCACTCTTTCCTGGGAAACAGCTTCAGAACCAAAATCCCTTCTGCAAAAATACCTGAAAAAAAAAAAGTGGAGAAACATCAAGAATTAGCTAACCACTGTTCATCACTATGCAAGTTTATTTTTAAAAAATGACATTAAGAGGGAGGAAATTTATATTATATTATATTTATTATATTCCACGTTTCCAGGACGAATACTCTGTGAAAATCCAGAGCACCATTCCGTCATGATTTTTAACTATTTTTACAAGATTCTTACAACAAGGGCCTAGGAGAGGTCTCCCTACAGGCAAAAGTGCCTGTTGAACAAGCCTGACAACCCAAGTTCAACCCCAGGAAGCCAGGCCTGCTTCTGGAATTCCAACACCCCTATGGTGAGATAGCACCCCAATGGAGACATAGTTCGTCATAGGCTTCTGGGCCAGCTAGCTGCCTTAGGCTTCACAGAAACAAAGGAGATGCTGCCTCAAAGTAGAAGGCAAGAACCAGCCCCTGAAAGCTTCCCTCTGACTCCCACATATGTGTGCCCACACACACTAAAGTAAACACATTTGAATTCTTAGGGGTTGGAGAAAAGAGACAGGGGCCCTTCCAGGGGATCAGAGTTCAGTTCCCCACATCTGGAGACGGACAAGTGTCTGTCACTCAACCTCCAGTGGGATTCTAGGCTTCTGGCCTCCATGGCTACCTCCATCCACACACACATAAGTAAATAAATAACGTTTCCTAAATAAGAAAACTTCAACTGGAATAGATGTTATCAGTATGTTTCTCCTTTTAGAGTGACCTATTCTCTTCATTGATCCATTTAGATTTTTTTCTTGTGAAATAATGTTTGTTTGTTTGTTTTGGGTAGCTTTGGAGCCTGTCCTGGCACTAGCTCTTGTAGACCAGGCTGGTCTCGATCTCACAAAGATCCGCCTGCCTCTGCCTCCTGAGTGCTGGGATTAAAGGTGTGCGCCACCACCGCCCGGCTGAAATAATACTTTTATAACAAAGCTCTCAGCCACATACTGCAGTCACATCGACCACTTTTTGCTCTCTTGCCTGACTGCTAAGGACGGCCCCCTTGCCCAGCTCCTGTGCAGGACCTTAGCCACAACTCAAAGGAGTCACAAAAAGGAAGCCAAACATGTACTTCCCCGGTGGCCTGGGGAGCGTTTGACTCCTTGCTACCTAGAGCGGGGAAGATGCCTCTCTACTCATTGAACAAGGCAAGAGTGAACGCTGAGAGATGCTCGGGTTTAACGGGCCACCCTGTCGCCGTGAGGAAACTGGAGCCCATTTCGTGTGAATTTAACTGGAAATCTCATCAGTGTTCAGTGTGACTCTAGCCACAAACAGCCCTAGAGCACACTAACCTAGTAAACAGGCAGCAGTGTAAGTATCTCTCCATCACCCCAAAGCTGTTTCATGCTATAGAAACCTTGCCGGCCAATGAGGGTAAAGAAGACACAATGAGCCTAATTTGTTCACAGGTGATTACCTATTAGACTGAGAGAAAAGTGGGTCAGGCAGCTGGGCCACCGTGCACTAGAGATCAGTTCCGCATGGGGACAGTGTTGGGCACAGAAGCCCACCCTTCTTTTCTACCTTGTGTCTGCCACACGGTCAGCAAGAGCACACAGGCAGGTGAGCAAGAAGGCAGTCTTACTGTGCTTCTAAGAAAGCACAATGAGGTCACGTGTAGGGGGAGCAGAAAAGCAAAGAAGGTCATTGGTGGGATGCCTGTCCCTTAGACTTAACAAAGTTGAACCCTTATGCTCCCCAGAGGCCGGAAGTAGGGAGAACGGGAAATGGCAGACCTGTTGCAATGGCAGACAGAGGCCCTTGTTTTGCAGACTCCTTAGGAGATATCTTGTGGAAGACTCCAAGGAAGCCTGGTCCCTTTAACCACCATTAACAAGCCTTGATTTTATTTTATTGGAGAAATAAGCATGTCCTTCATTACCTGGATGGACCCAAAGACTAATAAAAACATAAGTAGAAGCCAAGGACAGGAGATTCAGGGTTAGAGCTCATGAAGTTTGAGTTTAATCTCTAATACCAGAAAAAAAGAAAGGAAGGAAAGAAGGAAGAGAGGGAAGGGAAAGAGGAAGGGAGGGGATGGAGGGAAGGAAAGAGGGAGGGAGGGAGGGAGGGAGGAAGGAAGGGAGGGAGGGAGGGAGAGAGAGAGGGAGGGAGGAAGAAAGGGAGGGAGGGAGGGAGGGAGGGAGGGAGGGAGGGAGGGAGGGAGGGAGGGAGGGCCTACCAAAGTGAATGTCTCTCATTCACTCCCAGCTTTATTGGAGGAGGGGGTTTCTTGGTCTGCTGCCCTCCATGAAGAGCAGGCTGGTTTTCAGATTAATTGCTCAGCATTGCATTTCAGTTTCACTGGATGAAAATTCTAGTTTCTCTGGCAATTATTGATCCAGCGTCAGCTCTTCATTTCACAGGCAATGAGTTATGGCAAGATTGCATGTTGTACATTGATCCATCTGCCACAGCATCACTTTTAACAACATCTCTGGAAGTCAATCATGACCTCCTTTTGGTCTCAACTTGTACCTGGACCATTTGGTACCGGCTTCAAGTCTAAGGCGACAAGTTTGGCCAAGAAAAGAGAGGTGTCCTCCCTGCGCAATTATACGGCAAGTTATATCTCCTGGGAATGGCTTCCAGAAGCAGCTGAACCTGTTGACCAATTACTGTCTGCAGCCACAGCTACATAGTCATTTTGTCCGGCTTAACCCCATCCTGTGCCAGACGCCTGTGACGTGGACAAGGGTGGCACTCTACAAAGCCCTGAGCGAGTGAGATCCTGAGTGAATGTGTATTGTTTGACATGGGCATGACTATGTCAGGGACTCTGCAGGCCCATGGAGGAGTTCCAAAACCTTCCCCAAGAGCGAGGCTCAGAGAAATAACAGCAAGGCTTTTTTCAGGATAGGGTGCAGAAAATGTCCACCGTACCTTCCCTCGTCCAGGTATCTCCACCCTAAAGATTGCTCCCTACAGAGACTGCTCCTACAAAGTGAGCTGAACACAGCTCTTTGATCCAGCTGTACCCCATAAGCCCTGCCTCCTTATCTATATGTAATAATCTCCTCCTTGTTCGAATGTACTCAATAGCTCTGCCTCTCTGCTTTCAGTAAACATGCTGAGCTTCCGGGACCTGCAGCTTCTCTATCAGAGGGCCTGGCCCACCTGACCCCAGCTTTTCTTTTGGTCTGTCTGTGTCTTTTCTCCATTCCCTCACTACCATAGTCAGGTCCATCCTTGGAACCATGTAAGGGCATGGCCCAACACTAACAAACTGATCTAAAACTCTCCTCATTCAGTATCACACGGCCTCATTGTGAGGCCAAATAAATGATCCTGGAAGACAAATGAAATGGCTGTTGTAACTGGAGGACCACGCAGAGGTTTAATATTAATTACAAACTGTTTGACCTATTAGCTCAGGTTTATTATTAGCTAGCTCTTACAACTTAAATTAATCCATTTCTATTAGTCTATATTTTACCAATAGGCTCCTGGCTTGTTACCTCACATCTTGCTTCTCCAGCGGCTACTGGCATCTCCCTGACTCTACCTCCTTTTTCCCTGTATCTTTGTTTGGATTTCCTCCCTGGCTCTATTCTGCGTGGATATTGGAAAAATCAGCTTCTTTATTAACCAATGGCAATAAAACATATTCACAGCATACAGAGAGGCATCCCACATCATGCAGTCTTGTTCAAAATCGAACATGATTAAAAAGTTAAATCAATATTCCTATTGAGAAAAAAAAGTAAATGAGGATTTGGGTGATTTCTTCCTGAAAAATACTTTAGATGAGTCTGTGCTATGTTGGATATTTTTTTTTCTTAACTGGGAGCAAATGTGGAGAATTAAGCAAAGTACTTCTTTCAATTCTTACACGACGAAGTACTTAGTAACAAGAAAGTCCTCTAGACTGTCCACAGATACTCCATAGTCTACTGTCTGTTCTTCTAAAAGCCTCATTGTAGCTATCACTTTGACAAACCTCTTGGGAGATTAAGAGTTCAAGTTTAAAGTCTTTTGTGATATACCTTAATCACAAAGAACTTTGAACTTGTTTTTTCTTGCCTTCTCTTGCTACAAAGTGTGGTTCTAGAGGGGAGAAGCTGAGGGGCCAGGAGAAGGGAGATTTTTCATGGTTTACATATTTCACCTATAGAAGCCTAAAATTCATACCTGGTGGCAATTCAGAAGACTGATTCCATCACAGTCCCTTCCCAGTTTGGAGTGAGAATTACTAGGTTCTTTGGTTTTGTCCTGTTTACTTTTATAATCTCCTTACCCTATACTGCTTCATATTCTCTTTGGAATCAGTCTAGATATAAATGTCCAAATATATGCACATACAGACACACACCACGGTGGAATATTTGTATACACTGCAAAAATGTTCCTCTGCCTAAGGTGCCTTCTGATTGGCTCAATAAAAAGTTGATTGTCCAATAGCTAGGCGGAAGAGGATAGGTGGGATTTCCAGGGAGAAAGAGGAAGAGGAGGAGGATTCTAGGAGCACACAGATTTTGCCAGAGACTGTGAAGAATTCAGGTGTGTAGTACAGAACAGAGGTAATCAAGCTATGTGGCAGAATGTAGAGACAGGTTAATTTAAGCTAAGACCAAGCTTTCATAATTAATATTAAGTTTCTATGTCATCATTGGGGAGCTAGCAGTCCCACAGAAAAAAATGGTCTGACAGGAAAGTTGCTACAACACACTACCCCCATACACAGTCTGATCATCGTGCTGAAAGATTCTTGGCGAATTCCCAACGTCGTCACCCCACATGATCTGTTAATGGCGTACTGGACCCAGAACCCAAGTCTCTGCAATTTTCAGTCTTTTGCTCTTTCTGTTCATTTTGAAGGGGCTTGAAAGTCAGCCAACTCTGTGCTTAGACCTAAAAGCACAACCGTGTACTGATCGTCCAACCCTAGGGACTGTAAACCAAAAGGCATTGTCAAGAGCTAATTTTCATCTTTATAGGAAAATGAGATAAGAGGTACTGTTTCCAGTGAGAACCAGGTTACCCTGAGGAAATATTCATTGTGTAATCTGCTAATGTTCTGCCAATGTCTTCCTCATCACAAACCCCTGGGCCCAGCATCTTGAGATATCTACCTTCCTTCTCTCTCCCCACACTAAACTACCTCTGGGTTCCTAGACATGCCTCATAAGACATGTGATGTGTCTCCTCCATCACATCCCTCTCCCACTGAACCCCCTTTTTCAAACAGACTGTACACATCCCCAATTAGTCAACCCTTTCATTGCTGTTCCATTAATAATGTGGAGATGTCTCTCATTACAAGGAGAAACTTTATGCTGATCTATCTAATAAAATGTGTGCTCACACAGAAGTTAGAAGGAGATGCTAGGAATTCTACTCAGAGGTGGAGGAAGAAGATCAGGGCTTCAAGATTATCCTTGGATGCATAGAGAGTTCAAGGCTAACCCAGGCTTCAAATGGGTTCTGTTTCGAAATAAAAATAAAGGCACACACAAACTGTATAAGAACATAATGTAGCATGTGAGATTATACACTAAATCAATACAACAGCAATAATTCAATATTTATTGAAAGCAGGTTATCTGTAGGTATATGACAGTGCTTTGAGGGATCTACAAAGTCTAAGAAATGATCTGTGTCCATCAAGAGCCAAGAGGATAATCAGAACTTTAAAGCACCATGGAAGACACATCGACATTATGAACATATGTGCACAGTACAGGTGACGATAAAGCGTAGACACCACATAGAGGAATGCAAACAAAACTCCCTCTGAATAAGGAGAGAACGGACCACTGGCAGCAACACCACCTGCTTCCCCCTCCGTATCACGCTCATAAATCAGCGAAGAAAATAAACTGTGGTTTTCTGCTAGATGTTCTCATTTAATTAAATTTATTTAGTCAAATTAATTCTGCCTTTAATTTAAAATGAGAGAAGAAAATACAGTGTTCATTCAGCTATTAACTCCTAAGACTAATAAAAGTAATGATAATGAGATCATTTGCCAAGTGCCAGTCACTGAGTTGATGGGTAGCTGTCTCTATGAGAAACTGAATCGCTTGTTCCTGTTTCAACAACTTTGCTCCACTAGAAAACACCCCCGGATAGCCACACGCTAATAGTCAGGCTAAAATACCACCGATATTTCCCTGTTCTGGTTGTGACACGAGCTTCACTTTCTTTGGCTGTATTTTGAAAAGCACCCCTTTTCCTTTTCCTCTCAGCACTTGCCACCTCCACATCTCTCCTGAACCTTGCAGAGTGAATCCAAGACCAAAGACATAAGCATGCTACTATGTTCCCATTTCAGGTTTACCTACAGATTTTTCTCTCGTTTGACTAGGCAGGAAGAAGCCCAGATCTGTAACTGATAACTGACCCATTCCACTTTCTGACGAAGCAAGATTCCATGCAACTTGCAAAGACAGTGGCAGACAGAAGTCTGGTCTGCCATTTCACCACCCACGTGACTCACTTAAGGACAATTATTTCTTTGAATTGCTTTTAGCAGCTTTGTGGACTTTTTTTTCTTCCGCGTACTGAATTATTTTGCTTTTAGTCAAAATAGGACTTTTGAGTGGGTTTGCACTCAAAAGTTCAAGGGCTGCCAGTCATGTGACACGCTGATTTCCTCCATTTTTATTTTTTTGGTAAGGTTTCTCCAAGTTCATTTTTTCTGCAACAGAAAAAGTAAATTAATAGAGCAATTTGCTGTCAGAGAACGAATTCTAAAAATTAAACATCACCCTTTGATTATTGTTTCAATCTCCATTTGCCTTTTAACCTAATAGAGTCAGTAAACTAATTTCCTTTGGGCATTTTGTTCAATGGCATCGTGAGTGACACATCACTTCGCTAATGCTTCAGGACAGTCACACAGGGTCACATGGCTAGCAACCTAACATTAAAGGGTAATTTCCAGGCCATCAGTGGCACTCACTTCTGAGCAAACCACATCCTGCAGGGACGGGGCTGGTGTGGGAATCAGTTCCCATGGGTTGGAGTCCCAGGCTTCTCCCAACCCCTTGCTACCATTTCAAAGCCTCACCTGAATTCTAGCAGTTGGTTTGCAAAACCCAGAAGTGGAGCCACAGCCCATCTCCCCCTCTAGTTAACGTTTAGGAAAAAGGTAGCACAAACCCACATTGTACTTTCTTTATACCCACAGTCCATTATTGTATTATTGAACATTGTCATAATTTTTTTCTTACCTTTTGGGTTTTAGTGCCCCACAAACCCTGAGCTCAGGTAGAAGTGGGGGTGGAAGTAGATCTATCCAGACCCAGAAGCCT
The DNA here is from genome assembly GCF_037038515.1 of Microtus pennsylvanicus. Lineage (NCBI taxonomy): Eukaryota > Metazoa > Chordata > Mammalia > Rodentia > Cricetidae > Microtus > Microtus pennsylvanicus. Next base: position 21,888,216 of record NC_134580.1, on the reverse strand, counting down.
AGGGGGCTCTGACTGCATTACGCAACCGCACTCTAGAGGGGAGAACTGTGGCAGACACCACATGTTACACTGGGAGATATTTGTGGAATGCCGTTTTCTATCTATAGAAGATCTACAAGCCTGGGGCCAAAGGGAGCAGAAGCAGCAAGAGTCTGAAGCAGGAATTGGTGTGGCTTGTTTTTGTTGTTTTGGTTTGGTTTTCTAGAAGGACTCATATATACACAGAGCACCTAAGATATAGTGTTTCTTGAGTGGGGAAGAGATTTTTTTTTTATATCCCTCCCTTCCTTCAGTGAGTCCACTCCACATTCCAGATTTCCTCTTAGGTAAAAAAAAGAGAAGACAAGACACAGTTAGACAGAGGTTATTTTTCAGAAAGGGAGCTTGAAACCATCATGTCACTTCCTTATGCTTTTACCACGTGCCAATGTAAACTAGTAAGTCTTGGGAGTCCGCACTGGACAAAGACAATATGAAGACAAGAGATGGGGCAGTCGTCACTGTGCACAGAAGGAAGATTCCCTTTTCCCCTTTTTTGCTTTCTCAGATTCACAGGCGTGTGAAATGGATAGTGTCGAGTCTGGGGTGTAAATAAGGAAGCCGGAACCAGGAAACAAAACAAACAAGCTGGGTGTAGTGGTGCCTGCCCTCAATCCCAACACTCGGAAGCTGAAGCAGGCGGATCTCTGAGTCTGAGGCTAACTTGGTCTGCACTCTGAACTCCAGAACAGTCAGGGCTTCTTGCAAAACAAGAACCAAAAATAATAACAAACAAAACAAAATGAAAAGCTAGAATCTGGGGTAGAGAGGTGGTCAAGTGCTTGCCGTATAAGCATGCACAATACAAGAGTCCCAAGAAGTGGGTATTTAAGTAAAGGGTTTTTTTTGGGGTGGGCGGGGGGGTTAAGGACAGAAAAAGACTTGATAATAAAAAAGGCCATGATCAGTGGATTTCAAGCTACCATCAAAACACAGAGGTCTCAAATAGCTTGATGCTTTTGAAGAACTGTAAATAGTTGATACAATTCGTGTAAATACAGGTGAGGACAGTTAGGAAATCCACATCGTACAAACGTGAGTGCCTTCTCTCTACTCTAAGGACAGTGTGCTTTGTCCCAAAAGACAAAGGACATCCTTGGACTGTTAACGCAGGAGCATGCCTTGCAAGCTAGTTGTTCACTACCCGCTCAAGATCATGCACCTTGCAATCCCTGTGTCAGGCTGAGGCTGCAGGTCATGGCATGTTTGAGATTTGGGGTCGGGAGGCAAGGAGAACAGAAAGCAACTAAAAGGTAAGAACCAACCTGACCTGGATGTGAAGTCAGGATTATCAAAACCTCTGGATTCTTACTTAATTCCTTGGTTCTTTTGTCTGAACTGATGTGAATTCTTCATCTTGAGCAAACCAAGAGCATTCGTAGCATGAGTCCTTGGGTACCACATTTGGTGACTTGTGCTGCCGCAACAAAACATCGCAGGTGGGCTAGCTTAAACAATGGAACTACTGCCTCACGGCTGAAGAATAAAGAAGAGTGAGATCAAGTTAGAGGTCCAGCTGGTTCCTCCTAAGAGCTGTCCCTCACTTAACTGGCCTCTGATCATTTCCTACAATCTGTTATGCCTGTTATGCCCCTTGGCTTGTAAAATATTGCCACAATCTCCACCTTCACACTTGTGGCATCCTTCCCGAATGCAGGTCTGTCTACAGATTGCCTTTTCATGTGATTAATCATGCCAGGCATGATACAGGGGATGAAGGCAGGAGAACTAGGAGTCTGAGGTCTTCCTTGGATACAAAGCAAGTTCAAGGATAGCTTGGGTTACATAAGACCCTGGTCTCAGAAAAAGAAACAAATACAAGAAAAAACTCCATTGTATAGGCTTAGGACTCAATCTAGTAGCCATGATTTTAGTTTCACTTGATTATAACTGTAGAGAGCCTGTCTCCAAACGAGGTTACACGCTGGAGCAATGGAGACAATGACTTCAATGTAAGAAATTTGTAGCTACCGCTCAGTACACGAGGGTATAACTTTTATAAAAAATTGGTTTTGCTGCTTTAAAATGACTCTGAATTGATTTACATATTAAAAGTGTGAGATCCTGTTTAAGTGACAAGACAAAGAAGGGAGAGCCCCATTAGGAAGAGACCTAGAACAACCAAGTAGTTCACAACGGAGACTACATTGGGCCCCTTAAACTATATTTTAAAATACATTTCATTATTTTCTTATGTGTATGTCTATGTCTATGCGAGTGAATTCTTTGTGTGTGTGTATGGGTGTCCATGGATACCAGGAGAGGGCAGACACTGGATTCCCTGGAACTGGAAATTGGGGAGGTTGTTGAGTCACCTGATGTAGATGCTGGGAACCCAACTCTGAAAGAGCAGTAAATGCTCTTAACACAGAGCCCCCTATACAGTCCTGATACATGCTAAACCTTAAAAGAGTCTTCTCCTTTTCTTATGTCAGGCATGGCGGTATGCAGGCCTGTACCCATAGCTCCTCAGGAGACTGAGCTATGTTCTCATTTTCTTCAAAGAGAGCTTGTGAAACACTGAAGACACTGACACAAAAAACAAGATTAAAAGGGCTCTGGTACAGCTCTTGCCTAGAACGCACGAGTCCCTGCATTCAATCCCCAATACTGCCAAGTGTGTGTATGGAGCAGGGGGTGTGTGTGTGTGTGTGTGACTTTTTCTAATTTGTTGGGTTTCACAGAGGCAGGAGTAAGGGAAGGCGGTTGAGAAAAAATATGATGTAGAAATGTCATCCTTAAAATCTTTTTGACTAATTGGAAGCTTTCTTCAGCCTAGAAACGCAATAGCTCTCTGATCGGGCTTTTATCCTCTTTATGGAGGAGGAACTGAGGGCCAGCGATGTTAACGACATCCCTTTAGGGTCCATTTGGGAAATGATGGGGCTTGGGATGTAAAAATCAGTCTATTCTAATCTCACTTGAACTGCCTGAGTAATTTTTTTGAGCATCTTGATTGAAAACCAAGTATTTGTTACAAAGATGTTTCTAGTACGTTGCCCAAAGAAGTAGCCTCTGGGGAGAACACTGTTTGTACCACAAATAATTGATGTTCGATTTTATCAAAACCCTCTGTGAAGTCACAGCTGTAGGTCCTCTGCTGTGATATCCATGTCATGCTATAACATACTAATACCCATGCCACGCCATAACATATTAACACTTTTTCCCTTTGATAGCAAGGTCCAAGCTCAGGCTATACAAATATCCTTTCACGGGTTTTTCCTACCAAACTCTTCCACAGAAGTGGGCACTCTCATGAGACAAGACTGTGGAGAATAACAGACACACCTCCCATGTCATCCTCCCCAGCACTATTCCACTACATCACTTCTTCTTTAATTTTTGAGAACCCACTTTACTTTGAAGCTTTAAGAGAGATAAAATAGACAGGAGCCGAAGCCGTTAATGACGACAGTAGACCCACCCTTTAGAGTACTAATTCTCGCTGTGTGTGGAAACGGAATGAGTCATTTTTGCCCGTTTTCTTGGGCAGGAAGGTTGGTTAATAGCTCCAAGCTTATAGCTTAGTAGAAGTATTTGTAGAGCTGACAAGACACAACTTAAGCGGCCGAGGCCAATGAGATACTAAGGAACAGGAAGGCTTAGGTCGTTCTCGCTCTGGCTCTGGTCATTACGCACATCATTTACAAACGGGAGGATTTCAGCAGCTGCAGTCTCCTCTCTTGTGTCAACAAAGTGAGAAGATCCGAACCCCAGGGAGAGCTGAGACCAATAGTCTCTGGCTTTGGCACGTTCCCTCCTTCTTTTGTCGTTAGCTATTAGCTTTACATCTTCCTAGTCTTTGACTTCAGTTTTACATCTTCCTAGTCTTTGGCTTTTGCTTTACCACCAGAGAAACGTATTTGCTACCGAAGAAAGTCTTAAAATGGGCAACTTTGTTTTTTCTCGAAGGGATACGAATTCATCAACATCACCTCCCTGCTCCTAGCACACAAAGCCTTCTCTGCCTGCAAGATGCTACTTACAGCATCCTGGAAGGTTTAGAAGTCATGGAGAGATCCACAAAGGTTCTGCTTTGCAGGGACGTCTGTCAGGTTGGCATTACCAGCGGCTGTGGGGTCTGCCCCCTAAGGCCTGGTGTCCCAGTACCCACAGCGTGACTCCACGGATCCAGAAGTAGAAAAGTTAAGGGGTTCTGAGTTTTATGGGGACGCAAATGTCGGGGCAGAACTTTCATACAGACTGAGTCCCTGTTGTACGTGGGCGACTGAGCCTGACAGCCCAGCCCTGGGAATCGGGCAGAGTTAAAACACGGAGAATGGCTTGGTCAATGAAAAATGATCTTCATGATGGAATGAAGGCTTTGGGCCTCGTATCTCGTGCTCTGGGCTAACTCGAACCTGACCCCCAGACACCGTGGTTGGTTCCCCGAGGGTCCTCGGCTGCACCCTCTGGCTTTTTCCTTGAGACCATCAGTTTGGGCTTCATGTTCTGAATTCTCACCTTCTTGGCTGCGGAGCCGACTAAGGCCAACCCTCGGGGAATTACACGAGATAGGATCGAGTCCAGGTGGGGTTACCAGAGGCGAAAGCGCCAGAAGGAATCAAGAGTTTAATTAACTTGTGCCCTCTCTACACGCCCCAAAGGAAAGGGAACCCTAATGGGGAACCCGTCAAACTGTTTGATCAGAGGAAATTGGGTTTACCTTTTCCTCCCTTTCACCCTTTCTATCTCGCAATCAATCCGTCTGGATTATTGACTGAACCACGACCACAGCATTAAAAAGGGCAGAGACTCGGGGGCGGGGCGGGACGGGGCGGAGACTCACGGGCCTGCAGACCGCAGCCCGGCGGGTGCAGCCTGGCGGGAGGGATCCGGGCCCTGCACTGTGCGCGTGGGCGCGCAGAGTCTCCTGCATCCCAGGCGTCCGCGCTCCGGGATTTCGCTGGCGCCCGCTCGGCGGCCCGGGGCGGGTGCTCTGCAGCGGCCCCGGCTGGAGCGCGCACTCCGCCTGCAGCCGAGCAGCGGCCGGGGAGCCGCCACCATGCCATCCCCGCGCCGCCTGCGCTGACCTGGTACCGCGCGGCCGCAGCGCTCCGTGCCCGGCTGCGGACGCACCCGGGGCTGCGCACGCGGGAGCGCGCCTGACGCGGAGGACCGCAGCTCCCAGCGCCGGCGAGGAAGATCGCGCGGCCACCGCTCGCGCGTTGGGGTGAGTGGCTCGGGGCGCCGGGGCTGGGGGCGCCGCGGCTCGGACCGCGTTGTCACGGCGCGGGATGGGACGTCCGGCGGTTTGGGAGCGCGGGGAAGACTCTGGGAGGGCTGCTGGGCTGTGGTGGCGCAGAGGCTGGGCGCACGGCCCCTCGTGCTGCGTGGCAGCCAGGTCGTGCCGGCTCTCCCCCCTCCCCCGGCGCCGAGGCCAGCTGCATGGCCCCGAATCGGGCCACGCAAGAGCGGGGAGGCGAGGGTGAGTGGCTGAGGATCGCCTGTCACCTACTGGCGTCTGCGGGGAGGCTCGGCCCCTAGCGCGCCCGGGAAGGGCCGCCTGCCCTGGAGAGGCAGCCGCAGCCTGCCCTCCGTGGAGACCCCACTCTGCACGCAGCTCGCCCGTGGGAGAGAAGGGGAGCCGCGGCATTCTCCCTGCTGGCAGAAAAAGTTGAAGAAACTAGGTCTGTTAATAATTAGCAGGAGCGGGACTCGGGATGCAGCAGAAAAGCTGTTGAGTTTTCATTGCCCTCTAAGAAAAACAAACGGCATCGCCAACGACTATTGGCAGGGCCGTGTTATTTTTGGGACTTTCGGAAAATTGTCCACAGATTGCATTCAGGAGACTGAAGACGGAGGGGGGGTGTACCCGGGAGGTCGCGGGGACGGCTGGCACAGCTTTGAGTTCCAGCCCGCCCCGGGAGGACTCAGATTCTTAAGCCTGACGCACTTGGTTCCTGGTTTTAAAACGTGTCAGGCAGGACTGCAGCCAGGATCAAGGAGAAGAACGCACGGCGAACCGGTCTGAAGGAGCATATGTGAAAATCCCTGGTGGAGCCCAAGTGCACTTGTGCTGTTTTAAAAAAAAAAATGCTGTATTTGTGGCTTTTAGGGTAGGTTTTATGAATGACAAATTATACTTGATGAAATTGTATCTCCTATCTGTCCCTGAACAGTTCTGTCTGCCGCCTGGTTTTAATCAGCGCTTTCGGAAGGCAGTGTCTGCGCTGCGCTGATGTTATGTAATTGACGTGGTTCACCATCAGATATTTTTTAATGTACTTTTGGAGTGAAGGAGACTTCCATCTTCAGACAGGCCCAAGGTGTAGACGAATGAGGGCTGTTAAGGTTTGCCCTCCTCTAGCTCCAGATGTGTGAGCTCAGCTGTTGCCTGTCACTTAGGTGACAACTGGCCTTTTTCCGACTAAGCCTTTGCTGTCGCCATTATCCTCAGGGAAGTGTCAGTGTTCAGCGGCCTTCTTTACCAAGAGTGGGACCGTGCCCCTTGGGACGTGTCAGCCGCGTTTGATCATCCCCAACAATATGTCTGTTTTTAGAGTAGGAAATGGGGAGGAGAGAATACCAAAACCCTTGACAGCCAGATAGATACACTTTTAGATTTAGGACCAACCTAATCTAAAAATTCTGTTTTCATCAAGACAGCTCCGTAAGGATGACGCAATGTTTGTCGAGCCTTTTTGCCTAGAACAATATTTACTCCCACCAGGGGATTTAAAACTTAAACAGCAACCATTTATCTTGCTGTCTGGTGGGGTTGGGTTCATTTCGCCTCCAATGTGGTTCCTAGCCTAGGTGGCTGGGACAAGAATCTATCATTGTAGCCAGCTGGAGCCTAAAGAAAGCAAAATACAGCACCTGCTGGTAGCAAAGAGTTCTAAATGCCATCCACTGGCGAGTCAGAAAACACAGAAGGAGATATTTAATAAGCACTTCTAGAAGTGTTTATACGAAGGATTTAAAGGCTAACAATGTAGGGCTATACAAAGGCACTAGGAATAAGGGATGCTACCCTCTATTAAGAGTTCGAACACTTACTGATAACTCAAAATAAGTCATGCCTGGCGCGAATGAATGACTCGTGCTTTGAAATGAGCCTTGGGAAGGAAAAGAAGGGAGCAGAATGGTGTCTAAAGATGGACAGGTTGATATGAGTGAATGAGTTTGGTAATTTGATTTTCCCATTCTTAATTTGGTATAATTGGAGAGTTACCAGTGAGTGAGCCTGTTGATTCATGGATTGTTTTTAAGAGAAAACTGCTATATTTCACTAAAGCGACAGATTGAATCAGTTCTGCAGGTAATACTAATGATGCTTAAAAGGTTGCCTATGTTTTTTAATATATATATATAACCAAGGATCATGGGTCTGCTTTTTGTTATAATGAGTCAGCTTGGGTGATGAAAGAAAAACTTAGCACAAGCTAGAAGGGAAAAGAAACTTGGTGGTTGATAGCTAGACTGTGATAGAATTGTCCCCGTTAGTCTCTCTTAGTAGTTTAAAATATCTGGAATAGGTAATCTCTTTAAAGTCTACAGTAGCTTGTCCGTGGCCCACAAAAGGTTAGGTTCTGCAAGCAATGTCTTTGCAATACTGGGGGCAAACCTGGGCACGTGCTCGGCTCCACAGCTGAGCCACACCCCAGGGAGTGACAACCCTAATATTGGAGAAATAGAATGAGAACCAGGTAGAAACTCTCACAATAACCTACCCTATATTTTTGAATTGTCTGATATTAAGGGCAACAATTCTCAGTCGAGATGATCCTTTACTGGTTGGTATTTTAATTACAGCAGTTAGTTCCCTGAACATAGTATCTTATAATGGATACATTTTCCATTTTAAAAAAGTAGAATTTCAAAAGTCAACAACAGGGTTCTGGAGAGATGGCTCGGGTGCTAAAGAGCTTGTTGTACAAGTATGAGGGTCCTGATTCAGATCCCCAGGACCCACGTAAAGGCATGGTTACCTGCGGTTGTAATCTCAGCAACAGTGGAACAGGGCAGGCAAGGTTTCCAGAGCACCAGGGAGCCGACTAGACCATCAGTGAGTTTAGGTTCCCTGAGAGACTGTGTCAAAAAAAAAACAAGGTGGAGACACAGAGAGGGAGATGAGTGACATCAACCTCTGACCTCCATGCTGGCACCACATACGAACCCACACACATCCACACACACACTGATTCTCATGTGTGCACAGGAATGTTTGTTATGTCATCTGACCAAAATAGACTCCTCCCCTCAGGAAAACAGTTCTGTGTTTTCTCCATGTTATATAAAACAGTATTCTTTGTTCCACTCTTACTATTGTGAGAATATTAAAATTGTGTAAATCTAGGTGCAATGTTCTAGAATGAAGAGGAGTAAGGAAAGTGAATGAGGTGTTTTCTTGGTGGGTGGGTGGGTTGGTATGCTAAGGGATCATTATTTTTCTACTGGTTATTGGATAAGGAACTTCAGAAAGTGGGTGTGAACAAAGGGTTGGAGCAGGGAGCAGAGTTATCTAGAGGCCAAGCCAGGTACTGCTACAGTGTCTCAAAGCCTCAGTAGAAGCGGAGGCTGTGCTTCTGACAGAGTGTCAGGGACCAGGATGGCCTAAGGGCAGCATAGAGCCTTGCCCTTCTGGACCCCTCCCCTTGGACACATGTAAAAGTCGTCCCTCAGCACCCTGGCAACCAGCAAATGAACCACGTGGTTTACAGTGGTGCTCGGCAGAAGTGGGGTCGGCCCTGCATCCACGAGCTGTGGCAAAGGCTGGCCATTAGCAACCAGGAAGCTTTGCATGCCCCGTATCCCCTGATCCTCTCCTGAAGAAGGCAGTGGAAAGAGGTTTGCTTTACAGCTTGGCGCATGCTGATGTCATGACATTTCTGGCACAGAGATACGACAGAATAATCAGATCCCTCGCCGTGTGCCAGAATGACATGGTTTTTCCGCGAGCTGTTCCTGAGCTGCTGGTTCACGGGCATGGGCTGTTTCCAGTTACTTGGGGGATCAGGTCTCTCAGACAGTTCAATAATTCTTCCTGTGTCTGTCTGTTTAAATGCTCGTGGTCACATCTGAAGGGACTTCTGGGAGAACACAAAGATAGTACCACCTTCCGTGGTCATTTTCCTATAAGGAAAAAAAAAAGTCAGATAGGCAGAAACCACTGTAAGTATTTGAAAAACAGAACTGCAAACGAGCCAATAGCTGTCATTCACTTTTATGTAACTCTTCTCCCCAAGTTTTTCCTAGGTGATCCTAAGAAACCAACTGGCCCATGAAGCTGAGCTTGCGTTTTTTTCTCCCTGGGGGATTGGAGCCAACCCCTTCCTTTCCAGCTCGTTACATAGTTGTCAGGAAACAAGTGAGGGCTGTGTTATTTCAGTTGTCTTGGTACTCTGTCCTGCTGGTGGGTTTCCAGCTCCCACCAGCTTTGCTGTGCTGTTCTGGCCTTTGGAAAGAAAGATGTGTCAGTGAAGGGTGACATTCTGCATTAAGATGCCCCCAGTGCCCCGAGTCCCCTCCCATCGTTCCACCGCCCTTCTTTTATGGAGGGTACTGAGCCCACAGCTCACAATTATGGTCTGTGACTTCAGTAACAATTCTGTTTGAAATGTTTCCAATTACACATGAGATTGGCCCCACGCAGCAGCTGCATGCCAAAAGCATTTCCTAGTGAGCTCCAAGAATCAGGCCATGATTGCTTTTAATTTAAATAAAGGCTATTTGGTTTCCTGTGATGTTTTTTTATAACCACCTTTTCCTCCATTTGCGTTGCCTTTAAAAAAAATTAGAAAGGCCAATATAGAGTAGCCAGCACTTAATGTGATATGACCCCAGTTTTCTAGGGTCCCAAATGCTCTGAGCAAACATCAGTGGCTTAATAAAGGAAAGAAACTTTGTGTGCCATTGGGTTCCCCCAAGGAAGGGGAAAGGTTATCTGGTAACACATTGCAAGCCACAATGTTTTCAAGTTTTTTTTTTCCTTTTTTCTTTAGAGACCTATCAAAAATTATTCTTTGAGGCCTTTGGATATCGGATACATTGCCTTTTATTCAAATTATTTCATCTTGCCATTTGAAGGACCATGGAGAGCTGTTTAAAACAAAAATGGTAGAGAGTTAAAAACATACTTAAGACAGAAGAGGAGACAGCAAATAATTTCAGGCATTCCTCGGCCACCAGGGCTTCCCAGTCCACCTCCTCTGGGGGCTTCTAACTTTTTCTAACACAGTGGTGACTCCAACCCTCCAATAGCCAGCGGATATATTTGATATATTAATCTTGAAAATAAGAAAATACACAGTCTTGGGACTTGGCTTGTGTGGACTGGGATCAGACTTGGTCCCCAACAGTTTTGTGCCTCCTCCCGATGAAACACAACACCCACAGCCAGAGGGGATCCAATGGGTGCGGTGCTGAAATGGTCCCCAGGAAGGATTTTACACAGGCTCTTTCAGTGCCTCCAGTGCATCCTGGAGAATGTAGTTCTTCTTTGGGTTCAACAGTAGTGGAATTGCCCGAATGCCAACGTCTCTCTTAGCACTTTTGGACCATTTCCACCATGTGATAAATAGTGCTGTTTAGTCCAAATTTGTAAATGCCATATTTCATGGAGCCCCTGTGGGAATAGCAATATTAGCCCACTGCATGTGTGCCCTTTGCTTCAGGGACCAGTTCCTCAGTAACTACCATTAAAATAGAACACACATGCAAACACACATACATATAACCACACGCAAGCTCACAGTCTCGGGCATACATGCATACATACTAGCCTAATAGTAAAACTGGACTATTTCACCTTAGTGAAAGAAAAGTAATTGGAGCTGTGTAGTATCTTCCCCAGAGGCATTTGTGTTTTATCATTACTTAAGTTATGACAAGCAAGTAGCATGGTAATCTGAAGAAATCAATAACTTGGTAGGTGTAATGGATATCTCCAGTTATGCTATTTCTTGAATAATCTTAAGTTCCTTGATTCTGAGTGGGAAGGAGGTTAGAGAGTATGGTACTTGGCTTTAAAAGAGACCCCTGACAGACCATGTTAGGCTTCGCATGAGAAGACTGCCCAGCACACACATGTGTTATGACAGCACACTTGTCTAACCTCTGTCAAGAGAAATGACACATTCAATTCTTCTGTGTCTGTGTAATTAACTAATATGGGCAGTGTTTGGAGTTTATGCGTGCTACATAATTTTTTGAGAAACGATAAAGTGAGGTCTGAAGTACATGGAGCCCCAGATGTTTCTTATAGAAAGTGCAGATGTGCTGTGGGAATTCTGCACCACATTTTGCGTAGCTTAGCTTGGTTCTTCTCAAGGGTCCCGTGAGGAATTCCGCTGAGCGGCCTCCGCTCCCATTTGCGCACAAGTCTTGAGCAATGGGCTGAAGTGATAGCTGAACCCCTCATGTTGTTCTGAAATGCTTTAGCCTTTTGTGCTTTTCCTTGACTACGAAGGGAGGGGAGAAAATAGACATAGAGGTTGAAGTAACTTCACCATCCACGTTCCCTTTGTGGGCCGTCTATAAACATGACCAGCTACGTGGGCTAATAGCCAAAAACATGTCCTTCAGCCCTGCCAAGTGTGAGAAAGGCAGGCCAGCTTTCTCCATTTTGAAGGATTGGAAAATGTACTTTCTTAACCTTCTTTTGAATTGTAAGGAGTTAGCCAAGAAAATCATTTTCCCCTCCTCCTCCTGACCCAGGGAAAGCAAACAGCCACGCTGTTGGGATGGGAGCACTTTGCACAGATGACTTGGCTGTGTCAAAAACAGGTGACCAGGTCATCAGAGTGGGAAGAGCCTGCTGGCTGGCTGGCTTTGTGATTGCCACCTGGAGACACTGGCTTTTTAAACATTGTTTCAGTCATTTTTGAGAGAATATCTTGTTCATGTATCCTTCTTGTTCATGAGCAGGGGTTCTAGGACAGACAGCTGTGAGCTCACAAGGAATCAACCATGCAGAGGAAGACTGGTTTTTGGTTTTTAGTTTTTTTTTTTTCCTGGAAAAAAAATCATAAAAGCGGGACTACAGGCCAATAGCTGTGTGGTTTTCGGTCAGTTCCTCAGTATCTCTGAGCCTCAGTTTTCTCATATATACAATGAAAGAATTAGGCTAGGTCTGTATGTAATTAAAGAATGTAATCATAAACACCTGTGGAACTTTATCAAAGGACAGATAACGCACAGAGATTTTTTTAAGGTGGGGCAAGGGGGCAAGACTGGATATCGAACCCAGGAAAGTCCTGTGTGGGCTCACCGCTAGCCACGCCCCCAGCGCTTGGGTGGACTCTTGCACACGTGGCCTGAATCAGCCATTCAGATGATTCCGGTACATGGATGTGGTGGAGCCACTTGAATTGGGCGGTGTCAGAGATTCACTGGCAGGACGGTCGACGATTGTGTCTTTGCCCCACGGGGGCTGAACTCAATGCTTTCTGCTTTTTCTTCTTCCCTTCCCACTCACTTTTCCACTTCCCCTCTCTGCCTCCCTCCTTCCTCTTCATCTTCCCTCTCTGCCTGCTTCCTTCCTCTTCATCTTCCCTCTCTGCCTCCCTCCTTCCTCTTGTTCATCCATGCTGAATGGCTACCCCATTCTATCGCTAACGAACTCTTGAAGTGTCACTGGGCCCAGTACTGCATATGATTCATGCCACAGGGCAGAGACCTACCCCTGCCTGACACTCACTCGCTGCCGGCAAATACAGATGCCTGATGTCAAAGAACTTTGTAAAAATATAATGCAAATTAAGTTTTTAAACAGTATACCTGCTATATTTTTGTCACCCTGGAGACACCTTTTAGGTAAACTATCTCCAAATTTAAAACAATTAACATAATCATTTACTAATCTGAAAAACAACATCATAAGTATATTATTTTACAGTACATTTGCCATATCCAAAGCATATTTATTGTAATTTGTTTCAGATTAGTAATTGACCCATTGTTTTAAACTTGGGAGTATTCTCCCTTAAAAGGTATCAGGAAATGGAAGAGAGGGGTGCATCTTATTCCAAAGTACAAGTTTTTCAGAAAGTGTAATTTGCATAGTGTTGGAAAAAATAACTTTATCCTACGTCATCTTACATGCCTAGTTCCTATAGTTGTTTAATAAATATTTTCAGGGTTTTGCGATCATAGAAATATGTCAATTTAAGAAATAATTCCCAAATATATCACTATAAATTTTTAAAAAACTTATCTGAGCTGGGTGGTGGTGGCACACGCCTTTAATCCCAGCACTTGGAGGCAGAGGCAGGAGGATCTCTGTGAGTTCGAGGCCAGCCTGCTCTACAAGAGCTAGTTCCAGGACAGGCTCCAAAGCTACAGACAAACCCTGTCTCGAAAAAAAAATTACCTGAAAAATTATGAGTTTATTACAATTTTATTTACAATTTTGCATCATACCTTTAGATATTTTGAATCATAAGATCAGACATTTTAAAATAAAACTTTATTAATATGAGTTTTTAGATATGCATCTTGTGTAGAGAGATTCGAGTCTGTCCTCTCAACAACAGGAATACTGATTCCCATTTCCATTTCTTTTAGTATTATTTATTTTTATGTGCATTAGTGTTCTGCCTGCATGCAAGGGTATCAGGGCCCCTGGAACCGGAGCTACAGGCAGTTGTGAGCTGCCATGTCAGTTCTGGGAATTGAACTTGGATCTTCTGGAAGAGCGGCCAGTGTGCTTAACCCCTGAGCCATCTCTCCACCCTTTCTATTTTTTTAAGATTTATTTTCTTTGTAGTTGCAGGGAGGGGGCAGGAGGAACAGGGGTATGTACGCGTGTAAGTGAAGTTGCCACAGAGGCAGGAAGACGGCCTCGGGTACCCCTGAAGCTGGGGCTATTGTTGCAGATGTTGTGATACATGTTACATGGGTGCTGGGAACCGAGCCCAAGCTCTCTAGAAGAGTGCCCCTCCTAACCATTGAGCCATCCCTATAACCCAGTTCTCGTCTCTTTGGCTAGTGGAGCAGTCTTTTTAAAAAAAAAATATTTATTTTTATTTATTTATTATCTATACAATATTCTTTCTGCATGTATGCCTGCAGGCCAGAAGAGGGCACCAGATCTCATTACAGATGGTTGTGAGCCACCGTGTGGTTGCCAGGAATTGAACTCAGGACCTTTGGAAGAGCAGGCAATGCTCTTAACTGCTGAGCCATCTCTGCAGCCCCTGGAGCAGTCTTTAAACTGGCTAGTTGTGGTTATTTCTGTAGCCAGTATTATTTTCATCCTTGCACAGACATAATTCCACATATATTCCATAACGCGAAGTTCTTAAAAACTGCACTTCATGCTCTACGCAGAGGCTCACTTCCGAGTCTCAATAAAATGTGACAGACATATAGTTTGTGGAAATTCATTAATAGGATTTGTTACCCATCTCCTTTCTTTGCCTTTTTGGTCTGTAGTTTTAGTTGCTGCTTGTGGCTATCCAGTATGGCCATCATTTCAGCCTCCACAAGCTACACGGAACTTGAAAAGTCACTCTGGTGCATGTGACCAGCAAGCATAAGTCCCTGGGTCCCTTCCCGGACACACTGAATGAATAGTAGCAATCACCATCACTAGTGCTGCGTCTGCACAGCAAAAACCAAAGAGGACTGGGGATGCTTCTTCAGTTTCCCCGACTTTTGTTTGTTTGCTATTGTGTTTTTAATTTAATCTAACTTTTTTTTTAATGTAATAAGGCTTTTAAGTTCACAATTCTACAATCTGACTAGCTTTCCGATGTCCCTTGGACTTCTCACTGTGCAGGTACAACCAACCAGTCACGAAATCAACTGCCTCGGCACCTCTTCCTGTTCAGTGCGCATTGCTGAGTCAAACATCCCGGGGCCTGAGTGGACGTTTCTACACTTGGGTTGTGTGCAGGGTGTAACTGAAAACTCTCACACTCGGTCATTTTGTGAATGATACAAGGCACTGGACGCAGGAAGAGCTAAGCCATAGCTGACAGAGTTGAAGGATCATTGGGAGAGCAAGTGGGGGCAGGCGGGGGGGGGGGGGCTGCCTCCCAGTGTGACACAGACGTTTGTATTTGTGGATTTAACTGTCCTCAAGTTTCCCAGCTAATCCCATGTTTGTGATGGATTCCAAACTCCTCTAAAAGGGCGTGGGATGGAGGCTCACTGTCATCCATGTCACCGCCCGAGGGATCAGAGACATAATACAGAAAGATACCTTTCTTGTCAGTGGGCTCAGAAGGGAATCCCTGCTCTGGCTTGGGAGGCCCAGCAGCAGTGCCCCTTCCCTTTATCCCCCAGTGCCACCCACCAACCCCACCTATGACTTTTCCATAGTCCTAGAAAGCCATCTCTCTGTTTTCCCAATCTGCAGCCCCGTCCCCAGCTCTAGAACATGGCAGGTACTTAATAACTGTGAACAGAGTGAATCCTTGCTGTAGTGCAGTGCTCAGAAAAACATTTTACTATAGTTTCATTCTGATACTCTAGCCGTAAGTTATGAGATGATTTCTTCTTCAAATCTGGTACTTAGGTACCCATGTTATACATAAAATAAAGACAAAAGAAGCCAGGACTGTTGCTTCCCTGAGTCTTTCTTGTTTGGGGTCTAGGTTGTTTTTGTTGTTGTTTGGTTTGGTTTGGTTTGGTTGTGTTTCGAGACCAAATTCTCCACATAGACCTTGTTCTTGGAACGGGTAGACTAGGCTGGCCTAGGGCTCAGAGATCCACCTGCCTCATCTCCCAAATGCTGGGATTAAAGGCATGTGCCCGGCCTGTCTAGGGTGTTTTTTTTTTCCTAGCTGAAGTTTCTGAGAAACTTCCCTCTCACTGGGATAAAACTAGGCGAGAGGCAAGAGTCAAGGACGGGCTGGCCACCCTCCTTTCCCTTCCTCCATCCCACAGTGACAGACATTTGAACTAGGACTACACAGCAGAGGGGAACGTGGTCCTCAGAGATGAGTGTAGGAAAGGAAGCTCCATGGCCTTCCTCTTCCCCATGAGCTACACTCCCTACTTAAGAGAGAGGTGGAGGAAGCGTCCTCAGACAGGCTTTGGGGCTGCCCCAGGGTGACAGGCTGTCATTTACTCCTGATTTCAACCTGCTTGCTAGGAACCCTAGTTGCTTGAGTTATTATTATTGTAAAGTCTCAGGTTCCAGGGACTAATTGGCAGTGGCTCAACTTTTTAAGAAGCCTAACCAACTTATTTGTTCAGAAATGATCATGTTTTAATTTGACACATTTTTCCTTTTTACCACAGTCAGACAAAAGTCCCCCAAGTGCCTTCGGGTATCTATACCTCATGCATCTTTACTTTGGGTTTGGGGGCGCTACCCAAGGTTAACCCGATGTCCTGATGAGGAATCCACTGGGTTCAAGGCTCTAGCTGCTAAGCAGCTGTGGCTTGGCAGCCCCTCAATCAAGCACATCTGCAGCTGAGGTCTTCAAAAGAAAGAAAAGCCGGAAGGTTGAATGAACATCGCTGTGGCTTACCCAGCACGGTTGATGCCTGTGGTCTCCTATACATGGCTGTCCTTCCACAGATATGTCCTGTGTAGGAAATGCCTTTAACTGGTGGCTCTCACTGAGTTGGGGGAGTTGGATGCATCACTTAATTCTCTAGACTTCTTACTCTAGTCTACCTCGGTGGCCTCCATTAGACTATGAACGGCATGGTGGTATTCTTAGTTTCTACTTTATTTGATTCCAAATGCCCGAGTTAGAGGCTATCTCTTCAGGGGGCTGGACGGTGGCTAGCTGAAGTGGTATCCTGTAGTCATTGTCACCACCTGGATGGATGACTAGATTTATTAAAAGTCACCCGGAAACACTCTGGCTAGCAAGGTTCAGCTCACAGCTCTATCCTTTCCTCCCTGTGGTCAGTTCCAAATCCAGAAGTTGCTATATTCAGGGATATATATCCTTCCCAGACCCAACAGTTGTTCCAAATAGATTCCTTGCCGTACACTATGATAGCCACAGATAAAATAGATCCGAGCGGTGGTGGCACACGCCTTTAATCCTAGCACTCAGGAGGCAGAGGCAGGCAGATCTCTGTGAGTCCGAGGTCTATAGGGTGAGTTCCAGGACAGCCAGGGCTACTCGGAGAAACCCTGTCTCCGAAAACCTAAAATAAAAGAAACAGAAAAGCAGAGTTATTAAGTAGAAAATCACCAATGGGATGTATGTACAACAAAGACTTCCTTGTCTTTGGCAAAAAAAGAAAAAAAATGCTAACTGTGAGCGTTATATTCATCGTGGGAAATACAGAGGATTTAAAGCGTGGGACTCGGAGTGCTGTGCTCATGTGTGTTTGTATAGTCACAGAGTGTTAATAGCCGTGTTTAAAAGGTCCATGGCTTTTGACCAAGGTTTGCTTGAAGATAGTGCCATTTGGTTGAGTCCTGATATTTTTGAGAACCCCGATAGCATTCTCATTTATTTCAGAGGTACACTTAGCAGAAGTGCAGCAGACAGTAAAGTCCCCTCTGGGTCGCTCTAACCCCGGCTGGTACAGGTTGCACATGCAACCAGACCCAGCGGAAAGTACTTTCTAGCGCCCTGTAATTAGTTGAGCCATTAACTTTTCAGCAGATCCTCAGGACCTCAAATGTCTGTCACATTCTAATGAAGCCGGGCTCAATCATAAGCCCACACTGGAAGGCATGCAGCCGGAGTAGCAGAGCCTACAAGCCTCCTCGGCAGCAACACTCGGGGGCGCATCTCCCAGCAGGTTCCTAAGTGACTCCGATGTGCCGTGCAAGGGCTCTCTAGATGTGACATTAATAATCACCAGTTGGAATCTGGGTCACCTCAGCCGTGACTCCCGAGATCAAACGCTGCCCAGTGGTAATGAGTGTGTGAAGGTACCCACTGGGCTTCCTAATAACACCTTTGGCTTCTTTAGCGCTGTTAGGGGCAGAGTGAAAATCCAGCCGCTGGAGCCCTCTGTCTGGAGGCCAGCCCTTCGGGGTACAGCTGACACCCTTTCATGGGGACTCTCAAGGATGTCACAGGGCTTCTGTTATCCTAGCTCCTCAAATGGTTAACCGAGACCCTTTCCTCTTTTCCTGACCATGCCATATCAGAGTATTGATGCCTATTTTGCATATTCACTTGTCTCGGTATACTCACATATGCATGTCAGCCTTTAGTATTCAACTTTGTCGTGCGTATTTCAACTTGGGGACATGGTTTCCTTGTAGCCTTTACTGGGTGGTTGCATTGTTCCAGGCTTAGGGTAAGGCTGTAGGAACACAAGCATTAGGCTGGCCCAATCTTGAGAGAGAGCCACTGTTGGTAGTGAATAAAAGCACTTGAACAGGAATATATAATATTATCATCCTAGCACAGAGGTCAAGGCACAGGCCCCTTTTGTCCTGTGCAGGGTTGTGATGAGAAGCAAGCTCAGGTTAAGCGGGACCCGAAGGATGAGCAGGGGTCGGCCAAGCCGTTAGAACTGGAGATCGAGTCATTTTAGATACAAGGCAGAGTGAACGGAAACCAGGAGAGAGCCATGAGGTCTGTGAGCTGCAAGTCTTTCTCGGTGACACGGGCATTGATTCTGCTGCTTGTGAAGGGGCTGCTACCCCTCTACAGTTCAATCAGCAGTTAGAGATGACTTTGGCAACCTTCCCTCTGGGCTTCTGAGTAAGAGACTCCTCCTTACAGGTTGAGAACAGCTGCCCCCTCTCCCCCATAGGTGTACACTCACAGATCCTTTTGTCATTGTATGAACACACTCCAAACTCTTTGGGTTCACTGACAAGTTTGGATCTCTGCTTGGCCAGCACCAAGGGATACAGGTTGTGCGTCGAGGTTGCTTGTGCTAGCTCCTGGTAGAGATTCTGTGGACTCTAAGGATCAGGCAGAAAAAGCCCAAGTGTCACTGAGTAGCCTCAAATTGTGATTTGCTATGTTGTTATCTCTGTTTTCATGAAACCCTTTTTAATGTTTAAAAAAAACAAAACAAAACAAAAAACAACAACAACAAAAAACCTTACTGGGGCTGGAGAGATGGCTCAGCGGTTAAGAGCACTGGCTGCTCTTCCAGAGGTCCCAAGTTCAATTCTCAGCAACCACATGGTGGCTCACAACCATCTATTATGAGATCTGGTGCCCTCTTCTGGCCTGCAGGCATACATGCAGGCAGAATATTGTAGACATAATAAATGAATCTTTCTAAAAAAAAAGCCTACAAGTACAAATAGTAAACAGTAGACTCATAGGAGATTAGGAAATGAACTGCTTTTTCCTCCTCCTCCTCTTCCTTCTCCTCCTCCTTCTCCTCCTTCTCCTCCTCCTCCTCCTCCTCCTCCTCCTCCTCCTCCTCCTCCTCCTCCTCCTCCTCCTCCTCCTTCCTTTGGAGGCAGTCTCACTATGTGGCCCTGTCTGGCCTGGAACTCACTATCCCAAGCGAGACTGAGACTCAGAGATCCCCCTGCCTCTGCCTCCCAAGTGCTGGGCGTAAAGGCGTGCACCGCCACTGCCAGGTCTTCATTGGTTGATATTTCTTGAACTCTTTTTTTTTAAAAAAATGTAATTTATCAAAACAGAGCAAATTTTACAAACTATAATCCAGCTTTTAAAATAACAATCTAAACTACTCTACTTTTGCTTGAAAAGGAATCATGTCCGTTTGTCTGTTTGGAAAGGTGAACCCTCTCGTTAGAGCTGTGGTTGGTTCTTCAATGTGGAAATACTACCGTTTCTTGACTTAACACTTTAGAATCTCTTGTCTCCTAGTTGCTGCTGATCATGCTTCCCGGCAGTCTGGCATGTGATAAATATTTTGTAGCATATGTGGCTGAACATGCCAATTTCAAAGAGCTTTACAGGCTTTAATTAATTTCCCCAGCATCCAGATGCTCTTGGTTTATTGATGGGAAATCCACAGACAGCAGGGCTCAGACGCGTTGCTCGAATGCATCTACCAAAGCGGTCTTCAGACTTTGATGGCATCCTAGGAGCAGCTGAATACTTTATGCGAACATCAGACGACCTGGAGCCCAGCATGTAGAGTTAGGTTGCCATGCTGGGGGCAGGAAAGTTGTTCTGTATCCGGCTCCCTGTTTATCCAGAAGAAAAGTCGTCCTGTGCTGCTGGCCAAATTTGAATTTCGAATAGTAGTGTTTTCAATGCCAGTTGTCCTAACTATTGCATGTTCCCTAAAATTACTCACTGTTTATGTGAATTCAAGTTTAATTGTGCAATCTGTGTTACACGTGGTAACCCCAAGCTGCTGGCTGTAGCCGCTCTCTCACTCCCTTGTCTCCTAGACAGGTGAGGTTCTTGGCTCCGTGAACACATCTGAAGGCCACAGACAGGAGCAAGCAGGACAAATACTGGGAAAGAGCGAGCGCTGCCCCCCATGTTCCTGAGACTCTGGGGGTGCTCCTACCAGTGCACACGAGCGCTGCCCCCCATGTTCCTGGGACTCTGGGGATGCACCCACCAGTGCACACGAGCACTGCCCCCCATGTTCCTGAGACTCTGGGGGTGCTCCCACCAGTACTCACGAGAGTTACTGCTTTCCCTTCCCTTTCTCTTCCCCTCAGTCAAATCATTCAGTGCCCTGGTCTTTGGCAACAGTGTTTACTGTCGCTCATGTGTGGAACCTAACACGTAACCCCTAGCAGGAGGCAGAGCTGGTGGTATAACCGTGACTGCAGGTTGCTTGCAGTGAGCAGATAATGAGGAACGTGAATAGGAGCTATGGGAATAGTCCTAAGGTGACCATGACTGGAGGTCAGGGGTGGGGTTGGCTGCCATGGAGTCACCCTTGTCTTTTGGTCTGGATGCCAGAGGCCTTCAGAGGCGCTGGCTTGCTCTCGATGTTCAGCGATGCATGTCTGTTTTCACACTGCCACATCTTAAAGCAGACTTTGGAAGTTGTCCTTGTTTTCCTAGCCAGCTACTCCACAGAGTATCTTTATTTATTCAGCCATTCAATTTCTCAGTGTGAGTGAGCATGGAGTCCAAAACCAGTGTGTTTGTTTTAGAAAAGAAACTCCTTTCTTACCAAGGGAGCTCGGTGATTAGCTGAAAAAAATTAGTTTAAAATATCGAAGAGCCGGGAGGTGGCACACCTTTAATTTCAGCACTCAGAAGGCAGAGGCAGGTGGATCTCTTGGGTTCGAGGCCAGCCTGGTCTACAGAGTGAGTTCCAGGACAGCCAGGGCTTCACAGAGAAAACCTATCTGGAAAAGCGAAACAAACAATATAAAAAGAAACTGGGGTCCTTATCCTGGGATTAAGGTGACCCAAGTGCCTTGGGTTTGCTCTTCTGCATGGCTGTCTAGCCAGCTGTGAAAGAGTTTGCATCTGTGAAACATGTTAGCTGTGGTTTGTTCTTTGATAGATGCATCTGATAGGGTGTGATCTAATTCTTTAGGTTTTTCTATGTCTTCCCGAAATTTGTGCTGTAAGCATGTTACTTGCAACAAGAAAAGGAGATATTTGAGATCTTGTTTTATCTCATTTCCATGTGTTATTTATCTGCAGTGCCAGGAGTCAAACCCAGGGCCTTGCACGGCTATTTCAGTCCTCTCCTGCCCAGCTACCGTACATCAAGCCCAGACATGTTCAGCGGTTGTAGATGCCCGCATGAAGTTGTAGGTGGAGATCTTCCGGGATGGAGATCTATTGCTATTGTTTTGAGACAGGGCCTCACTGTGCAGCCCTGGCTGGCCTAGAACTTGCTATGTAGAGCATCCTGGCCTCAAATACACAGAAATCCTCCTGCCTTAGCCTCCTGAATGTTGATATTACAGGCATGCACCACCACGCTCTCTGAGGTATACACGCCTTAGTTTGCAAATGTTTGTGTCTTCCTAGCTTCGTCATTATGTAACCTGCTCAAATTGTCTGTCAACTTCTTTGACTTACCCGCCACAGGGTTGTTGAGATAGTCCCTTGTGTCATGAAACAAGGTAGTGGGTAGAAGGACAGGAAAGGGGAGGGGAAGCTACAGTGCCCCATCCCCTTCCTCAGTACTTATGGGTAGGGGACGGTGCTATTCTCCCAGCCTCTCTGCAGAGGAGAATGGTGGGCTTCCATTAGCTATGAGCGTTCTGATGTCCAAGGATGACGGAGAAATCACCAGGCTCAATGTTTCCATCAATACCTAAAGGCCCAGGACACCTGAGGTCCTGGTAGGGTTTGTAATCTGATACTGTAAAAGCAAGCACAAGCTCCCATCCAATCATGTGGATCTTGAAGCCATCAAACCCAAAGCCTAAAACCAGTGAACTCATCCACCACCTCCAAGGAGGCCAGTGGCGGGGCTGGCTGCAGACTCAGGCCAGGGTCTGGCCAGCGTTTCACGTGGTCTCACTGTCTAGTTTCAAGGAATCTAATTTTAATCAACTAGATAAATAATACAAACTACATGGGCATTTTCCTTCTTTCTTTTCTGTTGTCTGCTTTTTAGCTTTTATGTATTCTCTTAAAGGAGAAAATAGCCTGTAATTTGAGACTTTGAATACCTCCTTTCAAATCTAGCTCTCCTTGTTGCTTGGAATGTCACCCAGTGGGCGAGCGCTTCCTGGGGTCTGCCTGGAGAATCACCCCAATCTATTATACAATATGGAGGAGGCTGAGATACACGAGCTTCTTCTCTCTCTGATATTTATGTAGGGATGCTGCAGGGTTGGGGAGGACCTGCTTCACTCTGTCAGTGGCTAGATGAAAGCAGGATTTGTTGGGTAACTTGTGGAGTATCTGCGTGATAAAGCCTAGCATCCTAAAAGATTTCATTCTTGCTAACGGCGACTTTCAGAGTCAAAATTAAATGTATCCAGACTGTTTCATACTAGGTATTAAAACTGCATTTTTATTGACTTTGACTTGTCAATACTCATGAAAATAATCTCCCAGATATAAAAATAATTTGAGCACTGGATAAGCATAAAGGAACTTTCTTAAGGATTTACATAATCATGAATAAACCGGTTGTTTTAGAGAGACAGGAGAGCTGTGCCCAGTTGGCGGCTCGCAGTCCCTGAGGTGGCGAAGTCAGGGGTATGTCTTCCTCTGCTGAACCGCCACGTGGAGTTTATCTACAACTGAGGCCAAAGCCTCTTGATTCTTTAGGACTCCTGTGAATTTGATCACAGAGCCACCTCATGACCCATTTGAAAGATAGTCATTTAAACACGGACTCTGACAACTGTTTAACAATGCGTAGTAAAACACAGGTCAGGTATGACTCAAGAAAAGGAAGTATACTAATTGAAACAGCCAGGGCTAGTCGGGTAGGTGGCTGCAGCCAGCCACCGGGTGTCTGGGCACCAGTCTTCTGCCACTGACTTAATGAGCTCCCGAGGCTGAGCCCCCTGCTTCCCATTACCGCGGTGCCACGGAACACCACAATGGGACCTCGATTGCAAGCGATTCACAAAGGAACGCCCTGGGTCACACAGTGCCCGTGGTACCCTCTGCAGATCTCTGATTTCAGAATCTGCTTTTTTCCCAGATGTCATATCGCTCATCTTAAACATGAAGAGCGTGGTAGAGGGATGTGCTCCCATAATTGATCCATCTATTATTATTCCAGGGACTGTGTCACCATGTAGAAGTCAATTTGTCTTGTTTGAAGGGGCATGTTTAATTGAACAGGTCAGTTAAAAAAAAAAGTTATATAACTGTTTTTGACTTTTAATCTGTGCTTTGCTTTTTGTCCAAGACCACAGAACAGTGCGATCAATTTCCTTAATCAACACAGCTGGAACCATAAACGCGCTATACACTGAAACCTAAGTTAATGAGCCCAGTGATAGATAGTCCTTGAAGTGGCTCGTTTGCAGAAATCCTCCCACAGCCTGCGGGAGGAAAAGAGGCACTAGGTGGCGCTCTTCAGCTAGAAATGACCTTGCCTAAACCAAGCGCACCCAGAAAGAAGCTCTTGCTTTTAATAAATGGACTTGGCTTCATAAAAGCTGCGAATCCAAGAGCAATGTGAAGCTTTGAATTTCGTTTTTAAAATTAAGGACAAATCCTTATTAATGCTGTTTTAGGTCTCCTGCTGAGGTTGTTTTGTTACTGAATTTTTTTACTGTCTCGTTTAACGACACGTTTTAAAAAGGCTAGCGGAGAATTCTTTTAGGCACTAAAAGCTCAGACAAAATGGTGGTATGTCCACAAGGTGGGAGGAGTGTGCACCTCCTAAGAAGGAACATAGAGGGAAAGCCGTGTGAGACACACACAGGCTATATTTAAGTGGAAGGAGACAGTTGTGAAAGGATATGTATAAAGTCATTATTCTTTGGGGAAAAGTAATATAATATATATTCAACTGTATTTATGGACTTGTCCTTGGTGGTCTCTGGAAAACAGGGTTTAGGATTTATTATTTATTTATTGGTTATATTTACTGTGAAAATAATATTCTGGGGGGGGGGAATATCCTGGACATATAATTCTGCACTTGGTAGTTTGGAGACACGAGTTCAATTTTGTCCTTAGCTACATAGCAAGTTTTAAGCTAGTCTGGACTACAAGACCTTGTCTTAAACAAACCAGCTCGGCTGTGGAGATAGTTCATTTGGTAAAGTGCAATCTGAGGACCTGATTTGATCCCCCAAACCCACGCTTTACAAACAAAAGCAAATAAACAACAACAAAAAAAAAACCCTCTGAATTGGTGGCAAGAACTTGTAGTCCCAGCTGGGGATTCAGTGACTAGCCAGGCCAGTCTCTCTGGAGAGCTCCTGACCAATGGAAGACAGTTTCAGAAAGCAAGAGGGTTGATGCCAGAGGACCAACCCTGCAGGTTCTCTCACCCTGCCTCTCTCTCTCTTTCTCTCTCTCTCTCTCTCTCTCTCTCTCTCTCTCTCTCTCTCTCTCTCACACACACACACACACACACACACACACCTTGTCTTTCCTGACTCTTGTGTACTATGCACACACACACACACACACACATCATCATCATCATCCTTTATCCCCTGCTAGTTGACTTAATGCTTCTTCATTCTCTTTATGACCTTTGAAAAGGTGCCGGCTGAGGAGAGAGGAACAGTGGGGTGGAATTGTTTCTTCCCGTGGCCCCCTCCCACCGCTCCATCCTCAAGACTACACCCCTAGAAAAACACTTACATCCGTTCCCCAGTTCCTGTGATCCCTGCCCCCAGATCTTGCCTTTCCCACAGCCATTAACTAACTTGAAGAAGGTTCTTGCTTCAGGGGCGGCAGACCTGTGTCCAGGCTTGGGGCTCTCTCCACAAAAGAACTGTTCCGTGGGAGGCAGTAGCTGGTCTCAGCAAATAGAGGGTCTCTAATTAACCTATAGTGTTATTATTGCTGTCTGACTGGATTCGCTTGGGTGTTCGTGAAGAATAGTTTCAAATGTAGATCTCTGCCAACTCTTATAGTCTTTGTTTACTTCCAATTTGCTAGAGCTAGTGTTCTTTCCCCAAATATTAATATAAGTTAGTCAGGCAGATTAAATACCAGTTAATCGTCTGTGCAGTTATTGCTGTTACCAGTGCAGTTGAACTCTGTATTGTTACACAACAGTAAACGTAGCCTTTTGTTTTCGTTTACATCCCACTAGAAACTTTGAAATACAGTCATTGAGACAACACACACACACCCCAAAAAAATCCTCAAATCTGAATCCTTCTTCCAAAGATATTAGTGTAGTGGTAAAGTTGACTTGAAATTTGGGAAGTGTTAGTATTCATAGATTTTAAAATATGACCCCAAGAAACATCTCAATACTGTTTAGAAAGAGACGAATTTAATTATCAAAAAGATATGACTGATAAGTCAAGTTTTCTTACCATTCTTGTTTGTTTTTGAGACAAGGTTTCTCTGTGTAGCCCTGGCTGTCCCGGATCTCATACTGTAGACCAGGCTGGCCTCAAACTCAGAGATCTGCCTGCCTCTGCCTCCTGAATGCTGAGATTAAAGGCATGCGCCACCACTGTCCGGCAAGTCAAATCTTCCTGATATTATTTCACTTTAGACATTGCTAGACCATATGCAGTAGACATGCCTTTGATCTCAGTATTCAGGAGGCAGAGGCAGGCGATCTAGCTATGTATGGAGTTCCTGGCCAGCCTGATCTACACAGGGAGACCCTGTCTGACAAAAAGAAGAGGAGAGGGAAGAGGAGGAAGGGAAATTGCTGCTTGTTTGTGGTGCCCAACATCAAACATCTGGATTACTCTAGTTAGTAATCATTACTTGAACCTGTTAAATCCTAACAATGTACTGGTTTGCATAACAACATTTAAGTTCTTCCCAGTCTGTTTAATATCAAGCGATCAGGAGCACTTTCTCTCTGCCCATTTATCTTGCAAATAAACGTGAAAACAGATTGGATTTAAACCCCTTCAGCAGGCACGTAGCTGGAGAAGGCGACAATGTTCTTCTTCCTCGGCTTGTTTCTATTTTATTAGCCCAAGACAAGTTTCTCTTGTGGCAGCCAGCTCACCGTGGTTTCCAAAACCATGGCCCTGTCCTGGTTACTGTTTTAAATATTTTTATTAAAGCCGCTGAGACGTTAATGCAAGCCCCGTCCCTGTCGGTCATTCAGAGTTTCTGTCCAGTCATTTCTCTTACGTTATCTTAGCCAGTTTTCTTCCACCCGTATAGATGTAATTGTCCTTTCCTATTGTAATTAAGATATGAAGGCCAGTCTTCATAAAGCCCTCTCCATATTAAAAAGTGATGTCTACATTTTATTTATTCTCATAAGTCTTTCCCCTGCTCTGACACTTAGCTGTGTATTGGCTCCTGAAGCCTTTCGTTTTTATTTTCTTTCCTTCATCCATTTGTGTATTTAATAGTTAGTTCTAATTCTTATTTTGTTTTTCGGATTTTTTTTTTGAGTGTTTACCTGAACGTATAGGTACCACGAATGTACCTAGTAGCCACTGAGGCTAGAAGAGGTCACTGGATCCCTTTGACTAGAGTTACAGATGTTTGTGAGCCACCATGTGGGTGTTAGGAATCCAGCGAGGATCCTCTGGACAAGCAGCTAGTGCTTTTAACCACTGAGCCATCTCTCCAGCCCCTAGTTCTTTGTTTGTTTTTGTTGTTGGTTGGTTGTTTTATTTTTTGAGACAGGGTCTTACTGTGTAGCCCTGGCTGGCCTCGAACTCACAGGGATCTACCTGCCTTTTGCTTCCTGAGTATGGGATTAAAGATGGGTACCACCACGCTTCACTCCCTCATGCTTGTTTTTAAGATCTCTCCCAGAAGTGCTTTCCTTTAGAATTCACCGTAGTTAATGCTATATCAGCCAGTCTCAAGTACATTCATGACTCTTTAAAGCTTTCTGTAGCTCTAATATGTATATATTATAGCCTGACTCTTCCTTTTATAGCGTCGACATGTTATAATCTGAAATTAACCTCTTTGTCGCTTGACATGGTTCTCTAGTGAGTTTCCCTCCCCATCTTAGCCTTTCCTACTTTAATATTACCACATTAGCATAAGCATATGCCTTAGTTTTTCTTAAGCTTTTGATCTGAAAATTAGGTTTATTTTTTCCAGTATATCTCTAAAGGCTACATTGACTGACTCACAGTGGTTTGAATTCTTTTTTGTAAAGACAGGTTCTCATTCAGTAGCCCCAAGTTGGCCTAATACTTGAGATCCTCGGGGCTGGAGAGATGGCTCAGCGCTTAAAAGCACTGACTGTTCTTCCAGAGGTCCTGAGTTCAATTCCCAGCAACCACATGGTGGCTCACAACCATCTTTAATGAGATCTGATGCCCTCTTCTGGGCATGCAGGCAGAACAAAAATCTTTGAAAAAAAAAAAACTTGTGCTTGAAGTTCTGAAGTCTGGGGTTGGGTATGTGGCTTGCAAGTAAGAAATACATTATAATTGGATAATATCCTGATTTTTGATTGGCATGCCTTTCCATCAGACTTAAGAGCCAGGTCATTAGTACTAAAAGCATTTTATTTGAAAACTAATACAAATCTCATTTATACTCTGATAAATCTCAAATGAGGACTTGTAACTTGTATTTTACCCTATAATTAAAAACTTGTTACTTTCTAAACCTGTGGTTTTCAAGTTTAAAACAAAGACCTTTAATTCTCGTACAGAATGGAGCTAACGTCCTGCAGTACATGGAACATAAACTAAGGATACATGATGCCAATTAGCTCTTCTGTGACTGCTCCAAAACTCGGACATTAAATAGAGTCAAAAATAGTATTCAGAAGAAAAACGCGGGGATAATGTGGAAGTTTGGTAGAACAAAGGTCAGAGAAGTGACTGGGAGTGGAAAGGTCCCTCCTTAGGAAGCCGCCCCGCCACTGTCACTTGTAAAGGGAAAAGGCTTCTTGCTGGATGTGTCGTCCTAGCTTCTGCAGTAGCAGGTGACAGTCGGTTATTAATGGGCTAGTATGATGTCTGCTAAGTCTTAACTTTGGGCCCTTCCCTAACATGTCATCCTAATAGCTTCCCAGAGTTCCTGGGGCTTATCTCATTTTGATCTTGTCAGGGGTGTGACAAATGCCTCAGGGTAGCAGGATGGACGTAACCAGTCTTCAGAGATTTATGTGACTTCAAGCAGCACAGACCCTGGGCCTCTTCTTTGTTCTTTAGGACAGAGTTCTGTTACTATGTTTAGGTGAGTAGTCAATGTTAGCCGGATTATTACTTCTATCAGGACCTGTTGCATAGAGATAGGGCTCTCGACCTTCCACAATGCGGGGCGTTTTTTCTTGACTCATAGGCGTTTGGAGTTGAGTGAGCTCCCTTCTGAATAGTGTTTGCCATGCATAGGATGGCCTTCAGTGTCGAAGATCCTGACTTTAACCATGACAAGGCTTGAAAGTGACCTGGTCTAGTTGACAGAAGTAGTAAACACTAGCCTTTAGTGGAGAAATTGAACCCTCCTTCCTCCTCCCCTTTTCTCCCTTCTGTCTGTGCCTCCTTTGCTTTCTTTTTCTCTGACATTGTTTCCACCCCAACACACAGTCCTGAACAATAGAAATAGGATAAATTTGAATACACGTTTCAGAGACCGGTCATACCTAAAAGTCGAAAGATAATCCATTTAACTGGATTTGGGATTTTAATTCTCTGCTTTGACTTTGAAGAGATGGTCCCCATTCCTTTCTTTTCTGGTGCATTAAGAATTGTTGGGAGAGCCAGGCGGTGGTGGCACATGCCTTTAATCCCAGCACTTGAGAGGCAGAGGCAGGCACTCACTCTGTGAGGTCGAGGCCAGCCTGATCTACAAGAGCCAGCTCCAGGACAGGCTCCAAAGCTACAGAGAAACCATGTCTTGAAAAAAACCAAAACCAAACAACAAAAAAGAATTGTTGGGGAGACTGGAAAGATGGCTTAGCCATTAAGAGCACTGGTTACTCTTCCAGGGGTCCCGAGTTCAATTCCCAGCAATCGCATGGCTCACAACCATCTGTACTGAGATCCGATGCCCTCTCCTGACATGCAGGCATGCATGCAAGTAGAACACTGTATGCATAATAATTTTTTTTAAAAAAGAATTGTTGGTTAGACATTCATTTTGTGAGACGATGTCTAGGAACCTGAGAGCATCACTTCATTGGCCTTCAGCATGGGCAGCAAGACTCACCCATCTGATATGATGTCCCCCCACTGTGGAAGCTGTCATGTGGGTAGAATCTATACCAGAGCCAAGAAGGAGGTCAGTTACTACTTGTTTGATAGAGACCAGGATAGCTCCCTTAGCATGGGAAGTCTTAAGTGAGTTTTATTTTGGTCTCTGTTAATGACACAGGATTAATAACTTTGTAACAACACCACTCTTCTGAACTCGTATCTCTGATAGTTCAGATGGATAGATTGCTGCTTCCTAAAACCTAAGAGAAGAGCAGTTGTCCATAACAAGGAAGGAAAAATGATCTGTTTATGGCTCTAAAGTGTGGATAGCACCCCACAGGGTCCAAGCTCTTTGTCCTTTGGTTTTTTTTTGTTTTTGCCCCGGGCCTTTTGCAAATTCTTTGGTGCTCCCAAATCTTAAGTTTTCTACTGAAATTTCCACTCAAAACAGCACGCTAAAAGCTAAGACCTCTTGATGAAAATGGTATGCAGTCAATCATGCAATTGGCTACCTTGGATTATATACCCTTTAAAAAACAAACAAACAAACAAACACTGCCCCTCTGCTGGCCTTTTGACTGACTGAAGGTAACTAATTCAGTATATTCACTGCTTCAACAGCACCTTCTGCTCTCTGAGCCGAGCAGCCCTCGGCTGCCATTTTTACCGTTATCCTCCGCCTATTTGAGCTCTTCGGAGGAGAATGAAGCTATTTAAGAGAAAAATCAGATCATAAAAGCCGAGAGCGAGCACTGTATTACTTTGTGTGAGCAGACTTTTTACAACAGTATGGCTTTGTAGTTTAGTTACCCAAAGGCAGCAGGCAGGCGGGTCCCAGTGAGCCTGTGGTCTCGCCAGCGCCCACTTAGAGCTGGCATCTGCTGGCCTAGGGTAAAGCCAGCCAGGGACCCAGGCAAGCAGCGTCCTGTTGGAGACCTTAACTGCACTTTCCACTACAGCCTTGGAATTTTCCTAAGGCAGTTTCGCAGCTGGAATGTTAAGGAAGGTTGGCCCTTCAATAAAATGGCAGTAAATCTTCGGAAACATTGTGCCTTTTTTGTTGTTGTTGCCGTTGTTTTAATTAACCTGCCATTTCTCTACTAAACCGTTAACAAACTGTTGGCTGCTCCCCTCTCCCTTTTCATTCTTAATGGTAATTCTGGACAAAGAATAATTATGAAGCATTTTTTTTGCATATTACAAAGTAGGGTGATATAAATATGTCACAGAACATGTATTTACAGCTTGTATTTTGTTCATAAAAGTGTGCGTGCCCACGTCCACCTAAGATGCAGTTCCTTTACTGATGTGACTGAGCGTTGCTTTGTTTGTGTTCTGTTGACCTGTTTCTTAGAGACCACCTGCGTATCCCATGCTCCTCTCCAGGCTTCGGAGACACCACCATGCTTGGAAGCCTCCTTTGGAAGCTGTCACACTCCAAAATGCCGCTTTCTGGGCCTGTAGCTTTTCTCTTGAAAAGCTGGGTTTAATGACTGCTATTGGAACAGTCTAGTCAAGCGCTGAATGTGACAGTCCCTTATTTTAAAGTGTCAAACCTGTTCACTTTTTGATTGAAAAGAAAAACTGCCGTGTTTTGGAGGGAGTTCCTCAGCATGGGCTTGAGAAGCTTCCCAGAGAGAGAAATGTTGCACAGTTACATAAAACAACCATGAAACCTAAAATTTTGATTTTGACGACTCCCCCGGAACCCTCGGTATTATAACAATCCATGGCTCCCTGAATTGCACACAGCGAATGAACAGCAGGCTGCATCCGGTTCTCCTGCCTCCAAAAGAATCTTTTAAATGAACGGTTTTACCATACAGCACCAGCAGAGGGAATGGGGGACAAGACAGAGTTACCTGCTGCTCCGATGCAAATCAGAAACACGAATTGTCTGAGCTTGCAAATTATTTAGAATTTTCGGTGGATCCTCCCAGTTGATGCGAGCGGTTCTGCTGGTTTGCCCATCATCCATCCGTTTAGCCGGCATTACTGCTACTTCTCAGTCCTAGGGCTGTAACCCAGCCAGTCTACAAAAGGTTGACCCAGGCGTTGAATAAATTGTGTTTTATAAAGCAGCCACCTGCTTTTGTCTCAACCCCCCATTCCCAATGCTTAGCATAGGGTGAACTTCCTGTTGCTTACTAGCCCCAGCCAGTGACTGTGGTAGGACTGTAGCTTTGGTCCCTGACCTACGCTAAACCATACGCTCCCTGAAGGCAAGGGAGTGTATCGTTCTACAAGGGACATCTGGCACACGGGAGGTGCTGAAAACAGTTGCTGGTTTAGTGGGAGGACATGTATGAAGTTCATTCCAATTTACAGAATGCAGTTTTCAGTCTTGTGCATCTCAACCCCCCTTTCCAGCCCGATAGACAGATAGACATTGAAAACTGAAGAGCACAGCGACTTACAGACATCTTATCCAGCTAGAGAGGTCAGTCATCCGGGCACTTGACAAAGATTTCTCAGACCACCGCGAGGTAGTGGCATATGCCTTTAATCCCAGCACTCAGGAGACAAAGGCAGGCAGATCTCTGTGAGTTTGAGGCCAACCTGGTCTACAGAGCAAGTTCCAGGACAGCCAGGGCTACTCAGAGAAACTGTCTCAAAAAATAAAAACAAGCAAACAAAATTCTAAGACCTTTCTTTATGTCGGGTCCTGTTCCTGAGTAAGATGCTGTCCATGACACTGGAGCTAGCTGAGTGAGCGTGGGCAGACTGTGAAGTGGGATAGTAACTTCTTAAAGGGCTGCCCTGAAGATGACAGAAATCCCCACATATAAGATGCGTGGCCCCGATACAGGTAATTAGTTATTATTATTATGGTGCTGCGGAACATTGCTGTTGTTGTTTCAGAAAGAGCCAAGACAAACATAACTTGTGATGAATCTGGGAGGAGGTAAGGGATCAGGTCTTCCCAGGGTCCTGCTACTTTAGGGATGTGGTGAGGTCTGTAGCTTTTTGTCTCTGCCTAGATTCGAAAACCCCAGTTAGTGATTTCTGCAAGCAATTGCTTAAGGCAACCTTGTAAGTGGCCACTTAAACCTAATCAATAGGGCTTTATGCACGAACCACAGAAAAGAATATGATTGTATCCAGCCACTAAGGAGGGTGGTAAATGTTTGCTTACCTTCCAGTGGAATTTAGAGACACTGTAATATTACACACCTAACCCCAGGCTGTTTATAAAGAAATCATATTTGGTGATTAAATAGTGAAAGGTGTAATTCTTAGAATAATAGAAGGTTTCTGTTTGCTGGCATGAGGAGGGAGGCCGTTCTGCTGAGCAACCAAGCAGCTCACAGAGCAAAGGCTGCACAGAAATAATTGCCCTTCCAGGAGGGATCTGGAGGGTGGCTCTTTAAAGCTGTTCTTTAATGCCACCCTTATTTCTTACGGCTAGGATGTTTAGACCGTCTGAGAGCTTACAAATACCTAGTTGTTCTATTTTAAATTTTTGTAGTAAGCCCTGGAACGTTAACAAAAATATTTCAGGCCTGAGCGTCTTTGTCTTTGGAAACATGAAGAAACATTAGGATAATGATCTTTGTGCCTCTTTTAAGAAAACCCTCTGTGTGGAGCATAGATGTGGAAGATCTTACACTTTCACGATAGAAATGCAAAGGAGCCCTCGGTGGCACGTGCCATGCGCCATCCATCCCAGCCCTGGGAGAGCAGAGGCAGGTGGGTCTCCGTGAGTTCGCAGCCAGCCTGGGCTGCATAGTACGCTTCAGGCCAGTCAGGGATAGGTAATGATCTTATATATATATATTACATATATGAGAGTGTGTGTGTGTGTGTGTGTGTGTGTGTGTGTGTGTGTGTGTCTTCATTCCCTTGCTAGAGCTTCTACACAAGCTCTCAAGTATTTTGCTGAAATGAAGTAGACAAGCTGATTTGATATTCCCACATGAAGAATGTTCTCTGCTTATTATTATTTAATAATTGTAAGTCTTCCACGAATTTATGTATTCTCTGGTAATTTGAAGGCTTGACAGAAGTTTTTGGGTTTTTTTTTATTTTTTAAGAGTTACCCATGTGGAAAGCAATGCTTTCTGAATCAGTGGGTCTCACTAGCGTGCTGTGTGTTCCTGTCTGCTAAGGTATTCCACCTAAGGAAGAGCGCTGGAGAACCTTTATTGTGCTTGTATTGGTACCAGCGGTAAAGGGAACTTGAGCCCAGGTTTTAGTGGGAAAATTACTCTGCCAGGAACAGAGCGTGGCTTTACAGTAGTAAAATGCTTGTTCCCTTTATTCTCTTGGCTTAGTGATGGCCCTCTCTCCCTCCTTCCCTCCCTCCCTCTCCCGCCTCTTGGTTTTTCAAGGCAGGGTTTCTCTCTGTGTAGCCCTGGCCATCCTGGAATTCATTCTGATTGTAGATCAATCAGGCTGACCTCAAACTCACTGAGATCCACCTGCTTGTCTGTCCCGAGTGCTGGGATTAAATGTGTGCGCCACCACCCCCGGGTCAGTGATGAATGAGTCTCTTAAGTGCAAAACTTTCTAATCAGAATCTTCGTCATCTCACATGAAGCTTTCACATCCCTGGGGGTTTCTGGTTCTTATTCTGTGTGCCCTGTGAATTATTAGAGTCAAGGAGGCGGGTGGGGATGGGGCCGTCTTCCACCTCTGAAAGTTACCAGCACCCTGTTCTAGTCTCCCTTTTGCAAGATAATCAGGGAAACGTCCTTCCTTCTCTTGAAAACAGTCTTCAGCTACTATTTTGGACTTTTTAAAAATAGGTTTTCACTTAATTCTGAAGGTTTCAACTTTGAAATTATAGCTTATTTTTCTTGTTCTCCCTCAGAATTTTACAGTAAACAAAGTAAATTTCAGCATAATGCCCTGCACTGGGGCCAGTGAGATGGCGCGGCCTGTGAAGGTGCCGGCTTCCAAGCCTGGTTGAGCAGCGTTTGATGCTTGGGTCACAAATGGTGGAAGGAGAGGGACAAGACAACTCCTATAGTTATACTCTGGCCTCTGCATCTATCCATAGTGCACACACAAAATGAATAAATAGATTTAAAAAAAAAAAGCCTGTTGTGAAATACCTGTACTCAAGGAGACCACATTCCCATTTTCCAGAAATTTGCTGTTTGCTGAAACTGCAGAGTCTTTATGTGCATTCCCCATACAAGTGCTGGCTCCCTCCCAGCTGCCCCAGACCAACTCCTCCCTTAGTTCTTCTCAAGGGGAGAGGTGAAGGGCTCTGCAGTTCAGAGCACTGCTGCGCTTCCAGAGGACGTGGGTTCAATTCCCAGCACCCACATGGCAACTCAAAACATCTGTAAGTCCAGTTCCAAGAGATCTGACACCCTCATACAGACATACATGCAGGCAAAACGCCATGCACATAAATTAAAGATCATTTAAAAAAATTGTTTTAGGGAAACGATGCCTTCTAGGTGGAGCCCCCTACTGGTGTTTGTTGGGACTGACGGGCAGGAATGGAAGGAGTGAAATAATAAACCAGCTCTCCTTTGAGGAGTTGTCTGATCCAGGTTCTATACTTAGTACTACAAATTATCTTCCTGAGTTCCCACACCTTCTACCTTTTTGTGTGTAACACGGAGAAGCTGTGATTTCCCCCATGCTACAGAAGCAGACAGGGACGTAATGGCATTAAGTTGCTTTCTTGAAAGTACAATTACGGTAAATGGCTAATGGAGTTCTTGATTTTAGGATTGCTTTACTTGTTTGCTTGTTTGTTTCAGTTGGTTCGCTGGTTTAAGGGTTTTGTGTCTGGGGGCGGGGTTGTTTTGTTTTAGTTTCTATGTGTTTGTAAAGCAGCGAGAAAGGGAGAGAGAGAGATGGCTAGGATCCTGAAAATTAGCCGTCAGTTGATTTATGAATTAAAAATCTTCCTTGCCATCGGTTAGTAAGTATGTAATCTCTGCTTATGAAATTAGCTGGGTCCAGCAGAGGACCCTTTGAAAGCAGACAGTTTACTGGCTTCTTTTAAGAAGGGAAATGGCCAGATGAACATCTGCCCTTCCCTTGGGCCACACACAAAGCAGAGACCGGCTCCAGCCCCTGGCTCACACATGTGTGCCGCTCCCTGCGAGGGTCTCCTCTCCCTGGGCTTGTTTGCCGCCATACAGAGATGAGACCCTCATTCTTTGCAGGTGGATCAATATTTACAGCCGTTGAGAAGTTGCTGGCTCCCTGTTCTTTAGGCTGCTGGGCAACAAAAGCCTCCTGTCTTCCCCGGGGTTCTCCCCCATCTGCTAGCAAGCACGACTGTGGTCAGCATCACCCAGAGCCCGAGATAAGGCCAGTCCAAAGGACGTCTGTTTGCAGGGCTTACAACCGTCTCCCTGTTTGCTGGGAAGACAAATGACTCTGTGACATGAAGGCATCAGCCCCAGAGGTAGCCAGGCCGTTCACAGTGGACATTCATTTTCCCATCTCCGTTCTCACGGTCCCCTCAGCATCCTGAGGTGTGCTCCGCCGCTGTGCAATTATAGCTGCTGAAGATACTGCACAGGAAAATTGAAGGTTAGATGGGTGCATATTAACAGGGTGGTGCAAATAAGTAAAGACATAGAGGCATGATCACAACTTTTTTTTTAATTAATGAATGTGATTTTAATTATTTAAAAAAAATATGTATGCCTAACAGGCTTCCTCGATCCGACTTTTTCTGCTGACCATGGCACATTTTTCTTCCAACAATTGCACCGCTCACTCAGCTTCATCATCAAACAGATGGTTTCTATTAATCCTCGAGGGAAGTAAATGATTACAAGTAGTCAACCACTCAAAACTCAGGGATGCTGGGGTTTTGTCTTGTTATTCCAGGCATGAATCCACGTGTTGCCCTCTCTCTGACAGTCGTGGTGTCTCCTGGAGTTCTCAAAGCTCCGGTGAACCCCGGTTGCCTTTCCTGGCTCTAAGCATTTCTGAGTTTCCTTGGCTTCTTGTTTTAGAACTTGAATACAGGTGGAAATAGTCTAGATAAATTTGAGCACAGCTAAAGATAGTTCCAGAACTGTAAATTCAGGTAAGACGCGGGGGGCTATTTCTTTTAAACAAGCACCATGTTGCCCACCTCAGGAGTCTTAAGTCAGAAAGGTCACCATGAATTCAAGGCCTGGGCTACGTTCTACAAAGTAAGACCCTGTAACAGAAACAAAACATAGTAACACCACATAATGCTTTTCTTCCTCGTCCTATCACAATATACATAAGGTGTGGAAACAGGTTATTTCGCTGGGTTCAAAGAAAGGACGAAGTGGTAGAGACTGTCCCATTCGTCTCTCCCTATACACTAATGTTGGTTGTTGGTAGCAGGTTTCTCCCAACTGGTTGGCCTCGAGCAAGCGACCCTGCTTTCATTTTGAAGTTTAGTCATACTTGACACATGTCTGGTTGGGTTCCTGCACGTGCTCTCCAGATGCTTACAGAGAAGGTCCCAAGTCCAAGCCTGAGTTATCCATGACCCGCGTGGCCCAGCGCTAGGCGCGCCTCTCCGCACACAGAAGGGTACCAAGAGAGGATGAAAGCAGGGTTAGTGCTGGCACTGAAGCCGGAATATGAGACATGACCAGTTGTCAGCATGGTGGCCCCAAAGCTGGGGAGGGTCAAGGACTGCTCAGGAAATTAGATGTTGCCAAGGGTACATTTCAAGGCAGAGTAGCAACAGCTCAGATAGGCTGGTGGGCTGGGGCCAGTTAATGATGCCCTTCCGTGCTGTGCGAGAGGGGTCAGATGTTATCTGGCGGGGACTTTCTTTATGGGAGCAGTCTGGAGGATTGAGAGATTAGAGGAGGCGAGGCCAGACTGGGGAACAACTAAGTCGTCTTGTGTAGAAGTAAGCATTCACAGGCTCCTGGTTCAGATAGCCATGCGTCCCATGAGACAGGACTGGGATGGACGAGCTCAGCCGCAGGACCCTTGAGCTACCCATAGGTTTCCATGGGCCATGGCAGTCCAGGTCTGGGGCCTAAGGGAAAGACAGAGCCTGGAGTCCCAGGTAATCCTTGCACTGAGAACTCAGCACATGGCTGGGGAGACTGTCAAGATGAGCTTTGGGCAGCCAGCCTCTCCTGCTGTCCCCCTTGTGGTTAACTTGGTTCTACATGGGTGTGGATTCCTTCGGAGCTTGTCTGGTTCAAGCATCAGAGCTTCACACCATACAGACCTAGGAATGAGACCCACTGGGATGGGTGAGAGCCGTTGATTGCTGTGCTGGTGAGGCTCTTCTTCCAGCTTCCTGTGAGGTCTCGGGTTGAGGAATGTAGGAGCCATTCTTCCGCCAAGACCAAAGGTTGTGTCTTCAGACACCAGGGTGCGTCTTTCCTGGTAGGTGGGGTAGACGGGGCAGAGCCCTCTTCCATCTGTAATGATGACTTCCAGCTTGCTCCCCTCCCAAGGCTGCTCTCTAAGGACCAGCTCAGAATCCACCCTTTCCTTTGAACTTACCTCCCACAAGCCAGCCAGCCCTGCTCCTCAGAACCCCAGCAGTGTTTATTATTTTATCTCTTCTTTAGCACTTAGCATCCACACATGGCGGAGTTAGTCATTCTGGTCCGTGTCGATGCCTTATTGTCCTCCCAGGGGGAAATCTTCAGAGTCCCCAGTTCTGTTTTCCATATTGTCTTATGCCTAGAAACACATAATAATTTGTGTTAATATTCTAGGGTGACCTAAAGTATGTGTTTTTCTACTCCACATAGTATATATAGTATATATAAGTATGGTCTTCTCATAAATAAACACTATCAGCTATAAGCAGCTCCCTTTATGATATATAACACTATTAATGTGAGAACTTAGAAAATAGGGCTATCTAATGCCTAGCTTTTAATCTAAGTGGGCCTTATAATAGCAGTTCATATTATTTGAACACAATGCGTATTATCCCACGCAGTATTTTGAAATAACACGATGACTAGGGTTATGGCTCAGGGGAAAGGCACTTGCTTAGCATGCATGGGTCCCTGGGTTCAAGCCATACGAAAAGACTAACAACTGAAAAATAACGTCATGAGGCGTTCTCTTCTGAGCTTTGGGGGCAGGAAAGCTGGGCCTTGGAGAACTTGCTTAGTCTGTCAGGAGAATCATAGCTCTGAAGAGGCAAGCTGGAAAGTGGGCCCAGAAAGGTTCAGCCACACACAGTACAGCAGGCACTCATGCATCTGTATGCATCTGCCATTGTACACATCAGCCCAAGGACCTTGTGAGTACCATTGTTAGCATCCTTTTCAGAAGAATAAGCTGAAATTTCAAAACTAAGTCTAAGAGCCTTCCAGCCTTTTCCTTTCCCACCGGGTACCACTTCTTCCCAGGACATGCTGGGTTCTTCGCTAAGATCTTTCCATCCTAGAAGCCTGTTATTATAAGACCAAAGTGTATCATGGAAATAACATTACAGGGGTAGAAACTGTCCTCGCCATGGAAAGAGAACTTCATGACTCTTCGGGTTTCTCTTATTAGTAAACATACAGGAGTTCTTCGAACTTGGAGCTCATTCAAAACAAAACTGGGTTTATCTGGTCAGAACTGTTGAGTCCTCTTGTGAGGAAAGCAGAAGGCAGACAACAGTGAAACAGAGAACTGGGGTTCTCAGCACGCCCACGAAAACTGTACCATTCAGCCAGTAAAGCTGAGTTTTACGGCCACGAAAGTGAGCTTGTAAGCATTCTTGAGCACTACATGGAAGACTTTGCTTCAGGGTTCTAATTGAAGAGCTGGGCTTGATGGCTCTGTCGATGGAGTGCCTGCTGTGCCAACACAGAGACCTGAAATTTATCCCCAGAACCTGTGTGAATATTCATGGAAGATGCACTGGTTCTAATCCCAACCCTGGAGAGGCTGAGGCAGGAGGATCCCTGTTCTCACTGACCAGACCATCTAGCCCCAGCGGTGAGTTGCAGGTCAAAGAGGAGATCCTGTCAGGATGAAGGTGGATACGTTGCTCACTGAGGATGTTACTTTTAGCGGCTTCAAGTCAGCATCACGTCTGTGAGAAGTGCTTTCCATGGAACAAATCTCCTTCACTCTCTCTCGTCATGTCTACTCAGCTAACTTTATTTCTTCCTGACATATCGCTGTCTACCGGTGATTAGCAGTCCACTTTGATTTATTATATTATTTAACTATGCCATCCCCAAATGTGTCCTGAGGTGTACTGAGAGCTGAGGGTCTTTTCAGAGTATTTGCAGTTTGTTCTTTTGGTTTTGCACCAGGCTTTGTTCTTCTACACAGGGTTTCCCTGTCTAATCTAGCCCTACCTGTCCTGGAACTCGAACTCACAGAGATTCTCCTGCCTCTGCCACCTGAGTGCTGGGATTAAAGCCGTGCGCTACCACCGCCCAGCCAAATAATTCTTTTTCTGTAAAATATAAATTTTAAGTATTAATCTCTCTGCTGTTGTAATGAACACTGTCTGAGCTCCATTTCAACCATCCCCTGGCTGTCATAGACTCTGTTCGCATTGTAACATTTCTTGACATTTTGCTAGTGTTTTTTGAATAATTTTGTTTCTGATTGTAGGCTATAGGGTACTTTTCTGGCGAGTCTTTGTTAGTTAGTTAGTTTGTTTGTTTTTGAGATGGGTTTTTCTGTGTACTCCTGGCTGTCCTGGAATTGGCTCTGTAGACCAGGCTGGCCTTGAACTCAAAGATCCACCTGCCTCTGCCTTCCGGATATTGGGCACCACTGTCCCCCTATAGTTTGAGTCTTAAGTGCGCCCCTGCTGCCCATGTGTTAAAGGGGGTCAGTTCCATAGGGTTTATGGAGATGTGCCCGACAGGGACTCATGGGAGCATGCTTCTTTTTTATTCTCCTAGGATTTTTAGCCGTGAAGTGAACAGTTTTGTTCTCCACTGACAGTTGGTACCTTCACCAGAACCTTCCAAACAAAAGATGCTCTCTCTCACTCCTGGACTGTGGTGAACAGAGGCAAACACTCTGTCTCAATATTTCTCATAGTGGTGGAGCGCTGCCACAACATGCTTTTGTTTTCTTCTTTTTTATTTGTTATTTATTTACTTATTTATTTATGTATTTTGAGGCAGGTCTCACTGGCCTGGGACTTGCTGTGTCGACCAGGGAAGGTATCCTCAAATTCTCAGATCAGACTGGCTCTGCCTGCAGAGTACTGAGATTAAATATGTAAACTACCGTGCCCAACCCACATACTTCTTTTTAAAAAGCAAAAATCCAGATATCTTCCTCTGCTCCTAAAGACTTTGTTCAGGTTAAGGGAAAATTTCTGAGCAGAAGCACAGAGGAGGACTTCGTAGGAAAGGAGGCGGGATATTTCATGTGGGATGAGCCATGGTCAGTTTCTTGTCTGCTCTTAAAATATTACCAATTGATTCAGGGAATGGTGGCACACACCTTTAATCCCAGCACTTGGGAGGCAGATGCAGATGGATCTCTGGGTTTAAGGCTAGCTTGGTCTACAGAGAGAGTTCCGGGGCAGCCAGGGATCTATAGAAAAACCCTGTCTCAAACAAACAAACAAACAGCAATAGCCTTTATCTTAAAATTGGCGTACATAGCTGCTTCCTTACTGCGTGCTGAGCAGCGTGTGGTCAGTATAGTATTTAATGTTCTCAACAGCCCTGTTCTCAGTCCCATTTCACAGATGAAAACTCTGTCTTCCAGAGACTTTTCCTAAGGCCTGTGTGCTGTGACAGCTGAGTGGAGAATTTGTATTCAGGAGGCAGCTGCAGTCCAGGCTCTCAGCCTTCACTGCCATAACCTTCCTGCCATGGCGTTGTATCTTTCTGGGGAGAGATGCTGTCCTCTGGTGATGCTCCCCGGGCCGACGTAGAGAGGTGAAGAATCGTGTTACAGACTTCCATTGGCTTAGGTTTTGTAGAGTAACTTTTAGTATTCTTTTAAAAGTAACTTTTAAAATATGTCCATCTTTTAATGTGCCAGACGCCATCTAAAATGAAGCCAGGGAGGTACATGGGCTATGCAGTGTATCCCAGCTTAGCCTGGAGTAGGCGGGGTCGATTTTCCTCTCACACTGACAAGAATGTCAACTGAGAGAGCTATCAAACATCTCTAGGATATTGGTTTGTAGTTAAAGGGCTCCGCCCCTCTTTCGCTTCACCTCCCTCAGAAGGCCAAGTTCCGAAGAAGAACTAGCACATACTTGACGTTTTGTTCAGTCCTGCACGGTAATGAAGCTTGTTCCTTGCTGCTTTCTTAGGAATACATTTACCAAGGCACAGAGGACTCGTCGCTGTTTTCACATAACGCAGAGAACTGTGCCTCTTTATAAAGACGTCCGACTTTCTCAACTTCATTGCAGAATTCTTCATTCATAACTGATTGTAAGCAGTAGGCACCGTGGTTTATAGGAAAATAAGGGCTTGCTGGGGGATAGTTATGAGGACTGTAGGGCTGTCTGCTTACAGCAGGGCTTCTGCCAGCACCAGAAACATCTTCACTTTTCAGGACAGCGTGTGTGCGTTTGGAAGACAAAGACAGGAAGTTTCTGGGCACATTTTTCAGACAGTATTTAAGCATTTCCTACCTCCGAGGTGGGAAGGCCCTTGTCTTGTCTGTTACCATTTTCCTGCACTTTCCGGCCGACTCACACTAGACAGCCAGTAACTGCTGACCGCTGGCTGCTGTGCCTCCATTTCTTAGCTACAGCTCCTGTCCCAAAGGAAGAGGGGCCTTGTCATCCTTGTTGCTTGGACCCTCAATGGTCGTATAATGCAGGCCGTCCTGACGACCTGTCTACATTTGGGCCTGCTCATCTCTAGTTCATCTGTCCTGACTCTGATCCCCATCAGGTCTCTCAAAACCACTTCTGGAGAAAAAGAACTTGTTGCTTAGTTCAGACAAGAAGCCCAGGAGCAAATCGGCTTTAAGCACCATCTGCTTGATGATTACCTAGAACCCAGCCTCCACCCCCTGCGCCTTCTTCCTCCTGCATTGGCATCTTTCTCAGGTGCAGCATGCGGCCTGGCGGCAACTGAAACTTACACCTTCTCAGTTGTTCAGGAACATCCCAGGGCCGAGCTCGGGTGTCATGAGCCATCATGCTAGCTCCAAGATGACTTCTGGTCCAGGAAATGGGATTCTAATTGCTTACGTTTGAAGCGTTACTGTGGTCAACTTCAAAAGCAGGCCACCAGAGGGAATGAGAGATGACTTCTGTCTTAGTTTTTTTTTTTTTTATTTCTGTATAAAGATCATGACCAAAAGCAGCTTGGCGAGGAAGGGGATTGTTTGGCTCAGATGTCCTCATCTTTGCATCACTGAGTGACACAGAGTCAGGAACTCCAGCATGGCAGGAACATGGAGGTAGGAACTGACGCAGAGGCCATAGAGGAATACCACCTACTGGCTTGTTGTTTCTGGCTTGCTCACTTTGCATTTTTATAGAGGTGGGGACCACCTGCCCAGGGGTAACAGCACCCACAATAGGCTGGGCCCTTCTGTATCGATCATTCCTGATCAAATGCCCATGGCTTGCCTACGGGATAATCCTCAGGAAGCATTTTTGTTTCGTTTTGTTTTGTTCTCAATTGACTTTCCCTCTTCCTAAATGACTGGAGCTTGTGTCAAGTTAAAAAAAAAAAAAAGCTAATCACACAGCTTGCCAAAGACAAATGATCTCCACAGGAGGATAAGGAAAAATGGTATTTGAAAGACAAAGATCATAGATAGGTATCTGCTACAGCACTCTCTCCTAGGTCCTATTTGTTATTTTTTCTCCAGTAGCTAAAAACAAAACAAAACAAACAAACAAAAAAAAAACCACTTTCGTAGCTTCAAGGACTATAGGCATCAGGGTAAAAAAAAATGAGGAGAGGCAATCCAATGAGGGAAGTTGGCAGAACCCTGCTCTCGCTTCCCACGTCATGCCACCCTAGACAAGATAGCAATTTGGCAGGTGCTTAGTAAGGCCTACCTCCACCGTGTCTATGGGGAGCAAACCCACCATCATGTGGGAAGCTCTTAATGCATGCGTGACTCACCAGACATGCTAAGCGCTCAATCTGTTGCTCTCATGTAGGGCTGGCTCATCTGAGGACTCCCAAGGCTTGTGTGGTTTTATTACCCTTCTTACCCTTCCCAGACTCCCCTGGGCGCCCTCCGTCTTACCTCTGCAAACGCATGCTGCTTCCTGTTCTGGTCTGTCTGCCCCATGCCCACCAGGTGCCGGTATCAGTGAAGGAGATTTCCAAGCCCTTACCCAGCCATCGGTCTACGGTTTTCTTCCACAGAGTCCTTCTTTCCGTCATTGCCTCTGAAATTGTAAAGGAATGAAACATATGCCCTCGCCATGCTGAAGCAAGCATACCTGGGCAGCCCGTATATGGTGGTTCTGTTGATCATGAACCCTAGATGGACAAGACAGTTGTTGCCTCTCCCCAGTCTGTAATGACCTGATGATTTGGGGTGATTTCCCTAAGTCTAAGCTCCCCTTTATAAGCAGACCTTGGGCAAAAATAGTAAGACAGATCGCTGTGATGTCGGATATTTTTTGGACCCGTTTAAGGGTCCTTGGAACTTTGTCAAAGCTGCAGTGAAGACTATCTCAACAGCTAGACAGTTAGTGATGGCCTAATACTGCAGAGGAACAGAGAGCAGGCTGGTTTTGGCCTTAGGGCCTTTGGTTAAATGGGGAGGAAGTACTATCTGTAGCACATGAGCAGACGCCAAACAAGGGACGGATGCTCATGCTAGTTTAGCCTTCCCATTGCAAAGTGATTTGTGGCTACCAGTAGCATTTTGTGCTCTTTCTCTCCTTCCCTCCTTCCTTCCTCCATCCCCACTGTGGCCCTGTCTCTGAATATGTGGTCCAGGGGGTATAGGTCATATTACCTGTTTATTATACAATTCCCCCAAGTACATTGAATGGCCACATTATAAATAATGGCTATTATTGCTGTCTAGACTTAACAAATGGCTATTTAACAGGCAATGAAATAATTTATCCACAGGTCTTATACACACACACACACACGCACACACATTTAAGGGACAAATATTAGGGCTCGTGTTCAAAATCCAAGTCTTGTTCACAGTGGTGAATTATTCTCTGCAAACAATGAGTGTTAGTGTGAAGTACAGAACAGACACACCTCAGTTTCCCAAGGATCAAGCTTCGGCTGTCATTGTAATTCCAGTCCATGCTGATTGGAAAAT